>NC_134268.1:208781377-209149710 GCF_031893055.1 Leptodactylus fuscus | reverse complement strand
TAGAATCAATCGTATAATGTTATATTACACCATGTACAACTTCTATAAATTCGACAACTGCGACAATTTCAAAATTATTTAAAAAATTGCCATTTACAGGATTGCCCTATCAGGTGTGAACATGACCAAATGACTTCTAATAATCGAGGAACAGAGGCGCAGCCGGGAAGGTCAAACTCTTAAGATTTCTCTATAATAAACAATAAGAAGAATGAAAGGAAGTCTCACGGAGCTGAGGAGGAAGCGGACTCCGCTCCACCCGTACGCTGGCCCTCCACCTATGAATTTGTTTCATCTTTTAGAATCTGGTTAGTAAAATTTGTAATCCCTAAATGTGGCCTAGATAAACCATTACTAATTCATAAATAATCCAACAGGCGTAACGGAGGTAACATGTCCGACTACTCCTGATTTGGGTCATAATCTCCCAGCCCTATGACATAACATGTTATTTAAGGATGGGGGGGGGCGCGGAAGTGAAGCAGCAAAGACCTCAGCGATCACTTGCTGGTTACCGATGATGGATCCACGGTGACTTCACCAGTATCTAGCACATGACCATAGGGGCAAGCAGCTGCCACCCAGTGTCAGTGTCGTGAACTTTACCCCTTCCCAAAAATATGAGATTCCTGACAGCTCTGGAGGTTATGATTTACTACTGTAATTCTCGTTCTTAAAGGGAGTGTCCCTGATAATAACTATTTATATGAGGCAATTACTATTTATGGTTTTGTCTAATATAATGTTTCTAGAACCTCTCCTGTCCTGGATTACATAGAACTGTTAGGGCACAGTGTAATACTTATTCTCCCCTGCGGTGGCGCTGCAGGGAAACTGTACACTTAGTGATGATCAAATGATCATATATCGCACCCTTTCAGGAATGTGGTCAGGTTCTGCGTAAAAAAGTCACAACTTCAAAGTTATTTTTGCACCTATAATTGTAACTTTTTCATGCTTTGTGTGCCGTGATAAATCCAATGCCCATTTAACTTTACCCTCATGACAGTGAGGTATAGGGGGGGGTGATGCAAAAAATTGTACTTACGTCGACATTTGATCTTGGAAAGCCATTGATGCATTTATTATCTCTTCATCTGTTGAGAACAAAAAAAGGAAATCACTCGTTTTGCTAAAAAGTTTCAGAGAAGATAAAATAATTAATAAATAATTATTCGTCTTCCATATTAGGACCGGCTCACATGATCTGGATTGGAGGGGAATATTAATATGGAATTTTTTCCCATTCCCATCCACCAACTTGATTTCTTTTATCACTTAATCAGCTTCGCTCCATTGATTCTAGCAAAGTTGGAATTTATCTCTAGACCTCACCGTTCCTGAGCAATCAGTGCAGTTAGTTTTGGTGCCTGATATGCTAACTAGACTCCCTCATGTCAAGTGGGTGAAGTTAGGCAGGAGCAGACAACGGGGCTCAGGTGATTCAGAGCTCCAATCAGAGACAGTGTCAAAGCTCAGGATCATGCCGCCTTGCCTGCTCCGACCTGATACCACCCACTTGCCATTAGGGAGTCTAGTTAGTATGTCAGACACCAAAATTAACTGCATTCAGGATCAATGGGGGGTGGAGAAAAAATTCCAACTGCACCAGACTCAGCAGAGGGTCATCTATATACAGAGGTATAGCTGGTCATAGGTCACATGATATTATACTCACAAGTCATATTTCTCCCAAAATCAACAAAGCTGTCTGTCATTTCTCCAAAGACGAGCATCATGAGAGGGAGGCCGGCGCCATGGGCCATCGCTGCTACTGTGCCAAGCAACATTAGAAGTTTGTCCACTCCACCAGAATATCGGAACTGGGAAAAAAAGGACAACACATGGTGAATCACATGATCGCTCTCAGCCAATAAACAGCTCCGAAAAGCATCAGGTGACCTGAAAGGTTCCGTTAAACCATTAAGGTCACAGGCGCTTCGACTTGGTATGATGCAGAAGTGTTTGTTTTCTCACCCTCCTCGCCATGACTTTTTTATTTTTCCATTGATGTAGATATAGGAGGGCTTGCTTTTTGCAGGACAAGTTGTATTTGACAATATTTTGGGGAATGTGTATCAAGAAACATTTATTAAAGGAATTTTCCAGGATTATGATATTGATGACCTATCCTTAAGTCATCCTTTTGTCTTCTTCAGTCTGAAGAAGACAAACCAGTGCGACGTACATTGTCTTGTGGCTGTGCTTGGTACTGCAGCTCAACCCCATTTACTTGAATGGGACTGAGCTACTAACAGACCTTGCGTCCAATGAATGTGACATGACTGGACTGTGAAATGGAAGTGGTACCAGATCACTGGTGTTGGGTGTCAGACCCTCACTGGTTTTATATTACTGATATATTACTTTTATTTTTTTTTTTTTTTTTAATATAGTTTATTTTTAGGTTTTTACTACTTTTTCAATATAAAAACACCTGTTCTAAATTTATAATTTTTTTGTTGACATTTTTATTTGTCTGTACAGGCTTGTTTTTTGTAGGACAAGTTGATATTTTCATTGGTACCATTCGGATGTATATATGACTTTTTTTTATTTTTAATGTAGATGGTGAGCCCCATATGGGGATCACAATGTACATTTATTTTCCTATCAGTATGTCTTTATAGAATGAGAGGAAATCCACACAAACACGGGGAGAACATACAAACCCCTTGCAGATGTTGTTCCTGGTGGGATTTGAACCCAGGACTCCAGTGCTGCAAGGCTGCAGTGCTAATCACTGAGCCACCACATTGCCCTGATATATATATATATATATGACTTTTTGATAGACTTCAGATGACTGAGGTTCAAAAGGCTGTGAAAAACCTAAATTTTTCACAGTTGTCTTGCACCTGAGGGGAGGCCATTTTTACAGACTCCCCATATATTATAGTGTAATGAGGGATCTGTGAAAATGGGCAACAACCTATATTATGATGGTCCTTTACAACGTCATGTGATTAGCCCCCAATTATTCCATATCTGGGAGACCAGATGAACAAAAACCAGAAATTTTAGGATTGTTTTTTTTTTCCATTCTGGTTACTTGCGATTGCTAATCTATCACAAAAGTGGATTAGTAAATGGCGTGAGCCTTGTAGCAGTGTGTATCCATTATAGATCTTACAAGCCTGAATCATTAGCGATAAAAGACCATTTTCTGCAATTAAGCTAATTAGATCAGACATTAGGCCGTAGCAACTCGAGACTTCCTGCAAGGAAACATGTACGGTGTGCTCAAGTGGCGACCAAATAATACCCGCAGGTCAAGCGTAAGAGATCTCTCAGATTAAACTGACTAATTGTTTCCTTTATTTTTCTGCTTTGCACTAGTATTTTCCATGGAACCAGAATGGGCAAACCTACCGATGTAGCAGAGCTGAATTTGTCACTGAACTTTACCTGCTCTGCTTTGGACAACCTCAAAAAATTAGATCTGCTGCTGGAACCCCCGGCGATCTGATCTGATCTATGTTCACAAGTGTTCAGACGCTCTGCAGCGCCACTACAGGGCAAATGAAGAATGACATGGTTCTTATTGGAATCAATAAGTCATCTGAAGATGCTGCCATAGGTTGGGTCCTCCAGAGAGAAGAAGAGACTCTTTTTGTAGTCATCCAGGGAATAAAAGAAACCTCACCTCTTTCCCAAAAAATAACAGGGCCACTTTTTCTGTAATAACCCCTTAAAGGTCATTTTGCATGGGCCGTTTTAACCATAGGGCCCTTTCTACTGACCCAGATTGAGCAGGACAGTCCTGCATTTCAGGTGCTGTCCCACTATTCCAGCTCGCAGGTAACAATTTCATATCTGTCTGTGTCCTTAGGATATATATATTTCATGAAGTTCTGGTACATATATATTCTGTTTTTTAAGACCCTGCAGCTTCTTACCATTGTGAAAGGGCTGACCATCTTCGGTTTTTCCTCTTCTTTCTTCTCCTTGGACCAGAATTTTTTTTTCTTGCTGCAATGGAAAAATGAGATAATCCAATCAGATGACATAAAGGACAGGAGCAATGAGATCATATCTAAGCGATGCTGGAAATAGCTCAGTTCTTAGTAACCGACTATATAATTGTATTGTACGGTATTAATGACTGCAAAATGGGGCGATGACCTGCTGGCGGGCGCCATCTGTGGTATGACCCATCAGGAGGTCTGCAGAAGGAGTAGAAAACTGGAGAATGTGGATATTCATGAACCAGTCTGCTGCCTGTTTTTGTACATATCTATATCCCCCCCCCCCCCAAAAAAAAAAAAAGAAAAAAGTGTTGTGCCGTTCCTCTGTTATTCCTCTTGGAAATATGTGTGTAATACTATACAGTCAATGCGCTCACTAGCATAATAGTTAGGAAACTCTATGTACAAAGGAAATTTTAATGCTCAATTTAGTCATATATTTCCAGGAGGCACAACAGAGGAACAATATAATACAGAACCCTAATAAAGGATGCTGGATTGACAAGTCCTCAGAAAATCGTCCTGAATGCAACGTAAAAGGTTCATGGTTAGACAACCATGAAGGAGTCCGCAAAAGACGTCAGACAATGGAGGAAAAACGGAAAAAAAATATCTCACTGCTGAATAAATATAGCAAAGAACGAGCGGACAGAATGATGTATAATATGTATATAATATATGGATTTTCTGTCTGCTCCCTACAGTACAGTAGACATTCCACTACGGCAGCGACATGGTTACGAAATGTCCTGAAGCTATTCTCAGTAATGTTTTGACACTTGCTTATACAGCGACATTGATAAGATTCGGGTTGTGTCCTCGAGAACCCCTGAACTTTGTCCTATTCCTGATGCTGAAGATCACGATCTATATCACTAGGCCGATAGACAGAGCAGATACTGCCTATTTAGGAATGGCTATGCCGGAAAGGCTATATATAGTATAAGGATAGGTTATGCAACTTTATAGGATTTTGTTTATCCAAATCTGTTCAGCTATTCCAAAGATATAAGCCCTTTTAGTGTGGATGCCAATTAGGGTCTACTAGTCAAGTGGGCTGTAACACTGACCTATAGCACACAGAGACCCGCAGTGATTGCAAACCCTAATTTGAATCAATACCAAAGGGGCTTATATCTTTGGAATAGCCAAACAGGTTTGGATAAACAAAACAGCAGAATATTAAGGCAGGTGTGAACCCAGCCTTAAACAAGCTGAATGGTGTCGGACTCCTGCTGATCTCAAATTAATGAACCATCCTTAAGGGGGAGTTCACACGGACTAACGTGCTGCGTGATGTGGCACGTATACGACGTGTGAGACTTTGAGTGCTGTATACGCTCCCATTGATTTCAATGGGAGCCGGGATCGTATACACCGCGTTATTTTGCAAAATCACGGCGTATACGATCCCAGCTCCCATTGAAATCAATGGGAGCGTATACAGCTCTCAAAGTCTCACACGCCGTATACGTGCCACATCACGCGGCACGTTACTCCGTGTGAACTCCCCAAGGGGTCTTGATAACCCTGTTAATGTCCCAGAGACCCCCCCCCCAATCCTACAGAAATGAATAGCACGAGTCATCAGATTTATTCTATTCGGTCATGAAACTTTTTTGTTTTTTGCTACTGTGTGATCTCTATTTTTCCCACCACAACAATCGGACCCCCGCGATTCAGGATAAAGATTTAATTTCTGATAAAAACCACATGTGGCAGTAACCAGGAAACCACAGTTGGCAGAGAAAATGTTTTTACCTGCTTCCCCTTTAATATTATGGGAAAAACATTTCTTTTTATAGACGAGGAATGTGGAATACGTGCGTAACTTCTGGGCAATGGTTTCTATCTGAGGCCTAGGCTGTCAGGCTGCACTACTTCAATGCTGCTGACGTAAGACCTATACATTCCAAAGAATAGGGTCAGGGACGGCGGTGTATACGCTGAAGAGGAGTGCAGTGTCGGTGGATGGTGCAGCCATATTGACACCAACCAGGCCCTAGTGGACGCCCGTCAGGGCCTATTACACAGTGACTAAGCGTTATCCAATCTAACCGTAGTCAGAACGGTCTAATCTCCATTACAGGTCCACATAGTGCCCAATGTCATAAATATTCATGACATAACATCAGCCGGGCTCATAGACCTGATAACATAATGTTCATTGTATAACAGAAAAACAAATATTCTGTAGTGTTGGGAAAATAATTGAAAACCACAATGAACGCTGTTTACTCTGCAATAAAATATGATCATGCGCGGTCATAAAAAAGCTGAAAGTAGAGGCCTTGAGAAATAGAACGGCCTACGGGATCCATGTGCGTGCGGATGTGACCGTGACCATGGAGGTTATGGAGGATGGATAAGAAAGTGTGATCACAGGGATAACCTAGATCTATGACATGCTGGGATATGGGGGGATGGTTTTAGGCCGGAAACGCCGCAATTTGTCCACGGTGGAATTGTGGCGTTTTACAGAAAATGCAAAGTGGATGGGATTCATGCGAATCCCATGCCCACTTTGCGTTTAAAACCGCAGCGCGGACACACTGCGATTTCCAAAACTGGTGCAGTTTTGGAAATTGCAGCATGTCAATTATATCTATGAAAACGCAAGCGGCTTCCCTGTAGATATAATGGTAACAGAAGGTCTGCGGAGGAAAACTCTGTGAACTTTCCGTTTAAAGCGCTGTGCGAAGAACTGCGACGCGTTCCCGCTATGTTTTTTCCCACAGGGCTTTGGCGCTACGGATCGTCCTGTGGGGCCTTAGCCTTAAGGTTTGAACGCTGAGGATTACCAAAGGTTTACAACATGTTCAAAAGCCTTGAAAGATGGATCCATGTTCATGAGGATGTGACCATGACCGTGGAGGTTGGAAAAAAGATGTCATCCCAGGGATAACCTGTATCTATGAAATGGCGGCAAATGCTGAGATATTTTCAAGGTTTGAACACTGAGAATTGTCACTTATGACATGTTCACACACTACATACACGTCAAAAGAAATCTGACAGTGGAATCCATGACAGAAATGTGCCAGTGACCCTGGGATTTTTGTAGTGTTTTTGTTTTGGGGCAAGTATTTTAAGCATTTCTTCCTGCAATGGGCAACCAGTCCAAGACAAGACCGGGCTATAAGTCGGGGAAAATGCTGAGGTCCCCATCACCTCAGGACCCCACTAACCTTATGAGGTGCCCCTTCCCAGATACTCATGGCTACTAATTCCGTTTGTATTACTGAAGGCCAAAGTCCTATTCTCTTGCGGGCGTTTTGTTTGATCATGAATATTTCTTGCCATAAGAAGCGGAGATAAGCAGCTGCCCTATAACTCTGCCTCCGCTTATTTTGATGCATTATATGTTAAAAACCAACGTGCCCGACCTTGTTTAACCCCCTAGTCGCCATATTTTGAAGCCATTTTTGGGACACATATAAATGACTAAGTTTTTTCATTTAGTTTAGAGGAAAGGATGGAATGAAAAAGGAAAAAAAATACGCTATTGTTTTTGTGTCTTATAGCTACATTTATTATTATTCTTCGCCATTTTTGTGGCATGAAAAGTCACAAACTGGAATTTAACATTTCTTGAAACGCCATTTTCTTTTTATGTAGATTGTGAGCCCCATATAGGGATCACAATGTACATTTTTTTCCCTATCAGTATGTCTTTGGAGTATGGGAGGAGATCCACGCAAACACGGGGAGAACATACAAACTCCTTGCAAATGTTGTTCCTGGCGGGATTCAAACCCAGGGCTCCAGCGCTGCAGTGCTAACCACTGAGCCACCATGTTGCCCCCTTGCAATGCCATTTTTTACAATATTGATGGCTGGTTTCCTAAAAGAGGGTGCGAGACTCATCATAAATCTGGTGCATACTCCAAGCGACATGGAGACCGCCAGTGTTGATATAATCGCGGCAGCACCTTATACGTGTATATTTTTTCACGCTTCCAAAATGAGACTTTTTATGGAAAAATATCATTTTTGTTTTAATATAAACTTTTTTAATTTTCTAAACTTTATTAAGTTATTTCCCATTGCAATCTGCATATGAAAACATTAGGCACGGCCTATAGCCATAGCAGGCCAAGGGTCTACAAATGTCTACAAATCCCGCAGTATAGTTGTCGCCCTGGTCTTCCCTATCACCACTGCTGTAGACTAACAGGGCTCTCTGTTTACAAGAAAACTTGTCTTCGTTGCCCATATCAACCAATCACAGCTCTGCTTTCATTTTTCAGGAGGAGAATATAAAATGAAAGCTGCGCCGTGATTGGCTGCTATGGGCAACTCAGACTGTTTTACTTTCAATAAGTTCAAGGCCTAGTCCATGATAAGGAACAGAATATTAACCAAACACTAAACATGTCTGCCCTTCCCATATCAGCACTTCAAACAATGTTTTCTAGGAGGCGGATATATGAAGTGCGATTTTCGACATTTGAATTGACACTTGATCTAGTATTAGGTTACGTCGTTTATGGTGACCGATCTGATTTTCACCAGTCCTTTTGCTACGTGTAGAGATGAGCGAGTACTGTTCGGATCAGGCGATCCGAACAGCACGCTCGCATAGAAATGAATGGACGTAGCCGGCACGTGGGGGGTTAAGCGGCCGGCCGACGTCAAAGCGGAAGTACCAGGTGCATCCATTCATTTCTATGGAGCGTGCTGTTCGGAACGGCTGAACCGAACAGTACTCGCTCATCTCTAGCTACGTGCTTTTATTAGCATGGTTTCACATCTGCGCAGTTTTAGTTCCTTCTTCTGTTTCGTCGTAGGAAGAGAAAGGGCTAAGCAGTAGGACAGATCAGCAGGAACCAACAATGACGGATCCGACTGACTATAATGGGATTGGTTGGGTCAAATGGCGTGCGCGGTCCTGATACTGTATTCTGCGTGACGGCCACAGCTAAGGCTTCTTTTACATCTGCGTAGGAGTCTCTGTAAGAAACTCAGTTGCAGATACTGCCGAAAATCAGTGGAGAGATAAGTCCTGCAAACCCAATGGACCCCATTATAGTCTATGGGGTCCTCGGGTAATCGCTGTTTTAGCGGACGGACTCTCCGTCGTTCGAGTCCCACGCAGAGCATGACGCAACTATGAACCTAGCCTAAGGCAAACTGAATGCATCATAGTGAGCTACGATATTGCGACTTCCAACATCACATCGCTATTCGAGTACGGCACTCAAGACACATTGTTGGGCGGGAATTCGGCCTCATACATCACTATGGCGCAGTGACTTTCCAAAGAAGTGGCCATGACATGGACTGTATCACCCGCACCATACAAAGGCGTCTGCTGCTTTTCCACGGTAAACGAGTAATTTTACCATAAGTAATTTTTGTTAAAAAATTTTTAGGTCAGGGTGACATCCCCATACAGTGATAGTGCGGCAGAATTACTGCGGATTTCTTCCTATAGATCCGTGGTGAAAATTCGCAGCATTTCTGCAACAAAAGCCATCACCTCTCCCTGGATTAATTTAAGAATTATTATTATTATTATTATCAATAATAATAATAATAATAATTATAATAATATTAATTAAGAATCATTAGTAACAATTTCCATTACATGTATCAAAAGATTTACCTTTTCGGTGGGTCTGCAATATCGACTTGAACGTCTCCGACGCCATTAGCTTGGCTTTTCCCCTCGATCCCATTGGCTGCGCTCTTCTTGTCACTTGCCATGTTTAATTACTGCAAATAATCATAATTATATATGATAACCAATACATGATAGAACGAGTCTAATAAGCACCTACACTAATAGGGTAAGAAGAGTAACTACGGGGTAAACCCTTTATATATCGCTACAATGTATATAAAAAGACAAGCGAAAGCTACAGTAATAAACGACTTTCTATGCAATTCCACCGTATACAAGGTAATATATATAATAATAATATTATATATGTGTGTGTGTATAGTACTTATAATAATAAGTTATTCCGATGTAGCAGAGCTGAATTGGTTCATTTACTTTTTTCGGTGTCCATTGTTCTTTCTATACACAAAGACAGTGTAAATCCCAAACTCAGCCCTGCTGCATCTGAGCAGTTTAGCTCTGCTATGTTGGCACTTACCTTTACGGTTCCTTAGCTTGGGTCGTACGGTTATTTCCACAAAGGATGTTGTATAGTCCTGATGTTACAATGTGGAGGGAGACTGAGCAATAGAGGCAGAAAGTACTGAGCTAATGGAGAAAATGTGCTCGCTCACTCCTCCCCTAAGACAATAAATTGGCCTTATTCTCCTGATATGGGCAGATTTGGGTGTCCCTGGCTGCGGCCCCTCCTCGCCCGGTTCCTGGGAGCTGCTGTATGTGTTAATATTTAGTGGAGATAAGAGTAATATTGCAATCTGCTTGTCACGCACTGTCCTGTCTGCAGCTCCTCCTATATACTTATATATACACTGGAGCTGCCTCCCCCTGCTTCCTTCCTGCCTGCTGTCTATGAACTAGTTATGGGGAATGACATCACAGCCTCATGCGGAGGTCACTGGAGTTCTTCTCTCATGTACAGTACCTTTAGCTTACTATATGAAGCGGTATAACATTTGCTATATACTTTATACATTCTGTATCAATAGCCCTGTAGTATCTTTCATTGCTGAGGATATATGTACATGGCCGTAGTGGGTTTTACTGTCTGCAAAAACAGATCTGCACCGCATCAGTATGTCATCTGCACTGACATATCTGCAAAAAGACTTGGATGATCCCATGGATGAGTCTGTGCTGCAAATTTGGAGAGGAATAGGACCTGCTCCATACTTTGTGCATAGTCTCTACATATAGTAAAACTATAGACGTGTGTATGGAATCAAAGAAGTGAATGGGTTCGTATACTATCAAAATTGTGGACATGCTGAAAACAACCACAGTCGTGTGCACGGGGCCTGTTCTCGTGGGGCTAACAATCTGCCTCCTCCTGTGATGTTACATCAGTTACACCATGGGTCCTCAGCTCTAAAAACTAGTGGGGGTCCCCTGTCCCATCAGTCTGGAGTCTGATATAATACCTGGTTCACATCTGCGTTTGGTATTCCGTTCGGGGAGTCCTCTTGGGAATGGAATACCGAACGCATTGACAAGCGGTGAGCAATGAAAACACACGGACCCCATAGACTATAATGGGGTCCGTGTGTTTTTCGCATGGTGCCCCAACAAATCATGCAGAGAGGAAAGTAGTTTATGAAGTACTTTTCTCCCCCCATAATCTATGCGGACACCACGCGGAAAACACACGGACCCCATTATAGTCTATGGGGTCCGTGTGCTTTCATTGCTCACCGCTTGTCAATGCGTTCGATATTCCATTCCCAAGCGGACTCCCCGAATAGAATACCAAATGCAGATATGAAGCGGGCCTAACAGAAATCCGGTGCCTCTGCCTTGGGGGTAGTTTTTCATTTGTGGAGCTGCTATTAACCCTTATTTAATGGGACCAGGACAATGGGGTTCATTTATTAACATTGACAACTCCTATGTCGGTCTTGATCACCTTATGTTGGAGTAACTCGATGGGCTGTGGAGTTGCTAGGCCAAAATACCAACTCCAACTCCTCTATTTGTCTACAGCCCGACTCTTTTATAAACGGCCATTTGAAGTCATAATGTGACGTCAGAGTCGGTAACTTTCTACTGGTCCTGACTCCACAGCCCTGGGTATGAGATGCAGGTAACTTGTTAAAGGGGTCTTCTAACCACCATGTGATGTTTTATACTGGTGACCTATCTACGGGGTAACAGATCACACGGAGGAATTTGCAGCTGATTTTGAGTCTGCCTCCCATTGTTTTCAGGGTGAGGATATTCTTTCATCATGCTAACCCGCCATGGTTTCCACACCTGAATCAATGTGAAAATCGCAGTACGGGCTCTCGCTTGATCAATCCCATTGTGTTTGATTCTATTCAATGTGCAAACACTTGGTTTGACTTTGGTTTTCTACTGAAGGGTCCATAAGGCCGGTATTTGGAGAGGTCACTAGGTCATGAAGTGGCCACGCCATATGGCAAGTGCCCAGTAATATGGCATCACCTTATAAAATGGGGACAACCTACGGTACGTAAAGGTGAAGATGTAGAGGGAAATCCTCCCGTCTCCTGCAAGCGTGAGACATAACAGGTTAAACCAGTATCTCTATTTACAATAGATATAACCCCGTGGTCAGATCTGCCGCTGCCCGGAATATCACATTGGTTTATATGACAGCTGATTGATAGGAAATACAACATTCTTATACAACTTCTATTTTTGTCTTCAAGAGGCAATATGAAGGCTAGAATAAAAACCCCAAGTGACTAGGACCTAACAGACATGGGTCAGAAGGGGTGCTGTGTCTTCTTAGCGTGATGTCTCCTTTGTAGGTCATTTTGTGAATCATCGGTCTGTGGATGGGTCCCTCTTCCTTTTGGAGGAGGTATTCCGGTTTGGCTTTAATCCCAGTAGGTTTCCGAGAAGCTGCCTCCCACAAGGTGGCGCAAGAGCAAGTTTTCCTTTTTCCATCAAGGAGAACTTATTTGCATATTTCCTGGCCATTGCATCATCTGCATATTGCTATGTGTGGTCACGTGTGCCATATGATTAATGCCAGAAACTGAACTCCAGTCCAGCAACTAATGCCAACCATTGTTATGTGTTCACCATAAGTGTGTCAGGCCCCTCCAGATCCCACCAATGCCAAACCAAATCGGCACTTTTTCGCACAAAATTAATACGCACAAAAAGATGAACCTTTTCCAGATAGTTTTCATTTAATGTACCCAGTATTCTTTCTGCTACTTTATTTTAAAACATCTACACAGGGATTATGTTGTTTCATATCCATCATCTATTATCTCAGATTGGTAGATAGATAGGAGATAGATAGATAGGAGATAGATAGGAGACAGACAGATAGATAGATAGATAGATAGATAGATAGATAGATAGATAGATAGATAGGAGATAGATAGATAGATAGATAGATAGATAGATAGGAGATAGATAGATAGATAGATAGATAGATAGATAGATAGATAGGAGATAGATAGATAGATAGATAGATAGATAGATAGATAGATAGATAGATAGGAGATAGATAGATAGATAGATAGATAGATAGGAGATAGATAGATAGATAGATAGATAGATAGATAGATAGGAGATAGATAGATAGATAGATAGATAGATAGATAGATAGATAGGAGATAGATAGATAGGAGATAGATAGATAGATAGATAGATAGATAGATAGGAGATAGATAGATAGATAGATAGATAGATAGATAGATAGGAGATAGATAGATAGATAGATAGATAGATAGATAGATAGGAGATAGATAGATAGATAGATAGATAGGAGATAGATATATAGATAGATAGATATGACTGACATGATGCAAGATCTTCTATCACTTGGTAACGCTGTGCCTGTATTTCGCCTCCTTACCTGTTGTGTAATACATATCCTGTATACTACTGTCGGCATGTGACTGTTTATAACTTGTACTTTGTACTTACCTGTATAGCAGGGTGTGCGCTTGTTTCATGGAGTCAGCACATGTTACTGTGTGATTATTTATATTATGAGGTTCAGCCGAGTTCTTGCCAAAAAAAAAAAGAGGAAACATAATAAAGACAAAAATCCTGGCATTGTGAGAGGCGCACAGGTCACACATCACCCATAGGTGAATATAAATGTTAACCCATTAAGGACGCAGGGCAGTTTGTACATTAATGCTCAGCAACTTTTTTCATATTTTCCCTCCCTGTCTTCCAAAATGAATATTCTGGACCTGGTGCCTGAGAGAATGTGACACTGACAACATCGATGGCCCCTTTCAAGGTGGAGGGCCATGTTAGAGAGTTAGGTATAGATTTAGGTCCAGGAACGTCACGCTACAGTAGAGCTCCAGCTAGTCAGTGCTGTGACTGAATATTCTCTTGGAATATGGCGGGATATAATCCATTATACATTGTCATTAATATATTGAAGAGATTACATCAGTAAACCATTCATTCATTTGTGGCAGGCACAGGCTTGGCCCTATTCTGACGCGGCTTCCTGCATCAAAATCAGGACCAAAATACGCCTAACCGTGCCCCGTGTGAACTAGACCTTAGGATAAATTCACATGGAGGAATTTGGCATTGATTCTAAGTTTGATTCTGCCTCAAAATCAGTGCCGAATTGTGTACTGAATCTGCCTTGGACTGTACAGGGACAAAAAATGTTCACGTCTCCATTTTCCACTGTGTGAACAGCCTCTTAGACCAGGGATGGGCGATAATCAACTACCGTATATACTCGAGTATAAGCCGACCCAAATATAAGCCGAGGCCTCTAATTTTACCACAAAAAACTGGGAATACTTATTGACTCGAGTATAAGCCGAGGGGGGGTAATGCAGCAGCTACTGGAAAATTTCAAAAATTAAAATGGTCGGAGTTTTTGGGTGCAGTAGTTGCTGGGGAAGGGGAGGGGGTGTTTTGGTTGTCTGTCTGCCCCTTCCCTGAGCCCTGTTTTTTTCCCCCCACTTGGAATTCAGCCTGGCTGACTATAGGGTATCTGCAGTGCTCCTATTAACCCCTTCCCAATGGAACAGGAGCACTGCAGATCCCCTATATTCAGTAGACACAGGGATACCTAATGTGTATGTGTGTCACAGTCATTTTGTACTTTTATATGTATTCTAGGGAAAGGAACGATTTAGAACTTTTTTTAAAATTTTTATTTAAAGCTTCTTTTTCCCCCCACTATTTTATGGGAGATTCTATACATTACTATTGCAGCTGGTCATAGACCACCACCCTCCTTAAAAAATAAATACATATTTTTTTATTTTTTTTTTTGCTGACTCGAGTATAAGCCCAGGGGGGCTTTTTCAGTACAAAAACTGTGCTGAAAAATTCGGCTTATACTCGAGTATATACGGTAAATCAAAATTCCAATTAATTGGGCATTGTACCTCAATTAGTTAGGCCATGACCCTTTAAAATTATGAGTATGTTCTTCTTATGAGGTCTGCCCAGTGCAGGTGTGAACCGAGCCTTAGTTATGTCATCCTACTAGTGCGCACAGTAGGGAGGCTCCTGCTCCAGACAGTTGTCTTACAGAGTGGGCTGATATGGCTGATCTCCTGAGACATATGGAGGTGGTTTATTTATAGATTTCTCTTTTTTAGCTGTGAATTGTGACAAAATAGAATCAGCGGAAAGAAGGATAAGAAATGAAGGGTTGGTAATTTTTTTTCTTCATTTTATTGTGCAATTTTCCCTGTGCTGTGACACGTCTTATGATGCAAGTGAATAAACCATGGGCAGAGCTGGGTGACTTCTAATACTGAGATGTACTTCCCGAAAATATGACAGGCAAACTTAGTGTCAGAAAGTGATTTACAGTCCACTTAAGCCTGTTCTTAACATACCAAGGCGAGCAAATACATGATATACAGTATACCTACATCAGTGTCCGACCTCACAAGTGCTCTTGTGCATGAATGGGCAAAAATTCCTACAGAAACCTCCAAAATCTTGTGCAAAGCCTTCCAGAGAGTTGAAGGGGGAACTAACTCTATATGAATGCCCTGATTGCCGGCCACAGCGCCCCCTAACATTTCCAGCCACAGCGCCCTATAAACCTACAATATAGACAGCTACAGTGCCCTATAATATCACCATACATTGTGTCTCATGACATAGCCATATATTGTGCCTTATAGCATAGCCATATTGAAGTCCCCAGTTTTTAGCATCTATCCTCCTCTAGCAGAGCTCACCAGTAGTCAGGCCCTGAAGTAACGACGCTCCTGGGGTCAGACACTCACTGCTTCAGCAGGGGATGCAGGTGCTGATCCTTTGCACATGGATATAACAGGAAGAGGAGGAACAGATAGTCAGTGACCTGAGGATGTCATGGCCGTCCTCACACTGCACTTCTGGACTACTTTACATGCACATGCACTTTCTACAGTGTCTGCAAAGTGCAAAGCAGGAGCCTGTCCTATGACCGAAACCACAGCAAACTGTGTGTCTTGTAGGCAGTTTTAGACAATGTATCTAAGGGTCATCCCAGGGTGCAGAAGTTGTCGTTTTACTTGGTCCCAAAATGTTCCTTTGTCCCATATTTGGATTTCAGTACTAAAAATGATGCCTGATATGTGTTGGTCCTGTTATAGATTTTGCATTGGAAGCTTTTAGGCTGAGGCTCCACATAGCGGCTACAGCTAAAAAGCGCAGTGGCAACGCATTGTGGTTTTTCCTGCAGTGATTTTCACAGAAATTCTGCAGAGCTTTTCTCTTTCTTCCTCAGTCCCTCCATCATTCTCCTTCTCTTCTTACACCTCCTTCTTCCTCCTTCCCTTCTTCCTCCTACTTGTCTTCTTCCTCCATGTTCCCTTCTTACTCTATCCCTTCTTCTTCCTCCTTCCCTTCCTCTTTCTCCTTCCCTTCTTCTTCCTCCTTCTCTTCTTCCTCCGCGTTCCCTTCTTACTCCTTCCCTTTTTCCTCCTTCTCTTCTTCCTCCTCCTTCTCTTCTTCCTCGGCGTTCCCTTGTTACTCCTTCCCTTCTTCCTCCTTCCCTTTTTCCTCCTCCTTCTCTTCTTCCTCCTCCTTCTCTTCTTCCTCCGCATTCCCTTCTTCCTCCATGTTCCCTTCTTCCTCCTTCCCTTCTTCCTCCTCCTTCTCTTCTTCCTCCGCGTTCCCTTCTTCCTCCTTATCTCCTTATCTTCTTCCTCCGCGTTCCCTTCTTCCTCCGTGTTCCCTTCTTCCTCCGTGTTCCCTTCTTCCTCCTTCCCTTCTTCCTCCTCCTTCTCTTCTTCCTCCGCGTTCCCTTCTTCCTCCGTGTTCCCTTCTTCCTCCTTCCCTTCTTCTTCCTCCTTCTCCTCTTCCTCCGCGTTCCCTTCTTCCTCCGCATTCCCTTCTTCCTCCTCCTTCTCTTCTTCCTCCTCCTTCTCTTCTTCCTCCGCGTTCCCTTCTTCCTCCTTCTCTTCTTCCTCCGCGTTCCCTTCTTACTCCTTCCCTTCTTCCTCCTTCTCTTCTTCCTCCTCCTTCTCTTACTCCTTCGCGATCCCTTCTTCCTCCACATTCCCTTCTTCCTCCTCCTCTTCTTCCTCCTTCTCTTCTTCCTCCGCGTTCCCATCCACCTCCTTCCCTTCTTCCTCCTTCTCTTCTTCCTCCTCCTTCTCTTCTTCCTCCTCCTCCTCTTCTTCCTCCGCGTTCCCTTCCACCTCCTTCCCTTCTTCCTCCTTCTCTTCTTCCTCCTCCTTCTCTTCTTTCTCCGCGTTCCCTTCCACCTCCTTCCCTTCTTCCTCCTTCTCTTCCTCCTCCTCTCTTCTTCCTCCTCCTTCTCTTCTTCCTCCGCATTCCCTTCTTACTCCTCCTTCTCTTCTTCCTCCTCCTTTTCTTCCTCCTCCTTCTCTTCTTCCTCCGCGTTCCCTTCTTCCTCCTCCTTCTCTTCTTCCTCCTCCTTCTCTTCTTCCTCCGCGTTCCCTTCTTCCTCCTTCTCTTCTTCCTCCGCGTTCCCTTCTTACTCCTTCCCTTCTTCCTCCTTCTCTTCTTCCTCCTCCTTCTCTTACTCCTTCGCGATCCCTTCTTCCTCCACATTCCCTTCTTCCTCCTCCTCTTCTTCCTCCTTCTCTTCTTCCTCCGCGTTCCCATCCACCTCCTTCCCTTCTTCTTCCTTCTCTTCTTCCTCCTCCTTCTCTTCTTCCTCCTCCTCCTCTTCTTCCTCCGCGTTCCCTTCCACCTCCTTCCCTTCTTCCTCCTTCTCTTCTTCCTCCTCCTTCTCTTCTTCCTCCGCGTTCCCTTCCACCTCCTTCCCTTCTTCCTCCTTCTCTTCCTCCTCCTCCTCTCTTCTTCCTCCTCCTTCTCTTCTTCCTCCGCATTCCCTTCTTACTCCTCCTTCTCTTCTTCCTCCTCCTTTTCTTCCTCCTCCTTCTCTTCTTCCTCCGCGCTCCCTTCTTCCTCCTCCTTCTCTTCTTCCTCCTCCTTCTTTTCTTCCTCCTCCTTCTCTTCTTCCTCCGCCTTCCCTTCTTACTCCTTCCCTTCTTCCATAGCCTTATCCCCACTTTTCATACTGTTAGAGATATGTGTGTGGTCACCTTGAGAACGCGTGGATGTACTTTTTGTGCGGTTTGTATTACGCTGTAAGCATCCTACCGTGGTGTTACTAACAGGAAATGAGTAATACTTAGCGTGAAGCAATGCTGGAAGAAAAAGTGAGAATCCTCAGAGCTGTGAGTCAGACGTCTGATACTTGTCTACGGTGTGTTATTATTCTGGGGCCTCCGTCATTTGGGGGTTGCGGTGGATGTCATCACCCCAATTTAAAAATGATTCCAATAAATTATAATTATCAATCAATTAAAATTTTTGTGTGTTGATTTTGTTCAGATTATGGCAGAAAACACTGAGATGTCATGTTTCTTGAATAATCTGGCACATTATGTATGGCTATTATATGACATCTCTGCAGTTTATATAGAATATACGAGTGGTCCATCACTCTGGATATTTATCTCAGTCTAGCAGCCCTAGAATTGGTCCCCTGGCATAGAATGGCGACTTCGATATAACACCCAGTGGTGTGTATGCTGGAAGTGTCCAGTGATCGCAGTCACTGAATCTACGTCATTGGTGCAGTAGCGCCATATAAACACCAAGTAGTATATTTTCTATATACTTATATTGCAAGTTCTGGAGCCTGCCAGGGAATGAAACCTATTTATCTCACATCGGCATAGTGTAGGAGAGTGTAGGAGAGTGTAGGAGAGTCTGGTTACAATTCGTTCTATACCATAAACACTTGTATGTATACACTATATTACACCATATTTTGGCATGTGATATATGCACGGATTTGTTATATGTACATGATACATGTTTATTGATAATTGATGTGCTACTATATAATGCTGTGTAACACCAATATTCATTGCAGAGTATGAGGGAATAAACTAACTCAATTTTCAGTATACCAACAGAGGGCTGCTTAATTTATCTTGAAATATTTTTGGGACAAAGTCTATACCCTAGACTGGTGCCCTCTGCTGCTGGTGCAGGCTTTATTGAACTGTAGAAAAATAAACAGATATTTTATTTATTATGCTTACTTATATAGCGCCATCATATTCCGCAGCACTTTCCAGACATTCATAGTCACTGTTCCATATAGGGCTCACAATCTACATTCCCTATCAGTATGTCTTTGGTGTGTGGGAGGAAACCCATGCAAACACGGGGAGAACATGCAAACTCTTTGCAGATGTTGTCCTTGGCAGGATTTGAGCCCAGAACTCCAGCGCTGCAATGCTAACCACTATGCCACCATGCTTCCGACACAGACAGACAGATATGAGATAGATAGATAGATAAATAGATAGATAGATAGATAGACATACAGATAGATAAGAGATAGATAGATAGATAGATAGATAGATAGATAGATAAGAGATAGATAGATAGATAGATAGATAGATAGATAGATAGATAGATAGGAGATAGATAGATAGGAGATAGATAGATAGATAGATAGATAGATAGATAGATAGATAGATAGGAGATAGATAGATAGATAGATAGATAGATAGATAGGAGATAGATAGATAGATAGATAGATAGATAGATAGATAGATAGGAGATAGATAGATAGATAGATAGATAGATAGATAGATAGATAGATAATAGAAAAAGTTGGTACAAGAAGGTAATACATTAGTATTCATTTACTGGATTAGATCACATTATTTTCCAGTTACATTATACAATCTTTTACCTTTGATTTCCATCTGATTTGTAGATAAAAGATCTTATCGGTGACAACAATGTAGGACAAGTACAGATACTGATCTGAGATAACACTTGTACAAGGTCTTCCATGTAATACTATCATGTATAATACTTGTACAGCCTCTATCCCTTTGGCAATAAATCTGCGTGGTATGTATATGGATGCATACCTCCCAACCGTCCCGATTTCCGCGAGACAGTCACGATTTGGGTGACATGTCCCGCGGTCCCGGTTGGAGGGAGGTATGTCCCGATTTCAACTCAGGACGCAGATCTGGACGCAGATCTGGGTTGAACACATATGCAGCTGAAGCAAGGAGCTGACACAGGTCAGCTCCTCGCTTCAGCCGCATATGTGTCAGCGAGAGAGGCGCGCAGAGAGCGGCGAGGGAGCGGAGGAGAAGGTAAGTGTAATGTGGAGGTGGAACGTGAAACTGGGGGCAGATGAAGGAGGGGACGGCATGACACTAGGGGCAGAGATGTGGGGACATGAATCTGGGGGCAGAGATGGGGGACATGAATCTGGGGGCAGAGATGGGGGGACATGAATCTGGGGTTAGAGATGGGGGGGACATGAATCTGGGGGCAGAGATGGAAGGGAGACATGAAACTGGGGGCAGATGAAGGGTGTATATGAAACTGGGGGAGAGATAGAGGGGGGACTTATAATTTACGGGTGACTGTAGGAGGATTATACTGTGTGCGGGCACCTGAAAAATTAACGAGTGGGCGGAGTCAACACAAAAGTGGGCGGGGCTAAATTTATGGGGCTGGTGACAGTAACCTATCTGCAGGGATGGGGTGATATACTGGGTTTGGTGACACTAACCTATCTATCTGCAGTACTGGGGTGATATGCTGGGTCTGGTGACACTAACCTATCTATCTGCAGGGCTGGGGTGATATACTGGGTTTGGTGACACTAACCTATCTATCTGCAGTACTGGGGTGATATGCTGGGTCTGGTGACACTAACCTATCTATCTGCAGGACTGGGGTGATATGCTGGGTCTGGTGACACTAACCTATCTATCTGCAGGACTGGGGTGATATGCTGGTTCTGGTGACAGTAACCTATCTATCTGCAGGACTGGGGTGATATGCTGGGTCTGGTGACAGTAACCTATCTATCTGCAGGGCTGGGGTGATATGCTGGGTCTGGTGACACTAACCTATCTATCTGCAGGACTGGAGTGATATGCTGGGTCTGGTGACACTAACCTATATATCTGCAGGGCTGGGGTGATATGCTGGGTCTGGTGACACTAACCTATCTATCTGCAGGACTGGGGTGATATGCTGGGTCTGGTGACACTAACCTATCTATCTGCAGGGCTGGGGCGATATGCTGGTTCTGGTGACAGTAACCTATCTATCTGCAGGGCTGGGGTGATATGCTGGGTCTGGTGACAGTAACCTATCTATCTGCAGGGCTGGGGTGATATGCTGGGTCTGGTGACAGTAACCTATCTATCTGCAGGACTGGGGTGATATGCTGGGGTCTGGTGACACTCCCTTTAACCCCTTAACGACCAATGGCGTACATGTATGTTCATTGATCATGAGGGTCTTCATGGAGAGGACTCAGGAGCTGTATAACACAGCCAGCATCTACCGCTATCAGCCACAATCGGGTCTGACACCGATTGCACCTGTTAACACTTTAGATTCCACTATTAAACATGACAGCAACATCTACAGTGTGAAGACTCCCAGGCAGTGTATTGTCTGAGCAATCAGACCCCCTGGGGTTCAAGGTCTTTGGGGAGTCTGAAAGTAAAAGAAAAAAGTTCTAAATGTATAAAAAACACAAAAAATCCAAACTTTCGCCCCCTTTCCCTAGATCACATATAAAAAGAAATAAACCATTATGTGATTATATGAACTGGAAAATGAAAAAAATTATGACTCTTGGAAGGTGGGGAGGAAAAACGAGATGCGCAAAAATTTAAATAAACTCTTTAAGGGGTTAATAGGAGGACCGCCCCTGAGGAACCTGCCATTGGATGACCAGTTTTCCTGTAATGGAAATGTAGTAGTAGTCTTCTAGATAAACTTTTAGCAGATTTTTGGTCTGGCTCATAGATAGGGGCATGAAGGGCATATGGACATGGGGTTCCTTGATGGGACCCCCCTTTTACTGCATTAAATAATATTATAGTAGCAGATATGACATATACAGCATTTGGCTGTGTCTTTAGTGTGGTAGTATACAGTACATGCCAAAGCTAACTTGTCAGAGTATCCTTAGACATTATGAATGGAGAAGAAATCATAGAGTAAGTAACTCGGGATAAGGAAAGATAAGGAACACAAAGATTTACAAAGTGACTCAACATTTTATGTAAAACTTATCAGTGATGTCATGAGTTGATCAAAAGATTTACTTCAAAGCTGGTAAAAATAGACCTGATACGAAAGGTAGGCAAATACACTTAGTGTCCACCAATGGCTATCCACCGCACATGCCAGGAGAAAGAAGCAGCGGGGCTAGCACTAAAAAAGAAAATCACTTGTTCTAAAACTTAAAGGAATCCTATGAATAAAAACCTTTTTTTCTCACTAACACATAGGAATAGTCTTAAGAAAGACTCTTCTTCTCCTACCTTTAGATGTCTTCTCTGCACCGCCGTTTGGTAGAAATCCCAGTGTTCATCAGTATGCAAATTAGTTCTCTCGCGGCATTGGGGGCAGGCCCCAGCACTCAAACAGCACTGGGGGCGTCCCCAATGCTGCGAGAGAACTCTCTAGCACCGCCTCCATCTTCTTCAGGAACGGGGTCTTCACGCGTCTTCTTCTGGCTTTGGGGGTCAAACTTCTAGGCCTCGGGCTTAGGGCAAAGCCAACTGCGCATGCCCACAGGCCACAAGAAAATAGCCGCTTACACAGTATTGTAAGCGTCTATTTTCTTGTGGCTGGTAGGCAAGCGCAGTCGGCTTTGCCCTAGGCTCGAGACCTAGATGTTCAAGCCAACGCCCGGAAGAAGACGCTTGAAGACCCCGTTCCTGAAGAAGATGGAGGCGGTGCTGGAGAGTTCTCTTGCAGCATTGTGGACGCCCCCAGTGCTATTTGAGTGCTGAGAGAGAACTCATTTGCATACTGGCAAATACCAGGATTTTCACGGAATGGCGGCTCGGAGAAGAAATCTAAAGGTAGGAGAAGAATAGCCTTTCTTAAGGCTATTCCGACGTGTTAGCGAGAAAATATTTAATTTTAATAGTAGAATCCCTTTAAAGGGAAGGTGTTGGCAAGAAATGACCTATGCTTTAAATCACATTTTTTGTGACAAACATATTTTTTTAAGAATTTTTGATTATGTAGTTTTTAATTTCGCAAATTGATATATATTTTAAAAAAATCTAAAAACCAGCAGAACCAGCGTTGATTGGCCGAATGCTGTACTCTGTATGGCATTCGGCCAATCAACGCTGGTCAATGCATTCCTATGGGAAAAAGTCAGCTCGCGCATATCGCAAGCTGACAGGGATCCCAATGTAATACAGTGACTTGGGCATGTTATATGCCCCCAGACATGCTTCCCCTGCTGTCCCAGTTGCTTTCCAGGGTGTTGGCATCATTTCCTGGGGTGTCATAGTGGACTTGGTGATTCTCCTGAGTCGAAGAGTGGGATCCCCTGAAACCAGCATTTTTTCCCCTTAGACTATAATGGGGTTCGATATTCGTTCGAATAGTCGAATATTGAGGGGCTATTCGAAATGAATATTGAATATGGAATATTTTACTGTTTGCTCATCTCTAGTCATCATCTAACTCAAGGCTCTTGAATGGGTTTGACACTGCCTTGCTGGTGTCAGGGCAGCTACCTATAGGTGGCGATAGAGAGAGAGCTAATTTGCATACTTTATTACCCATGTTGCATTGCCTGTAAGACTCCCTGGATCTCCTCAATGAGAAACACTACCCCCAGAGATATACTCCATATTGTTATTACTGATAAGGTGTAACATAACTAATAATATTAAACACATTAACAACTAAAACCTTATAGGAGAACATTTATTGATCACAGTGAAAAAACTAACTGAGACTTTGGAACCACAAGTGACATCCGCAGCAGCGATAGAAGCCAAGTAATACAACAGAGGTCACATAGACAAACTTACTTTCCTGTTTCCCACACACTATGTGGTTTTACCTGTAACATTGTCCTCAGTATAGTAGCATATATACAGCATGCAGTAAGTTATACAAAATATTCTAAGATTTATTGGTTCTTATTATATGTAAACCAACAACATAAAGAATATTCTGCAAAGCAAAATACTGGTATCTCCCCGCTGCAGATTCTGCCTGTCTGAGACTTGTTCTTCCTAGTCATGTTCTGATTATTTTATTGCTGGATTTTACCGTATCCTATCTATCTCCTATCTATCTGTCTATCTATCTATCTATCTATCTATCTATCTATCTATCTATCTATCTCCTATGTATCTATCTATCTATCTATCTCCTATGTATCTATCTATCTATCTATCTCCTATGTATCTATCTATCTATCTATCTGTCTATCTATCTATCTATCTATCTATCTATCTATCTATCGCCTATCTATCTCTCCTATCTATCTATCTATCTATCTATCTATCTATCTCCTATCTATCTATCTATCTATCTATCTATCTATCTCCTATCTATCTATTTACTATCTATCTATCTATCTCCTATCTATCTATCTAGCTATCTATCTCCTATCTATCTTACTATCTATCTATCTATCTATCTATCTATCTATCTATCTCCTGTCTATCTATCTATCTATCTATCTATCTCCTATCTATCTATTTATCTACCTACTGATTATCTATCTATAGTATCTATCTATCTATCTATCTATCTATCTATCTATCTATCTATCTATCTCCTATCTATCTATCTAGCTATCTATCTCCTATCTATCTATCTATCTATCTATCTCCTATCTATCTATCTAGCTATCTATCTCCTATCTATCTTACTATCTATCTATCTATCTATCTATCTCCTATCTATCTATTTATCTACCTACTGATTATCTATCTATAGTATCTATCTATCTATCTATCTATCTCCTATCTATCTATCTATCTATCTATCTCCTATCTATCTATCTATCTATCTATCTATCTATCTATCTATCTATCTATCTAGTTCTACAGAGCCTGACAACTTTCAATATACAGTAGTCAAAGTACAAGCATCTATTTCTGCACAATTTCCACTATGGATATTATGTAAAGTAGATGTTCCATGCAGATTTAGTAATGTTATCTAAAATTTACACGATGCAAAGTTAGACTAGACAGTCTTATACTACACCAGATTTATCACAGTTACTGATGCTGGAGGATACATCAGGTGAATTATTAGACTTTCTAGTGTAACTTTACACCTCCTATTAGTTTTCTTAGTTTACACTAGAAAATTTTGGACCTTCGTCTTTATTGGGTCTCCTATCTTGCAACTGGCGGAGAGTACAGGTGACTGCACATGCTTGGCTCTTTCTGTCCATTTATATGAGTACTCCAAAAATAGCCAGCCAGGAAATGAATGGAGAGAGCTGCGCATGCGCGGTCACCTCTCCTCTCATAGAGATCACAATCCTTGTTAGAAAAGAACGACGTGACACAAATACTTGTATTTCCATGAAATCATAATGATGGGGCATATTTTGCTATGACTTGTCCTCTGTGATTCCTCCTGGAAATGTATAAATAAATTGCCAGCCAGGTTCCGGAGGGCTGTAGACTCAGATTAGATCAGTGTTTTCCTCGCAGACAGTCCCCCGCTGTTCTACATACAATTGTTCTTCCGTTTTATAGTTGATCCTGGAAGGACCCTGGGTAAGGAATGTGCAGGAACAATGGATATTTTTGATTCAATATGTCAAATATTTCAAAATATGTTTCCTTAAGTATAATTTTATTAATATTATTTATTCTAGAGACCGTGTCTTGTGTATTTATTCAGGGACTGGGAGGACTTTCATTAGTGCATTTCATTGGAAAAAGCATCTTCTGCAAAAAAACAAAGGAGATAAGAAGAAGTTGTTAAAGGGATATTCCATGAAAGCAAGTCATATAAGATAGGGGATAACTTGCAGATAGATAGAGAGATAGATAGGAGATAGATAGATAGATAGATAGATAGATAGATAGTAGATAGATAGATAGATAGATAGATAGATAGATAGATAGGAGATAGATAGATAGATATATAGTAGATAGATAGATAGATAGATAGATAGATAGATAGGAGATAGATAGATAGATAGATAGATAATAGATAGATAGATAGATAGATAGATAGATAGATAGATAGGAGATAGATAGATAGATAGATAGATAGATAGGAGATAGATAGATAGATAGAAGATAGATAGATAGATAGACAGATAGGAGATAGATAGATAGAAGATATATAGATAGATAGATAGATAGATAGATAGATAGATAGGAGATAGATAGATGATAGATAGATAGGAGATAGATAGATAGATAGATAGATAGATAGATAGATAGGAGATAGATAGATAGATAGATGATAGATAGATAGATAGATAGGAGATAGATAGATAGATAGATAGATAGATAGATAGATAGATAGATAGATAGGAGATAGATAGATAGATAGATAGATAGATAGATAGAAGATAGATAGATAGATAGGAGATAGATAGAGAGATAGATAGATAGATAGATAGGAGAGATAGATAGATAGATAGATAGATAGATAGATAGATAGATAGATAGACAGATAGGAGATAGATAGATAGAAGATATATAGATAGATAGATAGATAGATAGATAGATAGATAGATAGATAGATAGGAGATAGATAGATGATAGATAGATAGATAGATAGATAGGAGATAGATAGATAGATAGATAGATAGATAGATAGATAGATAGATCGATAGATAGGAGATAGATAGATAGATAGATAGATAGATAGGAGATAGATAGATAGATAGATGATAGATAGATAGATAGATAGATAGATAGGAGATAGATAGATAGATAGATAGATAGGAGATAGATAGATAGATAGATAGATAGATAGATAGGAGATAGATAGATAGATAGATAGATAGATAGATAGATAGATGATAGATAGATAGATAGATAGATAGGAGATAGATAGATAGATAGATAGATAGATAGATAGATAGATAGGAGATAGATAGATAGATAGATAGATAGATAGGAGAGATAGATAGGAGATAGATAGATAGATGATAGATAGATAGGAGATAGATAGATAGATAGATAGATAGATAGATAGATAGAAGATAGATAGATAGATAGACAGATAGGAGATAGATAGATAGATAGATAGATAGATAGATAGATAGATAGATAGACAGATAGGAGATAGATAGATATGCCCAATAACATGTTGCCTATATGTTTCACCAGTGTGATCTGTTTGCTCATTGTGACCGATGACATCATATCTCATGAATCACACAGATCTGGCATTTCTCCAAAAACTCAATTAGACATTGCGGCTCTGTAATGTGTCTGACATCAGCTCTCGTGTATTTCTCCATTATTGGAGGACGAGTGAGATTGACCTTGTTCTTGTTGTGTACGGCTTCCTCTTCTGTGATGACGCATACTGATCCCACAATACCAAGCCACGACTGTCACATGTCACTGAGCTCAGAATGTCGCCCTGAAATCTTCTCTTATTTTATGTCTTTCTATTGTCTGTTGATTTGTAAAACTCTGTTCAGATTTTGGTTGTTTTTTTGGTAGGTGATGTCCCAGCACAGTGCTATGGTGCCTAGAAGAGCAAGCTCAGCCCAACCAGAGGAATATTACATGGGCTTGCGCTGATGTCAGATGTCAAAGATGGATCAGGCATGTTGGATTTCAATATGCTTTATCCTTAAATAACATAAGTCAGTACCAGGGTCAGGTGCTCACATAGTATAATGCCCCTTAGGTAACCCCACAGAGTATAATATGGCCTAGCTGGTATCACACCGTATAATACCTCCCTCTTCATTGACCACCATACAATATAAATCCCCTCTGTGATTCCCACATAAAGTATAATGGCCATCGTCAGGACCCAGATATATAAGGTCCTATGGATGGAGAGACAGCACCCGAAATACTGGACTGTCCTGTTGGATCTGGGATGAATGAGAAGTAGCTTTGTGTCCTCAATGGAAGCTGAGTTGCAGTAATGGTGCCCATACAATTATATAGGACACAGAGACGCCACTTCCAGCTCCGAGTTGTATATAGTATGGGTGTCAGAAGCAGCCCCTTACAGCTGACCAAATATTGATGGCCTGTCCTAAGGATAGACCATACAAACATTCCTCTCCAATCAGACATTTTCTGGCTCCTTCTTATGGGTATTACGGGCCGGCACCCTTGCATTATAATTGACAGGTATGTTTATTAACCGTAATGTAAAGATTGGGTTATCGAGTCTCGGTACTGTCAGGGTTGAGCCGATCTTGAGATTCCAGGATCGATTTTAAAATCCGATTTCTGATCATTTTCCAGCCGATCCCGATTGGGATCCGATCTTTCCCGATCCCGATTTCTTAACCCTAGTCAATGCTTCTCTATGGAAAAAGTCACTTTTAGGGTTGAGACGATCTTGATAGTTCAAAATCTGATTTCCGATCATTTTCCAGCCGATCCCGATCATGAAATTTGCTCAATCACCAATTGGGATCCAATATTTTCCGATCCCAATCGTTCAACCCTAGCCAGAGTTCCTACTTTTGTCTTATACATATTCGGTATACAGTAGGCTTATGTGCATGTGTACATAGTGTCAGACTAAGTAGATGGCGGTGAGTCAGCAGCACCGGACCTGCAGGTACAAAGTCCTTACAATAACACAAGTGTCTGTACAAGCAACACAACAAAGATTTCCTTTTCAGGACATATATGTAAGGTGGACTGAGAGGAGTGACTATATGGACAATGTATGGTACCTGTACAGGTTAGTCACCATATAGGGCTTGCTGCGCTATCTCTACCATGTCCAAATTAAGTAGTCTTATAATCCCCAAGAAACCATGCCATATTAGGTATCACATATCAGGGCTGCTATATGTACACTTACCCCCCGTGTGTGCTGTAAGGATTTTTTTTCCTCTTCCAAGTCCAAGGATAACCTCCGTGTCTGAGACCAATCGATCTACATGTGTATATGAGATCAGTGGTCCATTCTTCGTTAAAGACCCTCATCAAACACACACACACAAAAAATACCCGACCCATTGATCTTCAGTACCATGATCTCCTTATATGTCCTACACACGGTATAACGCCGCCTTTACTGGCACACACAATGTATTTTTCCCTTTACTGGCTGTCACAGTGTGTTACCGCTTGGGACCCCTTGTACAACTTCTCCTCCTATCCCTATCCTTGATTATATCCTGGCAACAAACTGCTATTTTTGCCTTTAGAGGGTTATTTTTCTCCTTTCTGTCAGTGGAAGGCTGTGTATCATAAATCTTCCGACTCCAATGCACCAGAGGGCAGGGGAAATAAATTTACAATGCACACTACTCGGCCTCATATAAGGTATTCAGCTAGCATTGTACCAATTCTCTGTTCCACCTGCAGCCTGGTCACTTATATTATATTCACTCTATCTCGGCAATGGAGGCAGCAATTCACAAGGGGGAAAACACCAATTGATACAGCTGACACTAACCTATCTATCTGCAGGGCTGGGGTGATATGCTGGTTCTGGTGACACTAACCTATCTATCTGCAGGGCTGGGGTGATATGCTGGTTCTGGTGACAGTAACCTATCTATCTGCAGGACTGGGGTGATATGCTGGTACTGGTGACAGTAACCTACCTATCTGCAGGACTGGGGTGATATGCTGGTTCTGGTGACACTAACCTATCTATCTGCAGGGCTGGGGTAATACGCTGGTTCTGGTTACACTAACCTATCTATGTGCAGGGCTGGGGTGATATGCTGGGTCTGGTGACACTAACCTATCTATCTTCAGGGCTGGGGTGATATGCTGGTTCTGGTGACACTAACCTATCTATCTGCATGGCTGGGGTGATATGCTGGTTCTGGTGACACTAACCTATCTATCTGCAGGGCTGGGGTGATATGCTGGATCTGGTGACACTAACCTATCTATCTGCAGGGCTGGGGTGATATGCTGGGTCTGGTGACAGTAACCTATCTATCTGCAGGACTGGGGTGATATGCTGGGTTTGGTGACACTAACCTATCTATCTGCAGGACTGGGGTGATATGCTGGGGTCCCAAGACAGACTTTCTTTAACATAACTTGCCCATCAGCCCACTCCCACACCGCCATTGGTGGTCTGACATAGAAACATATCTACTAGTCATCCATTTCCCTATGAACAGCCTCACCCTGTGGTTTGATGCCCCATAACTGCCCCATGAACTTGTGAATTGGTGAACCCAAAAACTTATCCAAGGGCTATAAAAGGAAAGATAGATTGTAGACTGTAGTATGTGATAAAACTAGATTAAGGGAAATCATTAATCTGGATTTTTCACCACCCAGGTTTATTTGTAATCAAGGGCTGGGCATGTGAGAGAACAAGTACATGATAACATGAGTGCCCAGAACCATGGCAGGTAGCCCAACAACAAGGAGAAAGGTCAAGTAACACAAAAACATCCAGACAGCCATGTTATGGCCTCAATAACTGGCCCCGCCTGCAGTCCTTGCTCTAATGTTAGATCACCACAGGGGTCCATGTCTGTGAGGGGGCTGTAGTTATATGTCCACTTATGGCTCATGCATCGTATTATGTCTATTAGACCAGAACTATTGGTACATGCAAATAAGACCTCCTTGGTGGAAAAAGGGGAACTTGCTCTAGCACCACCTTTGGGAAGGTAGCTCCCTTTGGATCAATGCCTGTTTTTTTTTTCTGTAAAATTAGAATACCCCCTCCAATAGAAAGAGTGACCTATCCACAGACATCAGTGTCAAGGTTATTGCCGCTCATCATTGCAAAGCAAGGTATTGGCTGGCTAGGTCAGAGGTCATAGACGTAGGTAAGCAGCGGTAATATATAACCCATCTATGCCAGATTTTTGGTGTTTTCTTCGGCGCACAAGATTTTTATTGCACCAAAGATGCGCCCCATTGTTCCTTCTTGCCAGTTCTTACAATAGTGGTGGAGACCAAAACGGCCATGGCTGGGATGTCTCGGTCCAACAAGTTTACGGTAACTCACACCAAATAGCTGATGTTATTCCTAAAATCTACGCCAGTTCTTGACTGGCCTAGACTTCATTTCTGGCACACAGGAGCGCCGGAGTTGTGTATTCTGCCAATCAGCAGATTGTTTTAAGCCTCATGATTGGCATGAGCCTCATGGGGTTTTTGCCTTCCCCTGGATCAACACTGTAGGGATTGTAGGGTTATAGGTTGGACTTGATGGACTGATGTCTTCATCCAACCTCCTCTACTATGTAACATGCAAGTGTTATCCAAGTGCCTTCTATGATCCATTCAATGGGGTTCCTGCTCTATAAATATTGGAACGAAGCACTGGTACCCCCTTGAAAAAGCCTTGGGCTGCCCACTTGGTCATGCACATACGGCCTAAGACTGGCATACAGAACACCAGTCTTAATAAATACCTCCCACCATGGATCTTAGACCGCAGTTTTGCTACAGTAGTTCCTTTTTTTGGGATGGGACTAGACTGGCTAACCTTTAGTTCCCATGCCCTTCTTCAGACCTCTTTTGGTGACCCTGACCACTGCCTTCGGGAACGTCCCACAAGACTTGCTATTTTGGAGATTCTCTGACCCAGACATCAGTACTTGGCCCCTGTCAGAGTCGCTCATATCCGTCCCTTGGCTGTGTGCAGATAACGCACAAGATCCTCCTCCACTAGGTAAGAACATTGGCCACAAGCCCTAGCAATAGTTATCTAACACAGCGGAAGCCGAGGGCCCAACCTCCCTCCATGACCGCTCTGTGGCCATAAATAGGGTGAAATCTTTCAGGGCTTATTAATGATTTACCTAAATTAGGAGCGTGGCACTTACTCTCCCAGGTCAAGTTTCTGTGTTTTTTTCACATCCCCAGGAATAATAATGTAAGTGCCAACCAGCAAATAATGGAGCAATAAAGCCCAGAGTGTGACACAACCTACTGCCAGAAGACAGACTGATATCAGGCCGCTTCTTGGAACAGCTCAGCAGGACTCATGGGTCATCTGTGTCTGTAGGGCCAGCTCAGTTCATTACGGTGATTTCACCTCCATTAGACTAAGACATCTCTACTAGAATGGTGATAATAAATACATGTTAGTGCCTATTCACATTAGGCATATTAAGAGCTCCTGGAGTACAAGCTAAGTAAGTCCATGATGGTCCCAACAAGTGCCCTGATATTTTAGAGTATTTCAAAGAACTCCTGGAATTGTGCTATTCTATAAGGTGAATGCAACAGATTCATAGCTATGAGGCCGGTGTATTCATGAGGAGAGTGACCTCCTCCCCCACCGACCGCCTGTCCAGACCTATTGGGCCAGTGATTGACAGATTGCTCTGTGTAAGCTCTCATACACAACAGACTGTGAATTACAAGCTTATGGGGACTCAGAATGAGGTGAGATGGGGGCTCTGCTCATAAATACACTGGTCTCATAGTTATAATTCTACTGACCAGTAACTGTAATATGCAATATAGGCCAGTACAGAGCCAGGAAACCCATTAATGGTGAGTATTATACAGGATGTTACTTACGATCAGCACAGGATAAGTAATGTAATGTATGTACACAGTGACTGTACCAGCAGAATAGTGAGCGCAGCTCTGGAGTATAATACAGGATAAGTAATGTAATGTATGTACACAGTGACTGTACCAGCAGAATAGAGAGCGCAGCTCTGGAGTATAATACAGGATAAGTAATGTAATGTATGTACACAGTGACTGTACCAGCAGAATAGTGAGCGCAGCTCTGGGGTATAATACAGGATAAGTAATGTAATGTATGTACACAGTGACTGCACCAGCAGAATAGTGAGCACAGCTCTTGAGTATAATACAGGATAAGTAATGTAATGTATGTACACAGTGACTGCACCAGCAGAATAGTGAGCGCAGCTCTGGAGTATAATACAGGATAAGTAATGTAATGTATGTACACAGTGACTGCACCAGCAGAATAGTGAGTGCAGCTCTGGAGTATAATACAGGATAAGTAATGTAATGTATGTACACAGTGACTGCACCAGCAGAATAGTGAGCGCAGCTCTGGAGTATAATACAGGATAAGTAATGTAATGTATGTACACAGTGACTGTACCAGCAGAATAGTGAGTGCAGCTCTGGAGTATAATACAGGATGTAACTCAGGATCAGTACAGGATAAGTAATGTAATGTATGTACACAGTGACTGCACCAGCAGAATAGTGAGCGCAGCTCTGGAGTATAATACAGGATAAGTAATGTAATGTATGTACACAGTGACTGTACCAGCAGAATAGTGAGTGCAGCTCTGGAGTATAATACAAGATAAGTAATGTAATGTATGTACACAGTGACTGCACCAGCAGAATAGTGAGCGCAGCTCTGGAGTATAATTCAGGATAAGTAATGTAATGTATATACACAGTGACTGTACCAGCAGAATAGTGAGCGCAGCTCTGGAGTATAATACAGGATGTAACTCAGGATCAGTACAGGATAAGTAATGTAATGTATGTACACAGTGACTGCACCAGCAGAATAGTGAGCGCAGCTCTGGAGTATAATACAGGATAAGTAATGTAATGTTTGTACACAGTGACTGTACCAGCAGAATAGTGAGCGCAGCTCTGGAGTATAATACAGGATGTAACTCAGGATCAGTACAGGATAAGTAATGTAATGTATGTACACAGTGACTGCACCAGCAGAATAGTGAGCGCAGCTCTGGAGTATAATACAGGATAAGTAATGTAATGTATGTACACAGTGACTGTACCAGCAGAATAGTGAGTGCAGCTCTGGAGTATAATACAAGATAAGTAATGTAATGTATGTACACAGTGACTGCACCAGCAGAATAGTGAGCGCAGCTCTGGAGTATAATTCAGGATAAGTAATGTAATGTATATACACAGTGACTGTACCAGCAGAATAGTGAGCGCAGCTCTGGAGTATAATACAGGATGTAACTCAGGATCAGTACAGGATAAGTAATGTAATGTATGTACACAGTGACTGTACCAGCAGAATAGTGAGCGCAGCTCTGGAGTATAATACAGGATAAGTAATGTAATGTATGTACACAGTGACTGTACCAGCAGAATAGTGAGCGCAGCTCTGGAGTATAATACAGGATAAGTAATGTAATGTATGTACACAGTGACTGCACCAGCAGAATAGTGAGCGCAGCTCTGGAGTATAATTCAGGATAAGTAATGTAATGTATATACACAGTGACTGCACCAGCAGAATAGTGAGCGCAGCTCTGGAGTATAATACAGGATAAGTAATGTAATGTATGTACACAGTGACTGCACCAGCAGAATAGTGAGTGCAGCTCTGGAGTATAATACAAGATAAGTAATGTAATGTATGTACACAGTGACTGCACCAGCAGAATAGTGAGCGCAGCTCTGGAGTATAATTCAGGATAAGTAATGTAATGTATATACACAGTGACTGTACCAGCAGAATAGTGAGCGCAGCTCTGGAGTATAATACAGGATAAGTAATGTAATGTATGTACACAGTGACTGTACCAGCAGAATAGTGAGTGCAGCTCTGGAGTATAATACAAGATAAGTAATGTAATGTATGTACACAGTGACTGTACCAGCAGAATAGTGAGCGCAGCTCTGGAGTATAATTCAGGATAAGTAATGTAATGTATATACACAGTGACTGTACCAGCAGAATAGTGAGCGCAGCTCTGGAGTATAATTCAGGATAAGTAATGTAATGTATATACACAGTGACTGTACCAGCAGAATAGTGAGCGCAGCTCTGGAGTATAATACAGGATGTAACTCAGGATCAGTACAGGATAAGTAATGTAATGTATGTACACAGTGACTGTACCAGCAGAATAGTGAGCGCAGCTCTGGAGTATAATACAGGATAAGTAATGTAATGTATGTACACAGTGACTGTACCAGCAGAATAGTGAGCGCAGCTCTGGAGTATAATACAGGATAAGTAATGTAATGTATGTACACAGTGACTGCCCCAGCAGAATAGTGAGCGCAGCTCTGGAGTATAATACAGGATAAGTAATGTAATGTATGTACACAGTGACTTCACCAGCAGAATAGTGAGTGCAGCTCTGGAGTATAATACAGGATAAGTAATGTAATGTATGTACACAGTGACTGTACCAGCAGAATAGTGAGCGCAGCTCTGGAGTATAATACAGGATAAGTAATGTAATGTATGTACACAGTGACTGTAGCAGCAGAATAGTGAGCGCAGCTCTGGAATATAATACAGGATAAGTAATGTAATGTATGTACACAGTGACTGTACCAGCAGAATAGTGAGCGCAGCTCTGGAGTATAATACAAGATAAGTAATGTAATGTATGTACACAGTGACTGCACCAGCAGAATAGTGAGCGCAGCTCTGGAGTATAATTCAGGATAAGTAATGTAATGTATATACACAGTGACTGTACCAGCAGAATAGTGAGCGCAGCTCTGGAGTATAATACAGGATGTAACTCAGGATCAGTACAGGATAAGTAATGTAATGTATGTACACAGTGACTGCACCAGCAGAATAGTGAGCGCAGCTCTGGAGTATAATACAGGATAAGTAATGTAATGTATGTACACAGTAACTGTACCAGCAGAATAGTGAGCGCAGCTCTGGAGTATAATACAGGATGTAACTCAGGATCAGTACAGGATAAGTAATGTAATGTATGTACACAGTGACTGCACCAGCAGAATAGTGAGCGCAGCTCTGGAGTATAATACAGGATAAGTAATGTAATGTATGTACACAGTGACTGTACCAGCAGAATAGTGAGTGCAGCTCTGGAGTATAATACAAGATAAGTAATGTAATGTATGTACACAGTGACTGCACCAGCAGAATAGTGAGCGCAGCTCTGGAGTATAATTCAGGATAAGTAATGTAATGTATATACACAGTGACTGTACCAGCAGAATAGTGAGCGCAGCTCTGGAGTATAATACAGGATGTAACTCAGGATCAGTACAGGATAAGTAATGTAATGTATGTACACAGTGACTGCACCAGCAGAATAGTGAGTGCAGCTCTGGAGTATAATACAAGATAAGTAATGTAATGTATGTACACAGTGACTGCACCAGCAGAATAGTGAGCGCAGCTCTGGAGTATAATTCAGGATAAGTAATGTAATGTATATACACAGTGACTGTACCAGCAGAATAGTGAGCGCAGCTCTGGAGTATAATACAGGATAAGTAATGTAATGTATGTACACAGTGACTGTACCAGCAGAATAGTGAGCGCAGCTCTGGAGTATAATACAGGATAAGTAATGTAATGTATGTACACAGTGACTGTACCAGCAGAATAGTGAGCGCAGCTCTGGAGTATAATACAGGATAAGTAATGTAATGTATGTACACAGTGACTGTAGCAGCAGAATAGTGAGCGCAGCTCTGGAATATAATACAGGATAAGTAATGTAATGTATGTACACAGTGACTGTACCAGCAGAATAGTGAGCGCAGCTCTGGAGTATAATACAAGATAAGTAATGTAATGTATGTACACAGTGACTGCACCAGCAGAATAGTGAGCGCAGCTCTGGAGTATAATTCAGGATAAGTAATGTAATGTATATACACAGTGACTGTACCAGCAGAATAGTGAGCGCAGCTCTGGAGTATAATACAGGATGTAACTCAGGATCAGTACAGGATAAGTAATGTAATGTATGTACACAGTGACTGCACCAGCAGAATAGTGAGCGCAGCTCTGGAGTATAATACAGGATAAGTAATGTAATGTATGTACACAGTGACTGTACCAGCAGAATAGTGAGCGCAGCTCTGGAGTATAATACAGGATGTAACTCAGGATCAGTACAGGATAAGTAATGTAATGTATGTACACAGTGACTGCACCAGCAGAATAGTGAGCGCAGCTCTGGAGTATAATACAGGATAAGTAATGTAATGTATGTACACAGTGACTGTACCAGCAGAATAGTGAGTGCAGCTCTGGAGTATAATACAAGATAAGTAATGTAATGTATGTACACAGTGACTGCACCAGCAGAATAGTGAGCGCAGCTCTGGAGTATAATTCAGGATAAGTAATGTAATGTATATACACAGTGACTGTACCAGCAGAATAGTGAGCGCAGCTCTGGAGTATAATACAGGATGTAACTCAGGATCAGTACAGGATAAGTAATGTAATGTATGTACACAGTGACTGCACCAGCAGAATAGTGAGTGCAGCTCTGGAGTATAATACAAGATAAGTAATGTAATGTATGTACACAGTGACTGCACCAGCAGAATAGTGAGCGCAGCTCTGGAGTATAATTCAGGATAAGTAATGTAATGTATATACACAGTGACTGTACCAGCAGAATAGTGAGCGCAGCTCTGGAGTATAATACAGGATAAGTAATGTAATGTATGTACACAGTGACTGTACCAGCAGAATAGTGAGTGCAGCTCTGGAGTATAATACAAGATAAGTAATGTAATGTATGTACACAGTGACTGCACCAGCAGAATAGTGAGCGCAGCTCTGGAGTATAATTCAGGATAAGTAATGTAATGTATATACACAGTGACTGTACCAGCAGAATAGTGAGCGCAGCTCTGGAGTATAATACAGGATGTAACTCAGGATCAGTACAGGATAAGTAATGTAATGTATGTACACAGTGACTGCACCAGCAGAATAGTGAGTGCAGCTCTGGAGTATAATACAAGATAAGTAATGTAATGTATGTACACAGTGACTGCACCAGCAGAATAGTGAGCGCAGCTCTGGAGTATAATTCAGGATAAGTAATGTAATGTATATACACAGTGACTGTACCAGCAGAATAGTGAGCGCAGCTCTGGAGTATAATACAGGATAAGTAATGTAATGTATGTACACAGTGACTGTACCAGCAGAATAGTGAGTGCAGCTCTGGAGTATAATACAAGATAAGTAATGTAATGTATGTACACAGTGACTGCACCAGCAGAATAGTGAGCGCAGCTCTGGAGTATAATTCAGGATAAGTAATGTAATGTATATACACAGTGACTGTACCAGCAGAATAGTGAGCGCAGCTCTGGAGTATAATACAGGATAAGTAATGTAATGTATGTACACAGTGGCACCAGCAGAATAGTGAGTGCAGCTCTGGAGTATAATACAGGATAAGTAATGTAATGTATGTACACAGTGACTGTACCAGCAGAATAGTGAGTGCAGCTCTGGAGTATAATACAGGATAAGTAATGTAATGTATGTACACAGTGACTGTAGCAGCAGAATAGTGAGCGCAGCTCTGGAATATAATACAGGATAAGTAATGTAATGTATGTACACAGTGACTGCACCAGCAGAATAGTGAGCGCAGCTCTGGAGTATAATACAGGATGTAACTCAGGATCAGTACAGGATAAGTAATGTAATGTATGTACACAGTGACTGCACCAGCAGAATAGTGAGCGCAGCTCTGGAGTATAATACAGGATAAGTAATGTAATGTATGTACACAGTGACTGCACCAGCAGAATAGTGAGCGCAGCTCTGGAGTATAATACAGAATAAGTAATGTAATGTATGTACACAGTGACTGTACCAGCAGAATAGTGAGCGCAGCTCTGGAGTATAATACAGGATGTAACTCAGGATCAGTACAGGATAAGTAATGTAATGTATGTACACAGTGACTGCACCAGCAGAATAGTGAGCGCAGCTCTGGAGTATAATACAGGATTTAACTCAGGATCAGTACAGGATAAGTAATGTGATTAATTTACATGTAAACTCCAAGATGACATTACAAGTGGATACATCTATAATATGTTATATCTGGTTGAATAAATCTCTGTATTCCCTGTGAAATAATAATTCTGCATCATCTTTTCTCAGAATTTCCTATGTGCTGTTATTCCTCCTGGAAATGCTCTCATCCGCTGACACTTAGGAGTTACTCTTCTTCTTATCTGTTTACAAGAATAAGCCACACTGCTAGTTTACAGCTTGGGTTAAGCCTTCCTATACATTGTGTGTCTGTAATTCCAGGTAAATTCCGGTCTCTACCTTATATAGGTGTGTTCGCACTCACTTCACCTGAACATACGGCTTATCAGTTGCACCAACAGGGTCAGTCATGGAGGTCATAAAGTTATTAGTGTAATATGACGGCCTTACATTCCACATACCGCCATTCATTGTTAAACTGCTTCGTCATTTAGACACTTCAGAAAGACATTGAGGACCATTTATCATGGGCTGATGCTCGGTATATAGGTGCGCTTCCAAGCCGCGCTGGTGCTGAGATTTATCGAATTTGCCGGAAAACAAAACATTTTCTTGCATTTTCCAGTCTAGTGAAGTACAGATGTAGCAATGGTTAATAGCACAGAGTGTTGGCCTCATACACGCTACTTAGCATGCACTCAGTGACATTTGGATGACATCTGAGTGTCACGTGAATGCCTTCTGTACTACATTTATTTCTATGGGGGGGGGAGTTCTGTTCTGATCCAGAACAGGGCATTGGATCCATCCTCGGCCATGTGGGTGACACTATAACTTGACCCGTTCAATGCTCTATGTTGTCTTCTGTGATAAGATATCATTGCCCAGAAAGTTATCACACTGCAGAAACATTACTACATGTACATTGCAAAGTCTACATATAAAGCTCTGCATATTACGTTTCTTTCTGGAGTTTTTTCCCACGGACTTTTCTATAAAACTTTAGCACACTGAATGTAACAAATGAAAAAAACAAACACCAAGAACAGTTGTAAAAAATGCAGTGAAAAACTTGCAGTGAAATGTATTGTGTCTATACAATAACTAAAAATAGTAAAAAATTGCAGATTTACTCTAACTGCAAAGTGGATGGGATTCTAGTGAATCCCATGCCCACTATGCAGTAAAAATGTGAGATGATGACTTGGGGCAGCCCTGGAGACAGCGCTGCTTCACCACTCACCTATCGGCAGCAGCGCTCTATGCAGTCTGCAAAGAAATAACGATTTTTTACAATATATTGCAATGCATTGGCATTGTAATGCATTACATTAGTGATCAGACCCCCTGGGGTTCAAGACCTCTAGGGGGTCTAATAAATGCAAAAAAAAAAAAAAATAAAAAAAAAAATATATATATATATATATATATATATATATATATATATATATATATATATATTAAAAAAAAATTAAAACGTATGGGGCAACACAGTGGCTCATTGGTTAGCACTGCAGCCTTGCAAGGAGTTTGTATGTTCTCCCCGTGTTTGTGTGGATTTCCTCCCATTCTACAAAGTCATACTGATAGGAGAAAAAAAAAAAAAGTACATTGTAATCTCTATATGGGGCATACAATCTAAACTAAATTTTTAAAAAAATTTAAAAGTATTAAAATTCTAATCCTCCCCCTTTCCCTAGAACACATATAAAACTAATACTGTCAACACTGTGAGGTAAGGTACGTTAGGTAACCCTGTGTCCGAAAACACTCTACAAATCTATAAAAATATTTTTCGTGTATGGTATACGCCGTAATGGAAAAAAAAAAGTTGTCTAGGGGTTAATAGGAGCACTGCAGATCCCCTATAGTCAGCCAGACTGAATTCCAAGGGCGGGAAAAACCCAGTCCTCAAGCTCAGGGAAGGGGCAGACAGACAACCAAAACACCCCCTCCCCTTCCCCAGCACCTACTGCACCCAAACACTCCAACCATTTTAATTTTTGAAATTTTCCAGTAGCTGCTGCATTTCCCCCCTCGGCTTATACTCGGGTCAGTAAGTTTTCCCATTTTTTTGTGGTAAAATTAGGGGCCTCGGCTTATATTCGGGTCGGCTTATACTCGAGTATATACGGTAGATAGATTTGGTATTGCTATAATAATACTGACACAAAATGCCATTATATTTTTCTATTTTTTTGCATCCTGTCCTACCTACTATATAATAATTGATTGGTACAATCCATTGCACTACTGCCTGTACATGTGTGACCTGCTCCAATAACTGTTAGAGTATGTTCACACAGAGTTTTTTGGAGCAGATTTTGAGGAAGCCGGATTTTGAATCCGCCTCAAAATCTGGCTCCAAAAACGGCTCCCATTCACTTCAATGGGAGCTGCTCACTTCTTTTTTCCGCTATTGCGCTGTTGCGGCTAGCCACGTTGAAGTGTTCACACGCAGAATGCAAATTCCGCCATGTGAACATACCCTTACGGCGCACATCAGTCCCCCATCAGAGGGTATCACACAGGTTAGCACTGCCCTATAATCATCTGGGTCATCAGAATGGAAAGGACCAGAAGCCCCATAGACGTGACTGCATCACAGAATACACTCGGATGTCACTCCGATGACTGTCATAGCAGTGCATTCCACATCACATGCACACTCGGTCGTGTACATGGGGTCTTAGACTGTATCTAGAGGTCAGAGTCAGCAAGGTTGATGAAATACAGACCTGTTATCTCTTCTATCTCCACAATTCTTGTAATTCATCATCTCACGATATACTCACCACTCCTTGGAGGGAACTCGCTTCACCTGGCTACTGCCGCTGTGTTATTAATGTAGTCAGCCAGCAAACATGGCAATTGCCTGACAACTTTGTACCGTGGAGAGATAAGTAGCGAGATATCTGCCCTTTATTGCCAATCTTTGATCCATTGTTTCACTCATTCTAATAATATGTCTTCTTACTGCAAGAACCTGGAAGACTCGATGTCCATGGATGTGCGAGCAAGTAAATAAATGACAAGGGTGACAGTGTGCAATAAAGTCTATCTGCAGCAACGGACATGAAAGGGGTGAGCGGGGTCACAATACCTATATTATATAGGACTGTTCACCAACGCCAACTCTTTGTCTCTGTCCATAGACACCGTTCTATTGATTCTGGCGCAGTTGGAATTTGGACTCTGCGCAATTGATGCTACTAGTTCCAGAATCCAATGTGTTAATCGTGCTCTCTAATGTCAGGTGGGTGGTCCCAAAGAGTCAGCGACCGCCCACCTGACAGTAGAACCATGAGTAACGCATCAGCTGCTATATCTAATAGCGACGCAGGGACGTAGGGGTCTAGAGAAAAAATCCAACTGTGCAGAAATCAGGGGAGCGGAGCCTATTATCTGTGCAGAAATCAGGGGAGCGGAGCCTATTATCTGTGCAGAAATCAGGGGAACGGAGCATATTAACTGTGCAGAAATCAGGGGAGCGGAGCCTATTATCTGTGCAGAAATCAGGGGAGCGGAGCCTATTATCTGTGCAGAAATCAGGGGAGCGGAGCCTATTATCTGTGCAGAAATCAGGGGAGCGGAGCCTATTATCTGTGCAGAAATCAGGGGAGCGGAGCCTATTAACTGTGCAGAAATCAGGGGAGCGGAGCCTATTATCTGTGCAGAAATCAGGGGAGCGGAGCCTATTATCTGTGCAGAAATCAGGGGAGCGGAGCCTATTATCTGTGCAGAAATCAGGGGAGCGGAGTCTATTAACTGTGCAGAAATCAGGGGAACGGAGCATATTAAATGTGCAGAAATCAGGGGAGCGGAGCCTATTATCTGTGCAGAAATCAGGGGAGCGGAGCCTATTATCTGTGCAGAAATCAGGGGAGCGGAGCCTATTATCTGTGCAGAAATCAGGGGAGCGGAGTCTATTAACTGTGCAGAAATCAGGGGAACGGAGCATATTAAATGTGCAGAAATCAGGGGAGCGGAGCCTATTAACCCTTTCCCAACGTCCTTTGTATTATTACGCCAGATGTCAGGTATTTAAATATGGCAGCAGCCCCTCAGGAGCTAAGTGAAGGGGTCACCGCCACTGATCCCTGGCATTAAATCCCTTGACGTCTTGGTCAAAGCTTATCGGGACTCCGTTATGTACTGAATTGCCGGCCCCAGGAGTGTGTGTGATGATCTTTTAAAATGACAGGACCCTATGGAAGGCCCTCAGACTTGTCATTGTCAGCGAGGGGCCATGGGGGTTGGTCAATATACCAGTTCCACAACCCTCGGCCCACGGGGAGCATCTTGGTTGTATATAGAAAAGCACCTCCGCTCCTCTGCGACATATAAGTTCTTACCTGAATGCTCCATTTATGGAGGAGTGCACCCATCCAGAGTCTCCTTATACAAGCTCTTCCATAACTCTCATAGAGCTGACTGTACTTTTTCTAGTTTATGGCGCCCTCTACTGGCAACGACAAATATCATCCAGTTATTTATCTATATTGCAGGCAGCCCAGAGATGTAACTGGCAATAGGAAATCCTTATGTATAGCACCTACATTAGATACTGTCATTATATGGCTATTTGTACAGTATATAACAATATGCCCCTATTGAACGAGCTTTCCAGTGACCGTCTGCAGTTAGGAAATCAACCACTAGGTGTCGCACTTGTTATTCTTTGCATAATTCTATAATGTATTACTATTTATACACTATTTAGAAAAAAAAATACATGGACCCCCCCCCTTCCCTGACCATTACACCTATATGACCGTGTCGGACATCCCATTCCAAACACAGGGGTGTTAGTACAGACCCGGGCCCCCTTTGTGGCCCCTTTCTGTAAGAAACTGGAGTGAGCCCATGAAAAGTATCAAATATCCCCTGAAAATGGAAACTATTCAGAGGTTCTGCTTTATCAACTTGCTTGGTCTGTCGGCTTTGCCTCTATTTTTGTCAATGTTGTTCCTTTTATCCCTGGTGTCTGGGAGCTGTACCCATAGGGGAGCTTATTTTTTTGCAGGACGAGTTGTATTTTTAAAGGGGTTGTCCAGGAATGATAGGAAACTCAGGGGTGTCAGGCAAAAAATAAAACATCGTACTCATCTCCCACTACATAGGATATATGTGATATGAAACATTGAAATAAGATATTGCTGTTACATATGTCTGATGGCGCCACCTACCGGTTCACTCAAAGAACATCCATCTTATTTGCTCAGTGTCGCCCCCACAATCACAAGGTTCGCTCGATCGCCTCTGTGCAAGAAGATCCACATGATGGGAATGAGCTACTGAGTATGTGTGACCACTGGACACAAAGGGAGGATGTTCTTAGAGGGAGTCAAAAGAACAGCAGGGGGCGCTATTACAAGTATGTAACAGCAATACCTAAACAGCACTTCATAGCTTAAAAACTGATCCCTGCTGAAAAATTGTTGTCATTCCCCATCTGAGAGATAAAAAATTTACTTGTGGGGCAGCCGTTGGGGGACCCCTTTAATTATTACTATTATTATTGCGCTCTCCTGGTTCTCCTCTTATCTCTCAGACCGCACTTTCAGTCTATCATTCGCGGGCTCTGTTTCTTCCCCTCTTTCCCTTGCTGTTGGGGTTCCTCAGGGCTCGGTCCTTGGCCCCCTGCTCTTTTCTCTCTACACAGCCCCCATTGGACAAACCATTGCCAGAGTTGGCTTCAGGTACCATCTTTATGCTGATGACACCCAATTATACACATCTTCCCGTGACATCACCCCTGCACTCATACAGAACACCAGTGACTGTCTCTCTGCTGTCTCTAATATCATGTCCTCGCTTTATCTGAAACTAAATCTCTCTAAGATTGAACTACTACTGTTTCCACCATCTAACAGATCTGTCCCTGATATATCCATTACAGTCTCAGGCCTTACTATAACTCCTAGGCAGCAGGCCCGCTGCCTCGGGGTCATATTTGACGCAGACCTTTCCTTCACCCCTCATATTGAATCACTCGCACGTTTATGTCACCTCCACCTCAAAAACATCTCCAGAATACTCCCTTTCCTCATCAGAGATACACTAAAGACACTTATTGTCTCTCTGATTCATTCTCGCCTTGACTACTGTAACTCCTTACTAATCGCTCTTCCCCTCACTAAACTCTCCCCTGTACAATCTATTCTGAATGCAGCGGCCAGACTCATCTATCAGGCTAGACGCTACAGCGATGCCTCTGGTCTGTGCCAGTCACTACATTGGCTGCCTATTCATTATAGAATAAAATATAAAGTTATCCCCCTCCTCCACAAGGCTCTCCATAATGCTGCACCTCCATACATTTCCTCCCTCATCTCTGTCTACCGCCCAACCCGTGTTCTCCGCTCACTCAATGACCTAACACTTACATCCTCTATTATCAGAACCTCCCCCGCTCGTATACAAGACTTCTCCCGAGCTGCACCACTTCTCTGGAATGCTCTACCCCGGACAATCAGATTAACTCCCAATTTCTACAGTTTCAAACGCAAACTAAAGACGCATCTTATCAGACAGGCCTATCACAATGTCTAACGTAAACCCTTAACCCTCCTCTGTCCCCGCTCCCACATTTCCCCACATGATATGATGCCATCTCAGGCTAACTTTATAGGTCCAAGCTCCATCCACATGTTACAGGACACGACTAGTGACGGCTCATACAGTTTTATGTTTGTGTAATGACAGTCACCTCTATTACAAAAGTATCTGACCTCTGCATAAGCAATACCGCCCCTGCTACCTCTTGTGTCACCCCCTCTACCTCATAGATTGTAAGCTCTTGCGAGCAGGGCCCTCAGTCCCATTGTGTGAAATGACTTTCTTTGTTATGTATCTTTCTGTCTGTATTTGAACCCTACAAATCGTACAGCGCTGCGGAATATGTTGGCGCTATATAAATAAAAAAAATTTTTATTATTATTATTATTACTATTATTATTATATCTGTATATGTTCAGTACTGTTATCTAGAGCGCTGATACTATTAAAGGGAAAGTGTCACGGCATACATAGTGACCCGTTGCTGACTCCCCGCACCACTGATTGACAGCTTTCTCCCTATGTACGGTATAGGGGGACAGCTGTCAATCAGCATCTAAACAGCAAGGGGAGACAGCCATTTAATGAAAGGGGAGGGCCCCCTCCTGGTCCAGGCCATAGCAGGTCCTGCAGTGCGGTGCGAGCCACGTTCTCATCTATAACCCCACTCAGGCTCCTAACAGAAGATGCCGCCTAATGCCACTTGTACAAACAGGAAAACACAAGTCATTTTCTAGACTGAAGAATCCACTTAGAGCTTCGTCTTAATGATGCCGCTTGTTCGGCAGGATTGTGCGCTCACGTCTCAGCGTAATAGTTATGGAAAATACGAATATGACAACTATAAAGAAAAATCTACAATTCACGCTGCGTCTCCCAATATTGTGATAAGGCGGCAGAGCGAGATAAATCCTTCGGTGTTTTACTGCCGGCGGCGGAGATATAGACGGAGATAAGAGGAACAGGAGGGGGCGCTAGTGCGTGAGCATGAATCAGTACTAGTGGGGGAGGGGGAGACAAACTGATTAAACGGATTATTCACTCAATATCTTGGATCCATCAATAGACTGAGGCTTATGAAGGATCTGGGATAACGGATCCCACATGGAGGCAAAATGGCCTTTGTCCATTTTCCATGGCCGTTTTGTTTAATGGTCATGTGAATGAAGAATAGCCCCCTGTGACATATTATTTCTACATCATTGGAGAGCTGAGTGTCACCTATCACCTGTATCAGAACTTCCTATAGGATTAAATGGTATGGACAGACCTTCCATAGAGGAGGACACAACCTCCTACCACAGCTACGGCTGATGATAAGACAGGCTCCTGTCACACAGTTATAATGGTGGAGGTGACAGCTCCGCCTCCCTGACTACATACTTATGGAGTTTTAGCAAACTTAATGTAAGTTCACACCCAGTGGCGTAACTAAGAATGGCGGGCCCCTGTGGCGAACTTTTGACATGCCCTCCCCCGACCGACGCCAAAGACCCCGACCTACCAACCCCCCTCTCCCTGCATTCCTGTGCGCACTATTATGCCTCACTGTAGCACTTGCACACAGTATTATGCCCCATAGTGGCCCTTGCACACAGTATTATGCCCCATAGTGGCCCTTGCACACAGTATTATGCCCCATAGTGGCCCTTGCACACAGTATTATGCCCCATAGTGGCCCCTGCACACAGTATTATCCCCCATAGTGGCCCCTGCACACAGTATTATCCCCCATAGTGGCCCCTGCACACAGTATTATCCCCCATAGTGGCCCCTGCATACAGTATTATCCCCCATAGTGGCCCCTGCACACAGTATTATGCCCCATAGTGGCCCTCGCACACAGTATTATGCCCCATAGTGGCCCTTGCACACAGTATTATGCCCCATAGTGGCCCCTGCACACAGTATTATCCCCCATAGTGGCCCCTGCACACAGTATTATCCCCCATAGTGGCCCCTGCACACAGTATTATGCCCCATAGTGGCCCCTGCACACAGTATTATCCCCCATAGTGGCCCCTGCACACAGTATTATCCCCCATAGTGGCCCCTGCACACAGTATTATCCCCCATAGTGGCCCCTGCATACAGTATTATCCCCCATAGTGGCCCCTGCACACAGTATTATGCCCCATAGTGGCCCCTGCACACAGTATTATGCCCCATAGTGGCCCCTGCACCCAGTATTATGCTCCATAGTGGCCCCTGCACACAGTATTATCCCCCATAGTGGCCCCTGCACACAGTATTATCCCCCATAGTGGCCCCTGCACACAGTATTATGCCCCATAGTGGCCCCTGCACACAGTATTATGCTCCATAGTGGCCCCTGCACACAGTATTATCCCCCATAGTGGCCCCTGCACACAGTATTATGCTCCATAGTGGCCCCTGCACCCAGTATTATGCTCCATAGTGGCCCCTGCACACAGTATTATGCCCCATAGTGGCCCCTGTGCACAGTATTATTCCCCATAGTGGCCCCTGCACACAGTATTATTCCCCATAGTGGCCCCTGCACACAGTATTATTCCCCATAGTGGCCCCTGCACACAGTATTATCCCCCATAGTGGCCCCTGCACACAGTATAATGCCCCATAGTGGCCCCTACACACAGTATTATGCCCCATTATGAACACCCATGTACAATTATTATACTCTGGGGTTTTCAGACCCCAGAGTATAATAATCAGAGACTGAGGAGAGATACCAACATAAAAAACACTGTTACTTACCTATGCTCGGCTCCTCTGCACTCCTTGGTGGTGTCGTCCATCTTCAATGACATCCGGGACGTCACATGAACCGGGACACAGGTCCCGGTCATTTGATATCACGGACATCATACAAGTAGGCCTGAAGCCTGCCTGGAGAGGTAAATAACAGTGTTGTTTATGTTCCCTTACCTCTCCTGGGCCTCCGATCATTGTACTAGGAGATCTGAAAAGACCCCCGAGTATAATAATAGTTTATGTGGAGCCCGCGGGGTCAATTACCAATCCCGGCCCCTGGGAAGTAAATCTGCTTGCAAAAATTGAAATTTGGCCTTGCCCAATAGGTAAAATACAGTCGTTCTCTTCTTCAAATTCCACTTCATATTCAGCATCAAAAACCTCATCTGTATTGGACAAATAAAAAAAATTCTGCTTTAAATTCCCGAAGCAGAAATTTTCTGTTTGACAAATTCAGTGTCCAATTCCTACGTGTGAACTTAACCCTACGGATATATAATAAGAGAAGGGAAATGACACTGTCCTCCCAGCAGGCACAGAAGGTACTGTCTCTAGCTGCCATGTGATGCTGAAACATCATGGGAGTTATAGTGAAGTATAGGAAACCTAAAAATCAAGCTGGGGGCTGCTTAGGAGCGGACAGGAGGCCGTACTTCAAGAAGTAAGACCAGAGGACATAAAAGGGGAGCAAAGTGTGATAGATAATGGAGTGGGGGGTGCATGGGGGGGGAGAATGGCAGAAGAATGGTGAGGTATTGCTTATTTTATGTTTTAACCCTTTAGTCCATTACCAAATATAATTGTGCACAGGTTTCTTCATAAACAGTGCCACACCTATCCGCAGGTTGGGTTTGGTATTGCAAATCAGCCCTTATTCAGTTCAAAGGAGCTGAGCTGCAGTACCTGACACAACTCATGGACAGGGATGGCGCTATTTCTATAAGATAGCAGCTGTGCTTGTCTGCGCTACTTTATCTGCTTAGGGCCGTCACTAGGGGGCGCTTACTACGTATGGATTTATAAAGTCAATAACTCCATATGCTTACAGCTCCCCTAGTGGCTGCTGCTGGCAGACCTCAGGTTCGTTTTGGCAGGCATCTCAGATATGGCAATTACACCCAAGCGGCGACAATATAAAACATCAGATTAAGTTGCAGACAGACATCTGCCCTCCGACACCATCTAAGTCCGGTGGGACGGACAGAAACAGATGGACTAAATCTGCCGTTACAGAAGACCGAAGTCACTGGTGCATGGCCTGCATTACTGACGGGATCAGCTGTTTAGTTAATATATTACATATGTACAAGTATCCAGGTTTAGAAAAACAGTGCCACCCCTGTCCACAGTTTGTAAGTGGTATTACAGATTAGCCAAAGTTGTACTGAACTGAGCTGCAATTGCAGAGGGAGCCTGTAGACAGGAGTGGTGCTGTTTCTGTACCAAAGCCGCCATGTTTTTTTGCTCCTGGGCAGTTTGGAAGCAGGCAGGAGCCATTTAGTGGGGCAAGATATTACTTTTTTTGTGCATTTTACTATTGAGCTCAGGTGTCAGAATCAGGTGTCGGAGAGAGATACTCGGCTGAAACTTTAACCTGATGTTTGACTGTTTGGACATGTCGGCGCGGTCGCCGCCGTCCAGCAGGGGTCACCCCACTCCCGGATACATCTCACAAATCTGCCAGCTCTTGTCTATTTACAAGGTCAGAAGTGAATTAAATAGAAACCATTCGCCACAGATGGGCGGCCATTATTCAGCCAGATGCCAAGTCACATGCTCGCTGTTTATTTGGTTATCATTATATTGTATCATGTACAAAGCTGCAATGAAATATACAATATACTTATGTATTAAAGGGGAACTCCAAGACTGGAAATAGGTGATTACTAAAAGATTGGTGGGATCAGACACTTGGCACCCGCGCTGATCAGCTGTTTGGAGATAATGCAGCCTCAGCTTCTGTACTCAATACCAAGCACAGCGCCATACATGGCCTAGTGGTTGTGCCTGGTATAGCAGCTCAGCCCCATTCACTTGAATCCAACTGAGCTTCAAATAGGCCATATGACCGATGAACATCACCCGACCATGGCCAACCAGTATATAACCATTTACTTGATCTCTGGTGCGTTACCCTTTATTTTGTTCTACTTAACCCCAAGTGACTGAATAACCCGTGCCTATATTATACTGGACCCTGGCCCTCTTTAACCATTGACTGTCGCCCCTATAGATGAAAATACATTTGTTACATTTGTTCTAAATTCTTTGCATATTTCTCTTTTCTATGTTTTGCTTCACAAGGAGCCTTTACTTGGCTTAATCTTATAGATTTTGCTATGACACAGCGCGTTCTATATGAAGTATCTGGAGAAGACGGAGCCGGCTGTGTCCCAATCGTACAACATCAACCAGCTGCAGTATAAGGAGCGGGGCCGCAGCAGGACGTCTTCTTGTCATAGGATGTATCGTGAGCCTTGGAGTTCAGCACTAAATCTCCTGGACAGCTCCGGGCAAAGAACGTCTTCAAAAGCAACAGACCCCGCTGTTACCGAATCCTCCAGCACCAGCGCCCGTCCCAGCGTTGTCAGATCACCATGTCTGATTATTTATGCTGTTTATAGAGGATTATGGTTCGATTTATTATATCCCAAACTTCTATATATGGATACCCGCTAGAAGAGAGACAGCTTCCCATAGATAAAACCCCGCTGTACTGGCTGGATACTGGTTACTTTATGGTGTCCCTCGAATTCTGAAAAAATAAAAAAAAGAATCAGGCGAATATAAGAAACTTTGTAATATATCTTATTAAGGAGATCTGTTTTCTTCTCCACTTATCAGGATGAGTTACTTCTCATATAGAAGTCTATGGAGAGGCTGCTGGGAAAGACACACAAATAAATGTGAGAGAGAGCTGTACTGACACTGCTGTATCGTCAAGGTAAGACTCTACCACTGCACAGAATGAGGCTGGCAGCAGCCTTCTCCTCTCCATAGACTTCTGTAGGTTAGGCTAAAAAATGGAGGCATTTTTTTTTAAAAAAAAGCCTGTCGTTTTAGGCTACTTTCACATATCTGATGGGATTATGTGTCCGATACAAAATCTATACCATTCAGTGTGCATGTTTTGCATGGACACCTACACGTAAAGTATGCCGCCATAACACATCCATTATCCCTGTACTGTGACATCACTGTGTGTATTATCCTGTACTGTGACATCACTGTGTGTATTATCTCTGTACTGTGACATCACTGTGTGTATTATCTCTGTACTGTGACATCACTGTGTGTATTATCCCTGTACTGTGACATCACTGTGTGTATTATCCCTGTACTGTGACATCACTGTGTGTATTATCCCTGTACTGTGACATCACTGTGTGTATTATCCCTGTACTGTGACATCACTGTGTGTATTATCCCTGTACTGTGACATCACTGTGTGTATTATCTCTGTACTGTGATATCACTGTGTGTATCATCCCTGTACTGTGACATCACTGTGTGTATTATCTCTGTACTGTGACATCACTGTGTGTATTATCCCTGTACTGTGACATCACTGTGTGTATTATCCCTGTACTGTGACATCACTGTGTGTATTATCCTGTACTGTGACATCACTGTGTGTATTATCCTGTACTGTGACATCACTGTGTGTATTAGCCCTGTACTGTGACATCACTGTGTGTATTATCCCTGTACTGTGACATCACTGTGTGTATTATCCTGTACTGTGACATCACTGTGTGTATTATCCCTGTACTGTGACATCACTGTGTGTATTATCTCTGTACTGTGACATCACTGTGTGTATTATCCCTGTACTGTGACATCACTGTGTGTATTATCCCTGTACTGTGACATCACTGTGTGTATTATCCCTGTACTGTGACATCAGTGTGTGTATTATCCCTGTACTGTGACATCACTGTGTGTATTATCTCTGTACTGTGACATCACTGTGTGTATTATCCCTGTACTGTGACATCAGTGTGTGTATTATCCCTGTACTGTGACATCACTGTGTGTATTATCCCTGTACTGTGACATCACTGTGTGTATTATCTCTGTACTGTGACATCACTGTGTGTATTATCCCTGTACTGTGACATCACTGTGTGTATTATCCCTGTACTGTGACATCACTGTATGTATTATCCCTGTACTGTGACATCACTGTGTGTATTATCCTGTACTGTGACATCACTGTGTGTATTATCTCTGTACTGTGACATCACTGTGTGTATTATCTCTGTACTGTGACATCACTGTGTGTATTATCTCTGTACTGTGACATCACTGTGTGTATTATCCCTGTACTGTGACATCACTGTGTGTATTATCCCTGTACTGTGACATCACTGTGTGTATTATCCCTGTACTGTGACATCACTGTGTGTATTATCCCTGTACTGTGACATCACTGTGTGTATTATCCTGTACTGTGACATCACTGTGTGTATTATCCCTGTACTGTGACATCACTGTGTGTATTATCCCTGTACTGTGATATCACTGTGTGTATTATCCCTGTACTGTGACATCACTGTGTGTATTATCCCTGTACTGTGACATCACTGTGTGTATTATCCCTGTACTGTGACATCACTGTGTGTATTATCCCTGTACTGTGACATCACTGTGTGTATTATCCCTGTACTGTGATATCACTGTGTGTATTATCTCTGTACTGTGACACCACTGTGTGTATTATCCTGTACTGTGACATCACTGTGTGTATTATCCCTGTACTGTGATATCACTGTGTGTATTATCTCTGTACTGTGACATCACTGTGTGTATTATCCTGTACTGTGACATCACTGTGTGTATTATCCCTGTACTGTGACATCACTGTGTGTATTATCCTGTACTGTGACATCACTGTGTGTATTATCCCTGTACTGTGACATCACTGTGTGTATTATCCCTGTACTGTGATATCACTGTGTGTATTATCTCTGTACTGTGACATCACTGTGTGTATTATCCTGTACTGTGACATCACTGTGTGTATTATCCCTGTACTGTGACATCACTCTGTGTATTATCTCTGTACTGTGACATCACTCTGTGTATTATCTCTGTACTGTGACATCACTCTGTGTATTATCTCTGTACTGTGACATCACTCTGTGTATTATCTCTGTACTGTGACATCACTGTGTGTATTATCTCTGTACTGTGACATCACTGTGTGTATTATCTCTGTACTGTGACATCACTATGTGTATTATCTCTGTACTGTGATATCACTGTGTGTATTATCTCTGTACTGTGACATCACTGAGTGTATTATCTCTGTACTGTGACATCACTGTGTGTATTATCCTGTACTGTGACATCACTGAGTGTATTATCTCTGTACTGTGACATCACTGTGTGTATTATCTCTGTACTGTGACATCACTCTGTGTATTATCTCTGTACTGTGACATCACTCTGTGTATTATCTCTGTACTGTGACATCACTGTGTGTATTATCTCTGTACTGTGACATCACTGTGTGTATTATCTCTGTACTGTGACATCACTATGTGTATTATCTCTGTACTGTGACATCACTGTGTGTATTATCCCTGTACTGTGACATCACTGAGTGTATTATCTCTGTACTGTGACATCACTGTGTGTATTATCCTGTACTGTGACATCACTGTGTGTATTATCCCTGTACTGTGACATCACTGAGTGTATTATCTCTGTACTGTGACATCACTGTGTGTATTATCCTGTACTGTGACATCACTGTGTGTATTATCCTGTACTGTGACATCACTGTGTGTATTATCTCTGTACTGTGACATCACTATGTTCTGTAGTACTGATCTTGCTTCCTAAGATGGTCATAGTAGACTTGGGCTGCACTGTAAGTTTTTCTAAGGACCCCCATGGTTATCTTTAAGCGCTGCAGTAATATAGTATTGGTCCTCTAAATCCTTCATACACTTCATAGTGATTGCATATCCTAGCAATGTACCATACAGAGATATCCCCCTATATGATATTTATCTTTTCGTGGAGATCCCCTTTAAGAGCATGCTGATGCTGATGTAGATGGGGCTGCTGCTCCCTTCTGATCTAGCAGAGCTGGTTGCTGCACAGCTGACATATTGCCATCCCCTCTGCTTGCTGCATTCTGGCCTCATCTCATTGCACAGGCTCCAGCTCCCATTCTCCTGCAGGAGCCTCCATTGTGTCTTGTCCTGTGGCTGGGCTCTAGCAGGAGGCTGGCTGCTCTGCACTTCCGCTCCAGTCACATGAGGAGGAGAAGAAGAAGCTGGATCCAGCTGTATGACTAAGGAGCAGCTGCTCCCAGCTCTGTGCAAGGAGGAGCAGTCACTGGGGGCTAAGCCATTACCACACTGCACCTGCTGCCCTGCAAGGGTCCTCCTAGGAGAGTGCCAGGCTGCAGCCCCCTGCCCAGCTGGAGTGCCCTGACCCCCTCCTCAGTGCTCTGCTGCACCCCAGCCTGTGACCAGAGTGACATCAGCCACAGACACCAGAGGGGGAGGAGGAGGAGGCAGCTCACAACTCCAATATTCCTATAGAGGAGACAAAAGGCTGGCAGTCCTGAGTGGAGATGGCTGCCCTCAGCCTGTCCAGGAAGAAGAATGCCTCAAGGAATGCAGCAGTGGAGAGGAAGAACCTCATCACAGTCTGCAGGTAACACTGGGGGGCGCCAGGGAGTCCATGGGGATGGTGCAGGCTGGTCAGTTTCTCGCACTGTTTACATTCTATCATGTGCAGTTACATTGTATCATGTGCAGTTACATTGTATCATGTGGAGTTACATTGTATCATGTGGAGTTACATTATAGCAGGTGCAGTTGCATTATATCCTGTGAAGTTACACTCGATCATGTGCAGTTACATTGTATCAGGTGCAATTACATTCTATCATGTGGAGTTACATTGTATCTTGTGGAGTTACATTGTATCTTGTGCAGTTACATTGTATCAGGTGTAGTTGCATTATATCATTGCAGTTACATTCTATCCTGTGCAGTTACATTGTATCAGGTGTAGTTGCATTATATCATTGCAGTTACATTGTATCAGGTGCAGTTACATTGTATCAGGTGTAGTTGCATTATATCATTGCAGTTACATTCTAACCTGTGCAGTTACATTGTATCAGGTGCAGTTACATTGTATCAGGTGCAGTTACATTGTATCAGGTGCAGTTACATTGTATCAGGTGCAGTTACATTGTATCAGGTGCAATTACATTCTATCATGTGGAGTTACATTGTATCCTGTGCAGTTACATTGTATCAGGTGCAGTTACATTGTATCCTGTGTAGTTACATTATATCATGTGCAGTTACATTGTATCAGGTGCAGTTACATTGTATCAGGTGCAGTTATATTATACCATGTGCATTGTTACATTGGAACTCTTTGTCTAAGGTTTCTTTGCAAATGTTCTGGTTTTGTGTTGTGCAAAGTAACAAACTTGATTCAGTTGAGCCCTGGAGGTTCAGCACTGCTACATCTGCACATAGGACTGACTGCTAGTGTATTCTATTAGTCTATTGTGTTTAAAGGGAAGTTTGCAATGAACATGACCATATTTCGTTTTGGAGACAATTAAAGATCAAACAGTTCTAAAGATTTCCTCTAACCATCTTAGTGGTGACATCTGTTGTCTTGGTTGCCAATACGGCCATGAATATAGGAACTTTCTATAGTCAGAAACCAGCTATGATATCCGTATAGTGTTCGGGTTATCTTCTCATACATGTAGTGTCCCCTCCACAATATCCAACATCATGGCTGGGTGTCCGACAAGTCCCAGACCATAGAAAGTTCCTTTATTCATGGTCGTATCCATTGTTAACCGATCAAGACAAAAGATGTCACCACTAAGATGGTTATCTATAAAACTCTGCAAAATTTTTAATTATTTTTATTTGGAAAAAATGTTTTCCTATTGATTATTTACAGATATAAATATGGTTATGGAAAACCCCTTTAAGTTCTAAGCAATAGGGCAGACCGTGCAGTATGGAGCCCTGGTAGCGGCATTATGTGATCTACATGTGATCGATAGGAATCCTATTATTAATTAGAGATTTTTATAGGATGTTTGTAGGCAGATTGAAGTCATGTGATTTGTCTGTTTACCGCCATGACTATAGTAATTGTTACCGTGCTATGATATATTCAGTTTGTTGCCTTCTCCATGGTCGCAGTCATGTGAGTTGTTCGACTTTTCTCATGTTTCATTGTTTAATATTTGGAAAAGCTGAGTGCTACAAAAAGTGTAATAACCTATGTCACATGACCGGCCAAGTCAAATCTCGGCTTCTAACCTGGAGGCTATGGCTACCCGGCAATTTTAGTATCAAGCTGCATACAAGTGAATTGGGACCTGCAACACCAAATACAGCAGGTTTGGAATGTTTGCAACTGTTGCATTGTGGTTGTATTATGTTGCAGTGTAGCCACAATAACAGTCACTAGATACAATGTTGCAATGCAAAGACAACGTATTCCTAGCCTGATGGAGGAAAGCCGCCTACGCCTACGCTGGTGCTTTATATCACTCCATAGGACACCTTTACACAATTTTGCACCTCATTACACCGACACCGCTCACCCCTGTTGAGGAAATTCAGTCCCACGAAGGCGAACTTTAATAAATCAGTCATATTGGACATCAGGGAATGCATATGCCAAATGGATATCTAGCACCCTATAAACTATAATATAAAATAATATTCCTCTGGCTTCTCTGCTTCTTCTATGCTATAGGAAAGTCTGTTCCGCTTTACTGTACAGAGGGATACAGATAAAAAAATGTATACTGTTGGAGGTATACGAGACATATCGTGATGTGCCCTGACATAGAGTCAAAAATGTCAAAAAGTATAGAAATAGATATTGTGTCTGCACTGGTTGGGCTGAGGCTCAGGTGGATGGACAGTCACTGGCCTCAGTGGTCACCTATCGGGTCTCCTTGATCTCCTATATTTCATTGATACGCAACATTTGACCACTGTGGCAACCAAATGGCTGCAATGGTCACTCAATGGACTAACCAGTGGCAGAATGGGCAATCCAATGCCCCAACTGAGGACTAGAAGTATGTGAGTATCCGATCTTATACCCAAAAACACAATACTAGAATAGCGACCAACTGGTACAGTGAGATAGGGGCCCTGTCTGGAAGGGCTTACAATCTATAAAGGAAGGCGGATAGAGACAGTAGGTGAGGGTAGAAGCTGTCCAGATGGTGTTGTGGTGGCCGGAGAGTGTTTGGGGTCCTCTTGAAGGTTATGATGGTGCTGGATGGTTTTATGTATCGTGGTAGCCCATTCCAGAGTATGGGGGAGGCACGGGAGAAGTCTTGGACGCAGTTGTGTGAAGAGCAGATAACAACAGGAGGTCTGGAGATTACGTGTGGGTATGTGACGGGAGATTAGGTCAGAGATGTATGGAGAGGACAGGTTGTGAATGGCTTTGTAGGTCATCATTAGCATTTTACAGCATCACTCACTTTGCAGGACCTGTCCTGTCCATCCATATCAATGCACTGTGTAATACCTAGTATCGCCTATGGGGGAGCTGTAGGGAAATGGAAACATTTACTGGCAGGCTTTCTGATAGATTGTAGCAGGTCGATGGAGGAACTGTGTCATCAGCTTATTGACCCTATTATGGGGTCAACTCTATTGAGATGGATTGTGTTTGTGTGTCACATATAATATAACGATATGAAATACAAGGTGACAGTATTCGCTGGTGGTGACTCTATGTAGCGGTGACATCATCTGCTATTTACGTTCAGCATAACATGGACTTTCATCCTCTTAAGTAACCACAATGAATTCTTGGATGATCGTGAAGCCCCCGCTAGTGTCCCAGCCCGTCTGTAACCGGCCATTACTAAAGCTACCTTTACTAGGTCAGAGAAAAAATCCTAAATCCTATATGTAATGAGTCAAACGAAACAATCAATATTAACCCCTTAGTGTTGTAGTTCGTGGAGTCTTCCGTAGGTTCTGGTTAGGGTTCTATTTAGGCTACAGCCCCACGTAGCAGAAACGCAGTGTATTTTGTTTCTGGTGTGGATCGAAGCAGAATGGAAAATAGAAAGGAAGTTCTTAGACTTTTCCCTTCGGTTAAATCTTGACTTTGTCTCAAAAACAAATTGCAGCAAAATCTTCAACAAAAAAACGTTGCGTTTCCACAACGGGTGGCCTTAGCCTAAATGTTAAAAACAAGACAAAAACAGACATAATGTGCACTATCTGCATGTGTCATTTTATTATTTGTTCAGTTCATTGTTCTGATCCGATGATAGATCAGAACAATAGACTAAGTAGTGGAAATGTGAACTTAGCCTTACATGTTTTGGGTTCCTGGTAAGTGTATGGCGCTGTACTTAGGTACTTTGCGCTGGCGGTATGTGTTATGTAGGTTGGGTAATGGTGCAGTATTTGGTTGGTGCTTCTGGGGAATAGTTTGGACTGTTCTGTGGTGTTTGATTTTTCTGAAGAGGTATTTTGTGTTACACTGTAGTCTGTGTTATCACTGTTCTAGGGAGGTAATATTGTGATGCGCTGTGGTGTTTGGCTCCTCTGGGGAGGTATTTTGTGTTGGGCTGTGGTATTTGGCTCCTCTGGGGAGGTATTTTGTGTTGGGCTGTGGTGTTTGGCTCCTCTGGGGAGGTATTTTGTGTTGGGCTGTGGTGTTTGGCTCCTCTGGGGAGGTATTTTGTGTTGGGGTGTGGTGTTTGGCTCCTCTGGGGAGGTATTTTGTGTTGGGCTGTGTTATTGGACTCCTCTGCGGAGGTATTTTGTGTTGGGCTGTGTTATTGGACTCCTCTGGGGAGGTATATTGTGTTGGGCTGTGGTATTTGGCTCCTCTGGAGAGGTATTTTGTGAATGGCTGTGATATTTGGCTCCTCTGGGGAGGTATTTTATGTTGGGCTGTGTTATTGGAGTCCTATGGGGAGGTATTTTTTGTTGGGCTGTGGTATTGGACCCCTCTGCGGAGGTATTTTGTGAAGGGCTGTGGTATTGGACTCCTCTGGGTAGGTATTTTGTGTTGGGCTGTGGTATTTGGCTCCTCTGCGGAGGTATTTTGTGTTGGGCTGTGGTATTTGGCTCCTCTGCGGAGGTATTTTGTGTTGGGCTGTGGTGTTTGGCTCCTCTGCGGAGGTATTTTGTGTTGGGCTGTGGTATTGGACTCCTCTGGAGGGGTATTTTGTGTTGGGCTGTGGTATTTGGCTCCTCTGCGGAGGTATTTTGTGTTGGGCTGTGGTATTGGACTCCTCTGGAGGGGTATTTTGTGTTGGGCTGTGGTATTTGGCTCCTCTGCGGAGGTATTTTGTGTTGGGCTGTGGTGTTTGGCTCCTCTGCGGAGGTATTTTGTGAAGGGCTTTGTTATTGGAGTCCTCTGGGGAGGTATTTTTTGTTGGGCTGTGGTATTGGACCCCTCTGCGGAGGTATTTTGTGTTGGGCTGTGGTATTGGACTCCTCTGGGTAGGTATTTTGTGTTGGGCTGTGGTATTTGGCTCCTCTGGAGAGGTATTTTGTGAATGGCTGTGATATTTGGCTCCTCTGGGGAGGTATTTTATGTTGGGCTGTGTTATTGGAGTCCTCTGGGGAGGTATTTTTTGTTGGGCTGTGGTATTGGACCCCTCTGCGGAGGTATTTTGTGAAGGGCTGTGGTATTGGACTCCTCTGGGTAGGTATTTTGTGTTGGGCTGTGGTATTTGGCTCCTCTGCGGAGGTATTTTGTGTTGGGCTGTGGTATTTGGCTCCTCTGCGGAGGTATTTTGTGTTGGGCTGTGGTGTTTGGCTCCTCTGCGGAGGTATTTTGTGTTGGGCTGTGGTATTGGACTCCTCTGGAGGGGTATTTTGTGTTGGGCTGTGGTATTTGGCTCCTCTGCGGAGGTATTTTGTGTTGGGCTGTGGTATTTGGCTCCTCTGCGGAGGTATTTTGTGTTGGGCTGTGGTATTGGACTCCTCTGGAGGGGTATTTTGTGTTGGGCTGTGGTATTTGGCTCCTCTGCGGAGGTATTTTGTGTTGGGCTGTGGTGTTTGGCTCCTCTGCGGAGGTATTTTGTGAAGGGCTGTGTTATTGGAGTCCTCTGGGGAGGTATTTTTTGTTGGGCTGTGGTATTGGACCCCTCTGCGGAGGTATTTTGTGTTGGGCTGTGGTATTTGGCTCCTCTGCGGAGGTATTTTGTGTTGGGCTGTGGTATTTGGCTCCTCTGGGGAGGTATTTTGTGTTGGGCTGTGGTATTGGACTCCTCTGGGTAGGTATTTTGTGTTGGGCTGTGGTATTTGGCTCCTCTGCGGAGGTATTTTGTGTTGGGCTGTGGTATTGGACCCCTCTGCAGAGGTATTTTGTGTTGGGCTGTGTTATTGGACCCCTCTGCGGAGGTATTTTGTGTTGGGCTGTGTTATTGGACCCCTCTGCGGAGGTATTTTGTGTTGGGCTGTGGTATTTGGCTCCTCTAGGGAGGTATTTTATGTTGGGCTGTGTTATTGGACTCCTCTGGGGAGGTATTTTGTGTTGGACTGTGGTATTTATCTCCTCTATGGAAGCAATATTATATTGAGCTGGTGTTTGGCACTTCTGGTGAAGTATTTGGTGCTGTGTTGTGGTAATAGGGAGTGGGGCAAGGGCTGTAAACAGGGACATGACCTACAAATGGAGGTGCATACCACTAGTCCTTTTCTCCTTGGAAACAGATTCCCAAAGTTGGCAAGCATTGTTTACAGAGGTCTTTTCACCATCTCCTCTAACTCAAGTTTGTTCATCCTGTAATAGGTGTGGCTCCACTGATTCTGGCACCGTTGGATTGTTTTCTATAATCCTCACCATTCCTGAGCAATCAGTGCTGTTAGTTTTGGTGTCTGATATTGTAACTAATTTCCCTAATATCAACAATTCTGGGCTCTGACACTGTCTACTTCTGATTGGAGATCTGGGTCACGCCATCTTGCCTGCTCCTGCCTGACGCCACCCACTTGAAATAAGGTAGTCTAGTTACCATATCAGGCACCAAAACTAACATCATAAATTGCTCAGGAACGGTGAGGACGATAAAAAAAATTCCAACTGTGCTGGAATCAGTGTAGCGGGCCTATTAGAGGATGCAAAGAGTTCATGTTGGTGGAGGTGATGAATGGCCCTCATTAAAGGCAGTGTAAGGGGCAAACATTTATTTACAGGCTCGCTACCTACAGGTGGCACTAGAGAGACAGTTTTCAACCCTCTTTGTGTGGCCGCTTGTTACCTTAAAAGTGAATGTTACATATTAGGAAGTTTCTGTATTCCATTGTTTCCCCGTCACTGTCGTGTAAGATAATTTTAGATGACTGATGAACAATGGGCTCAGATTCCCAAGTGGCACAGTTATATTTAGGGATCTGGGCAGAGCGGCTGATGAGTGGATTTAAGGTAACGGTGGATGTGCCAGTCACTTCTTACACACCATGACAAATAAACCTTCACCTCACATGTAAGGTGCAGCCGCTCAGCGTAAAAGCTGTTACTCTGCCCGTGAAATGTTTCTGCTGCACGAGCAACACCTATAAGATAGTCAGTAGAATGTTATGTCCTGTTTACTGATGTAGCAGAGCTGAGATTGTATATCCTGTAGAGTATTCGGGATATTAAAGTGTAACTAGACAAGGTCCACACTGGCACCAGGTGTCCAACAGCCCGAGGGACCCCATTGACTATAATGGGGTGCGTCAGGTGTCCCTTCATTTTAGCTGAAAACATTGGACAAAAAGTTGGACTTGCAGGACTCGGAAGATTTAGGACAGACACTACGACGGAGTCTCTGAACGGAACCTTGATGATTGGTGATAGATTGAAGGGTTTGTCTTCTTAGCACAAACCTTTTAGTATACCCTATTATGGAACATCATTTAGGGTTTCCCCTCACCCTTCATGAAGTAGAGCGAAGAACCTGCGTTGGTGGCCCCTCCATGTATGGGGCAGTAGAAATAGCCCCAACTTCCCAAAGTTGCACAATGTAGCCACAATTTCCCATGCCAATGTCGAGTGGGGGGTTTAGAAGCAAGACTTATGGTGGTCCCCTGAGCAAGAAGGGATTAGCCATGTGAGACAATCCCATTAAAACCATCTTCGTCTTCCATACTTTGAAGGTTGGACGTGTTCTCAGATGACCATCTCCTCCCCTGTACTGTTCAGACACCCACTTTAGGATAAGGCTTTGGAAGCCATGTCTTTTTTTCTGGTCAGGACATACACAAATGAGAAACCACTATTCCAAAAAATTCAGGACAGTTGGCGTCCATGCTCTTCTCAGACACACTTGTCTAAGTCCATTCGGATCCCGAAGGACCCCCGTTGACTATAATGGAGTCCATTGTTCTCTCAATCACTTTGCTGGACGAAATAGTCACATTTGCAGATTTTTGCTGGACTCTTCCATGGCAGACCCACATTGGGACCCACACTTGTGTTACGACCAGGAGACCATTGTCATCCCATTGGATATGCTGTAGAGGTCTGAGATGGGAATATCCCTTTAAGAAGTAGGTGACAGAAATAAAGGGTTAATATCCTATTTTATTCGTACACGCAGAGAATCTCCTCGCCTCTTTTTCTTTTCTGTGATTCCGGAATACTCTGCGCGGTTTGGTTCTGTTCCAGAACATTGAAGCGTTGCCCGGTATTCGGCGGTGAGACGGCCGATGCTGACATCGTACATTTTTCTACAAGAACAGTGATTGAATTTTCAGCGGTATAATTATCCCAAAACTCCGGTGTAATATCTCAGTGTAAACGTGCCAGGAATTCATCGGTGGCGATTGTCAAAGTTTTTGTATTTCTCGTTATTTTTTATTTTATTATTATTTTTTGTCTGTTTTTGTATCGTAAACATATTTTTCATCTAGACCTGAACAGAGGAACTAAAATCCTCCAGTCGGATTCCTTTAGGTAGGAGTGTAGGCGAATCTGCTAAGTTGATGCTTACGTACATATCCGTACCATGAGTCCTCTGTCATATATGGAGGTGTAATATGGCATCCATAGCGTTACATCAGGTCTCTGTTCTACTGCTTTACATCATCGAGATTTTACAACATTGCCCAAAGTAACAGAATTTGGGTACAGTTCAGCATTTTCTGCCAGTTGAATGTCCTGTCGTCCATTACACGAACCCATTGATCTCAAAGGACAACGTGCAATACCTAATTTCACCAGCGGTGTCGCTGCAAGGGGATTGAACTCTTATTGCCACAAATGGAGAACCCCATTAAGATAACTTGATTGTATCCAAGCCCCTTTAATGTTGATATACTGTATATTAGGGTACACGGGACAAGTGGGCGGTAACACTGTGGTTCCTCTGGGGGCGGTGTCTCCGTGCGCTACATGTCCTGCATTGTTACCGCCCACTTGGCTAGTAGACTCTAATCTGTATCAACACTATAAGGGCTTATATCTTTGGAATAGCTGAACGGATTTGGATAAACCAAGCACCAAAATGCTCAGGATGACAGCGCCAATCAGGTGAGGTAGGTCATTGAACTTAGTGGTAGAAAATGTCTGCACAGACCTTGATGAAGAACTAGTAAGCAGATGAATGCTGGGAAATAATGTCATATCAGGGGCGTAACTATTAGGGTAGCAGCGGTAGTGGCTGTCACAGGGACTGGGACATTAGGGGGCCCGGCGGCAGACCCTACCACTGCAAAAAAAAATTTTTTAATAGGTTGCTGTAGTAACTCCAAACAGTAATGGGCCCTATTTACTTATCAATCGTTGCTCCTGCTCATGGCCGCCGGCGCTTCCCCTTCTGCGGAGGTGGCTGTAAGCAGGAACTGGGATCAGTAAGTAAGGCCGAGGACCTGCGAACCCACCAAACTCCACTATCATTATACTCGGGGGGATCTTTTCACTATAATGATCGAAGGACCAGGAGAGGCGAGGGAACACTTAGAACACATAGAAAACACTGTTACTTACCTCTCCTGGCTCTGGAAGGCTTCAGGCCTATTTGTTGACGTCACAGACGTCATGTGGACTGGGGCTTGCGTCGTGACACATGATGTCTCTTCCATCATTGAATATGGCTGACATCAGCGGGAAGCGCGCCGGAGCCCAGGAGAGGTCAGTAACATTGTTTTTTTATGTTTGTATCCTCCCCTGGGTCCCCGATGATTATACTCTGGGGCCATATCAGAAGTACACCACGGGGCCCCGCCATAGTGTGTCATGTCTCAGACTACAATGGAGATTACAGTAGCATTGTCATAGTGACAAGGCCTCTGCCTCGCTGCTTCTTACATCTTACGAGAACCATCATGATAATAATGGGTATGGCCGGGCTCTCAGGTTTTGATGTGGATTAAAGGAGTTGTGGAACTTTCTGCTGGTTAAATTGCTGCAAATCTACTGAAAATTGCCTCCATCTGTCTGCTGGATATATACTGAGATGATGTTATGTTTGAGCTGCTATATACAGTGATTTATTCTTACAGGTCACATTGTATTTGTTGTTGTGTTACACAAAGACTTCTGACCTGAGCCCATTTTAGTCTATGCAGGGCAGGGGTGTCCGCAAGTAACCGCTTTTTTAGCGGATGGGCTCTCCGTCATTCATGTCCCCAGTGATGGAGAGCCTGGCACAAGTATGAACCTAGTCTTAGCCATATTGCCATAGCAATATTACCATTGAGGCCTGCCTGTGGCAGGTCTCAATAGTAATCCAGGGATTTTTCCATAGACTGCAATACAGTAGTTTTTCAGTCTATAGTATAGGCCAGGGGTCCTCAAACTGCGGCCCGAGGGCCACATGCGGCCAGCCAAGCACTTCTGTCTGGCCCCGCCGACAACGCCGGCAGGCGTGCATTTATAATGAAGCTCCTGGGGAGCTCGGGCCAGGCCATGGAGCGCACTTCACTTTACCTATTGGAGGGCACTGCTCCTGATGTCTGTGCGACCTGCTCTGTTCCGGCCCACTGTTTAAAAAGTTTGAGGACCCCTGGTATAGGCAGTCTAATAAATGCAGGTTTTATCCCCCTGGATAAATAAAAAAAACTATATACATTTGGTATCACCGACTATAGGTAATGTATAGAGATGAGCGAACACTAAAATGTCCGAGGTTCGAAATCCGATTCGAACAGCCGCACACTGTTCGACTGTTTGAACAGATTTCGAACCCCATTATAGTCTATGGGGGGAAATGCTCGTTTCAGGGGGTAGGAAAAATTCGATAAAATCATACTTACCAAGTCCATGAGTGACGGTCGGGCTGGATTCTGCTTGAAGTCTTCTCCCGGCGCAGCGTCCCCGCGTCTTCTTCCGGGTGGAATTCACTCTGCCTAGGCATCCGGCCTAGGCAGAGCCGACTGCGCATGCGCGGGCATGCACGTGCATGCATGCGCAGTCGGCTCTGCCCAGGCCTGACGCCTGAGCAGAGCCGACTTCACATGCGCGAATATGCGCGTGCAAGCCCGCGCATGCGCAGTCGGCTCTGCCTAGGCCGGATGCCTAGGCAGAGTGAATTCCACCCAGAAGAAGACTCGGGGACGCAGCGCGGAGAAGACTTCGGAAAGGTAAGAGAAGAACCAGCGTTGATTGGCAGAATGTATAGCATTCTGCCCATCAACACTGGTTCTGCATTGAACCTTAAACTTCAAACAGCTGGTAGTGTTCGATCAAGTACGAGTATTTCGAATACCGTAGTATTCGATCGAACACTACTCGCTCATCTCTAGTAATGTACCATTTTTACTGTACATTGGACATTATAAAAACATAACCTGTACACAAATGCCATTGCACTTTTTCCCAATTCCACAACCTTCCGATTTGTTCCCCAACTTCCCAATACATTGCATAGAATATTAAAAGGTACCATTAGGTAGTACAACGTATCCCACAAAAAATAAGCCCTTGGCTTTAGGAAGTCACGGAGTAAAAAATGAAAACACAACAATGAAAAATATCTTTGGTGGGAAGAGGTTAAACTGCAGGTAGTTTGCTACAATGTATCAGTTCTCCGGCATTGACCATTGTCAGGTTAGGGAGGCTGTTCCATTATGGCTCCCACTGACCCTAATGGTGGCTGTATAAATATGTGTACGGTGGGATTATTTGGGTCACTTTGCTGCCACTTTGGTTTATGGCAAGCATTCAGCTGGCAGTATTACGATGTCACAAAAGGCTAATGCATTTATAATGGAGAGCAGTGACAGGTGCTTGAACCAGCTGTGAATACACATCGGGCATATATCAGCGTCCTCTCCGCTCTGATCTGGACCCACCATTGTTTGCTTCTGCTCTGCTCTCAGTACGTTGCGATCACTGAATCATATCCTATTGTGTCTGCCGAGCCCCATCACTCAGAGATGTCTGCAGCGGGAGAGCGAACGCAGTAGAAAAGGTCATTTTGTACTATCACAATGATAAGTCTTTGTGAATATTTACCCAATCAGATGTAGAGCCTGTCTGCAGAGCAATGGCCGCCACATGCGCAGGATATAGAACTCATGCAGAGTATGAGATGGAGTCTGTCAGCACCTAAACATTAGCAGAGTATCTTATAGTGCACAGAGCCCTGACTGCAGTGTTATGATGGATTTGTGGAATGGTTGCCTGAATTTGACAAAAAACGGTTTCTCATACTTATGTGAATGAGCTGTGAGTGTAGCGACACATGTTCAGTGGAGGAGGAGGAGGATCTTGCTTTCCTTCAGCACCCCATTCCAGCAACAATGACGTCATTGGAGCTTCCCCGCCTCCTCCTGAGTAACAGGTAGATCTTGTTGTGATGCTCCGCCTCCCCAGAACATGCCCCCAATGCACTCTTTGCTCATTTGCATAGGAATAAAAAGTAGCTTTTCATTGAAAGTAAGAAGCCATTCTATTCTACAAATATGTTCTAGCACTGTGGTCAGGGCTCCGAGTACTCTAAGATACTATGGTTAGTTTCCTTACGTTTTGTAGCTGTCAGACTCCCTTTTTAGACAACTTAGCCTCAGTTCATAGAGCTTGTGAGTCTGGACCAAAATGTAACGCACTTTGATTCAAAATGATGCTGAAAAACCTCTCTGACGTGTCTCCCTTCTAGTTGATTTGCAGATCACATCCTGTTAATAGGGAAGTCCCATCTATAGATACATTAAATAAGCAAGACAGGGTCACAGTGAGTGGAAGATGGAGGGACTGGTCTCTTCACACAGTGAATGCAGAGGGGAAGGGCAGATTCTCCTCACAGCCTCCACACACATCTGCAAACTGCTTAGTGATTACATATGGGATATTATTCACAGACAGCAGCAGATTTCCTGACTGTGCTCATAGATTGCTCTTTTTCTATATCATCCCTGCATGTATTTGTCCTGTATTTGCAGTCCAGTGTTCCTAGATCTCCTATATGGTGGTCACTTGGGATTTTCTCAGCTATTTGTTTTGCTATTGTACAGTTACTCCTTACACCTATAAGTAATGGATAGGGGAGGGGGCAGACTTCTTATTTTACATGTCCCCTGCCTCAGAGACAAATACAAAATGTGCAGCAACCATAATGTGGATATTAGCGTCAGAAAAACTGATAAGACATCATGTATGAAGGCTTATAAACTCATATATACAGCAAGACCCTGCACATATTCCAACTTTTCATGAAAACTCATGCACTTCCAGTTGTAAACAACTTCTCATATAGGAATAGTACAGGTGAATAGAAGAAAGTTTGTAATAGATCTGTTGATAGATCTGTTTCCTTCACCACTTAATAAGCTGTTCCTTATCTTCAGTTTAACTTCTTGTTTACATGATATCCTTCTTTGTATTCAGCCTCACACATAGAGCTCTATGGAGAGGGGAGGGTGGAATAACATGCGTCTGCCAGTTGGGTAATTGATTTATTTCCTCATTCTGTGTTCTTATAGCCCCTTATCTACATACCTAGCGGTTTTAGGAGTGTGGCCAGAGCAGCAAGTATTTGAGTGTTTTTCTTTCCCCCCTCCCCTCTTCATAGACTAATATGGAAAAAGTAATTACCTGAAAAGTGATTAAACAGATTTCTTTAATAAGATACATTGCAAAGTTTCCTTTTTCACCTGGGCTATTCATTTATGAAAAGTTGTTTATACAGTCCTATGAAAAAGTTTGGGCACCCCTATTAATCTTAATCATTTTTTGTTCTAAATATTTTGGTGTTTGCAACAGCCATTTCAGTTTGATATATCTAATAACTGATGGACACAGTAATATTTCAGGATTGAAATGAGGTTTATTGTACTAACAGAAAATGTGCAATATGCATTAAACCAAAATTTGACCGGTGCAAAAGTATGGGCACCCTTATCATTTTATTGATTTGAATTCCCCTAACTACTTTTTACTGACTTACTGAAGCACAAAATTGGTTTTGTAACCTCAGTGAGCTTTGAACTTCATAGCCAGATGTATCCAATCATAAGAAAAGGTATTTAAGGTGGCCAATTGCAAGTTGATCTCCTATTTGAATCTCCTCTGAAGAGTGGCATCATGGGCTACTCAAAACAACTCTCAAATAATCTGAAAACAAAGATTGTTCAACATAGTTGTTCAGGGGAAGGATACAAAAAGTTGTCTCAGAGATTTAACCTGTCAGTTTCCACTGTGAGGAACATAGTAAGGAAATGGAAGACCACAGGGACAGTTCTTGTTAAGCCCAGAAGTGGCAGGCCAAGAAAAATATCAGAAAGGCAGAGAAGAAGAATGGTGAGAACAGTCAAGGACAATCCACAGACCACCTCCAAAGAGCTGCAGCATCATCTTGCTGCAGATGGTGTCACTGTGCATCGGTCAACTATACAGCGCACTTTGCACAAATAGAAGCTGTATGGGAGAGTGATGAGAAAGAAGCCGTTTCTGCACGTACGCCACAAATAGAGTTGCCTGAGGTATTAAAAAGCACATTTGGACAAGGCAGCTTCATTTTGGAAACAAAAATTGAGTTGTTTGGTTATAAAAAAAGGCGTTATGCATGGCGTCCAAAAAGAAACAGCATTCCAAGAAAAACACATGCTACCCACTGTAAAATTTGGTGGAGGTTCCATCATGCTTTGGGGCTGTGTGGCCAATGCCGGCATCGGGAATCTTGTTAAAGTTGAGAGTCGCATGGATTCCACTCAGTATCAGCAGATTCTTGAGAATAATGTTCAAGAATCAGTGACGAAGTTGAAGTTACGCCGGGGATGGATATTTCAGCAAGACAATGATCCAAAACACCGCTCCAAATCCTCAGGCATTCATGCAGAGGAACAATTACAATGTTCTGGAATGGCCATCCCAGTCCCCAGACCTGAATATCATTGAACATCTGTGGGATGATTTGAAGCGGGCTGTCCATGCTCGGCCACCATCAAACTTAACTGAACTTGAATTGTTTGTCCAAAATACCTTTATCCAGGATCCAGGAACTGATTAAAAGCTACAGGAAGCGACTAGAGGCTGTTATCTTTGCAAAAGGAGGATCTACTAAATATTAATGTCACTTTTCTGTTGAGGTGCCCATACTTTTGCACCGGTCAAATTTTGGTTTAATGCATATTGCGCATTTTCTGTTAGTACAATAAACCTCATTTCAATCCTGAAATATTACTGTGTCCATCAGTTATTAGATATATCAAACTGAAATGGCTGTCATAAACACCAAAATATTTAGAACTAAAAATGATTAAGATTAATAGGGGTGCCCAAACTTTTTCATAGGACTGTAACTGGAAGTGCACTTTAAATTCTGTTTTATCCTCATCCTTAGGCTACATGCAGACTGTTTGGCTGGCCTGTAAAGGGAAGCCTCCTTCTCCTCCTTCTCCATCACATGGAATTTGTTCTGCTTCCTACAAGGCAATTCCTCTGCAATGGCAGTTGTATCTATGTCTACTTTCTGTGCTGGCTATACGGGCTACCTTGCCTAGCGTGGACCTACTGACCTACTGTGTTCTGCAGCTAGGTTGGGGTTACGGGTTGGGTATCCTAATTATATACCACCCCATTGAGGAATTGACTACCCTGTGTGACCACGACCAATATGAAATACACCATTGTGGTACAACTCTGTCTAGTGTCTAGGTGTCTATCTCGGCCTTGCTACGAGTGATGATGGGTCTGATTTAGGAGATGCCTCTGCTTCGGTTTATCGATCATGGACATTTCCTTTCCGTAGACTTCATGGCCTTTGGTGATTTTCTGCCCTGTGAACATTAGTTGTATCTTTTAGCCTTCTTGTTATCACAGTATCATCTGTTTGTGTGCAGCGTCTTCCATGACGGGCGGTGTAATATCCGGCACAGGAGAAAACACTCATATTGTAATATTTTCCTAGAACGTCTTGTCGGTGAATATCCTAATCACGAGTCATTCTTCGGATTACCATATTTTCCATCTCTGGTAGAATTGTGATGCCTGTAGACAATTTCTCACAGAGCTCTTCTTCTTCCTCTTTCTTATTCAATTATTACAGTTCATCTTTGTCTCTTCTGAAGGTTGATGGATGAGAATTGAACCATCTAATGACTTCCCTTGTCTCTCCATGACGCCTTTACTTGTCTTTATTTAGAAGGATAACACTATGTAAAGTTCAGTTCTTGTCTGACTCCTGGTGCCCTCGCTGATCAGCCTATTTAAGGGGTTTGTGGCACTTCATTGCAATCTAGCGCCATACATTAGAAGTGGCTATTTCTGGTACTGCATCTGTTTGCAGCTCAGCCCATTCTTACCAGATATAGACCCTACAAAATGTATATGAAGGTGTGCCAGGTAATGCAGCACTGACCAGAGCACCGAGATCCCTGTAGTTAGCTGATTTTTTTTTTTTTTTAAGTCATACTTGTAATGGAAATTTTCTTGTCCTGTACATGCTATTACTTTATACAAGATATGGATATGCAGTTGTTGAGCGAATAAGTCAGGCTGTTTATTAAAACTCCAGGTAATTTTTACATAAATTGGGCCAAACTGCAGATATTTTTACATAAATTGGGCCAAACTGTAAATATTTTTTCATAAATTGGGTCAAACTGCAGAAATTTTTACATAAATTGGGCTAAACTGCAAATATTTTTACATAAATTGGGCCAAACTGCAGATATTTTTTCATAAATTGGGCCAAACTGCAGATATTTTTACATAAATTGGGTCAAACTGTAAATATTTTTACATAAATTGGGCCAAACTGCAAATAATTTTGCATAAATTGGGCCAAACTGTAAATATTTTTACATAAATTGGGCCAAACTGCAGATATTTTTACATAAATTGGGCCAAACTGCAAATATGTTTACATACATTGGGTCAAACTGAAGATATTTTTACATAAATTGGGCCAAACTGCAGATATTTTTACATAAATTGGGCCAAACTGCAGATATTTTTACATAAATTGGGCCAAACTGCAAATATGTTTACATACATTGGGTCAAACTGAAGATATTTTTACATACCGTAAATTGGGTCAAACTGCAAATATTTTTACATAAATTGGGTCAAACTGCAAATATTATTAAATAAATTAGGCCAAATTGCAGATATTATTATATAAATTAGGCCAAATTGCAGATATTTTTTCATAAATTGGGTCAAACTGCAGATATTTTTACATAAATTGGGTCAAACTGCAGAAATTTTAACGTAAATTTGGTCAAACTGCAGATATTTTTACATAAATAGTTTTTTTTTGTGGGTAAGGGTCCTTTTAAAGAAATACTAAAGCTAGGAATGACTGAAAAGTATACAAAAATATAGACGCCCTCATTTTTTACCGATTTGCTGCATTTTCTCCTTGAAGCAAACAGCTTTGTAGAGACCCTGCAGAGAACAGAGATGTTATCCACTTCACCGAACTGCCTTTTCACCGCTCCATTCCTTATAAAAAAATAAAAAGTGTTCAAAGTACAAGAAAAAAAACCCCACAAAAATGCTTTAAAAAAGTACACACAATTGGCATTGGATACAAACTATAACTTTGTCAGATTATTTAACCCTAACCCTCTAAATAATTTAAAAAAATATTAGTGGAGTTTTTTATTTATTAAAAAATTATCAAATATTTTACTAAATGTTACCAATGAAAATCTCAATCAGTCCTGTTAAAAACAAGACCCATGGTAAGAAACATAAAACAAAAGTTTTAGAAGGTTTTTATACTATTCCAAAGTAGTAAAAAATTTTAGACTCCACGCTGTGTAGTGATTTAAAAAAAAAATCCTCTGGCTACTTAGTCCCCCCCTGTTGTCCACTCACCTGCACAGATCGCTTCCACTCCCCATTCTTCTCGCTCTCTTCTTTCTCCTTCATATGCCTTCAGAGCGCCGTGCGCGCCCTCGCCTCCCTAGGCTAGTGTTAGAGATGCTGGGAGTAGGCGGGGCTTGTTGTGGATTAGAAGAGTGTGGTCGGGTACAGGGCGGGGAGACATGAGTGCATCACTCACGTCTCCCCTCCCAGTTCCCGCCCACAGTCTCCTAAGCCACAAGCCCCGCCTTCTTCCTAGGTCTGTAACACTAACCTGGGAAGCAAGGTGCACACAGAGCTCTGAAGGCCTGTAAATGAGAGAGAACTGGACCAAGAAGAACGGGGAGCGACAGCGGCAGTGGATCTGTGCAGGTAAGTTGAGCGATCGGGATCGGAATTCTGTTCCCAATCTATTTTAGGAGGGATTGGAACCTGATCGTGATCGTGAAATTTAATCGATTGCCGATCGGGATCCGACCTTTTCTGATCTCGATCGCTCAACCCTATCCACCACCTCCACCTCAATGCATCCTTTTGTAGGTGTCGCTTCAATGATTCTGGCACAGTTGGAATTTTTTCTCTAGCCCCCACCAATCCTGAGCAATCTGTCTTCTTACTTTCGTCACCCACTCTCTACTTTCAGGTGGGCGGTCCTAGGATAGAGCAGGTAGACACAGACTGCCCACCTTACAGAGAGCCTAAGAAGTATGTTGTGTGCTGAAACTAACAGCTCAGGAATGGTGGGGGCTAGAGAAAAAATTCCAAGTGCCTTGTAATCAGTGGAGGAGTGACTATGCACGGGTGTGAAATGTTAATGTTGGTGGAGATGATGAAAGGTCCCCTTTAACATGTTATTTACTGAACAAAATGTATAATGCAACTCCAGCGATGTGACGCCGCATCTCTCAGCACGCCTGGGAGTTGTAGTATCATAACAAGTTGGGGAGCCATAGACTAGGGACCACCACTCATTAATAACACATTCCCAACTTATTTCAGTCAATCTCCAGTATTTATCAGGCTTGGTTTTTGGGTTGTAATGTTCCTTTAATATTTACACCTGTAGCTGTCAGTCTGCCATGCCCCCGAGGCCCCAGGATTGTTGTCAGATTGAATAGACAAGTGGCTACAGATGGTGCTTATGTTCTAGAGTCCCAGTAATGTGTTGTAGAGGAGTCTTTGGCGTTCTGCCTATCTCCAGATAACACTGATCGTGAATGGTAAGCCAAAGAAATGTGAATCATTCTATTTGGAGCAGCTTTCAGGCTCGTCCTGGATATACGGCTCAGTCATCGGCTTCTGCCGCACAAAATTAGCTTTTTATGTCTAAATAAGCAACAAAAGAAGCTAAATCCCATCGCAGCCTCACAGCATAGACTTAGAATCCATCACCTCTTCATCAGCAGACAATGGAACTTCGTCTGATCCATGTCTGTAGCTTATCTGTATCTGGAAAAGCTGGGTGACAGCAAGTGTAGCTGCCATTCTCTCTGGGTTTGTTGCTCAGCCTTGACGTAACGGGTGAAAAAGAATTTTAAGCAACTTGTCAGGAGAAGATGAAATACAGATGGAGGACAGCGTCACATATAAGGTGCAAAAATGGAAAATTAAAATAATTAAAATTAATGGTGAAAAATGGCAACTTTGTGTGTGTAAGTCATTCAGTGTAAACAGGACTCTGTGTGGACCACTTAAAGGGACCCAGCATATCACCCCAGCCCTGCAGATAGATAGGTTAGAGTCACCAGACCCCAGTATATCACCCCAGCCCTGCAGATAGATAGGTTACTGTCACCAGACCCCAGCATATCACCCCAGCCCTGCAGATAGATAGGTTACTGTCACCAGACCCAGCATATCACCCCAGCCCTGCAGATAGATAGGTTAGTGTCACCAGACCCAGCATATCACCCCAGTCCTGCAGATAGATAGGTTAGAGTCACCAGACCCCAGTATATCACCCCAGCCCTGCAGATAGATAGGTTAGTGTCACCAGACCCAGCATATCACCCCTGCCCTGCAGATAGATAGGTTAGTGTCACTAGAACCAGCATATCACCCCAGTCCTGCAGATAGATAGGTTAGAGTCACCAGACCCCAGTATATCACCCCAGCCCTGCAGATAGATAGGTTAGTGTCACCAGACCCAGTATATCACCCCAGCCCTGCAGATAGATAGGTTACTGTCACCAGACCCAGCATATCACCCCAGCCCTGCAGATAGATAGGTTAGTGTCACTAGAACCAGCATATCACCCCAGTCCTGCAGATAGATAGGTTAGAGTCACCAGACCCCAGTATATCACCCCAGCCCTGCAGATAGATAGGTTAGTGTCACTAGAACCAGCATATCACCCCAGTCCTGCAGATAGATAGGTTAGAGTCACCAGACCCCAGTATATCACCCCAGCCCTGCAGATAGATAGGTTACTGTCACCAGACCCAGCATATCACCCCTGCCCTGCAGATAGATAGGTTAGTGTCACTAGAACCAGCATATCACCCCAGTCCTGCAGATAGATAGGTTAGAGTCACCAGACCCCAGTATATCACCCCAGCCCTGCAGATAGATAGGTTACTGTCACCAGACCCAGCATATCACCCCAGCCCTGCAGATAGATAGGTTACTGTCACCAGACCCAGCATATCACCCCAGCCCTGCAGATAGATAGGTTACTGTCACCAGACCCAGCATATCACCCCAGCCCTGCAGATAGATAGGTTACTGTCACCAGACCCAGCATATCAACCCAGCCCTGCAGATAGATAGGTTAGTGTCACTAGAACCAGCATATCACCCCAGCCCTGCAGATAGATAGGTTAGAGTCACCAGAACCAGTATATCACCCCAGACCTAGGCCTATGTCCATGCCTCTGCTGTAAAGCACATCACTAAATGCTGTTAGCAGAGCAGTGGAGAAGCTCGGGCAAGATGGCTTCCCCCATTATCATGTACAGTAAACAGAATCAAAAATCTACAATTGGAAAATAAAAACAGATAAAAGAGCAAAGTGCTAGATATCCAGTATCTGGTTTTGATAATTAAATAAAATCAATTTAGTAATTATATAAAATAAATTGCCAATACTTCCCCTTTAAATGTTCTAATTTGTGATAACTCCTGCAAGTAACAAGTTACGTCTGAGTTTCCTCCCGGTGTTGCAGTCTTCTGGCTCTTAGTTCACCTTAATCTTAATAATCGCACAGAACAAGGATTTGATTGTCTGCCGGAGCAGAAGACGTTTCCAGCGCAACTCGGAGAAGAACTAATCATCGGTATTGTTGCATGCAGAGAGCGCCATTGTTCTGCTATCAGTGTCATCTGGAATTGCTTTGCCGGCTTGGTGCCGTTGCAGCGTCTGTATACCCTGTGATGGATGAATTGCCGGAGCTTTTTGTACTCTGCCGGTATTAGGAGACTCTGCAAATGACCTCTATTATTTGTCTTTGTGTTTTTTTGCAAACAGAAATGTGCTGAAAAACAGGCTGATTTTATGTTGTAAATGTTTACATGGCATAGAGTAGAGGAGCGGAAGGGATGAAGGAGTGGAGAGAAGGCAGTGGGAATTATGATGGTGCTGCGCAGTGGGATGTGTGGGGTTAACGTGGACCCAACTAGTATTTGTGACATTAATATATTTTATTAAGAAAATGTGTCTCTTTCCAAGACATCCTGCCCTTCTCTACTGAGAGTTGTACTCTGCTTTCACTAGGAGTATACAGGGCCCAGCTCCTGTACGATGCTGGAAAGGTTCTGGTGTCATATGAAAGCTAGACTTCTAAGCTCTCACATGACACCAAGATCACAGTTCTATTTGTAAAATTCCCAGAAGGAATCACATACTTAGAAGCAGCTGCTCTCAATCCCAACTGTGTTATAAACTGGTTATATCTCCGTAATAATATAGATTATAATCCCCTCTTTCATAGGACACCAGAAGGATGTTTCTACGTTTTATAATCCCCAAAATATAGCTGTTTGAAGTGACCCTCTTACTTAAAGGGATTGTCCAGGATAAACTAAGAATTAACCCCTAAACTAAATTCCCTACCCCCCACCTAACTTCTAATTTACTTTAATTAATTTTTTTTAATAATTACTCATATCTCAGGAGCAGTCATATGACCACCCCAGGGACACTTTCTGATAATCCGGTAACCCCCCTGTCCCTTTCAATATTTACCACATATTTCCTGTCTGCTAGTAGTAGGCGGAATAGGTTAGCTAGAGAGAGGGGGGAGTGTGGGAGGGGGTAGTAATGAGTGGGATTGCTAGTCTACGGAGAAGGCGGAGGGGCTAGTAATGGTGGGATTGCTAGGCTAGCGAGACGTGGAGTGTGGGAGCGGCTAGTAATAAGCGGAATCGCTAGGCTAGAGAGACGGGGTGGGTGGAAGGGACTAGTAATGGGCGGGATTGATAGGCTAGGGAGATGGTGGAGGGTGGGAGGGGCCGGCAGTAGGCAAAATCACTAGGCTGAGGAGATGGCAGAGGGTGGGCGTGGCTAGTAATGGGCAGGATTGCTAGGCTAGTGAGACAGGAAGAGGGTGTAATGGAGTGAGAGGGGGGCTGAGTGAGAGGGAACTATTGCACAAGCTACAAAGGAAGCTGCACAGCAGGAAGTTACACTATGTAAACAAATGCAGAGGATGCAGCAGCAACCAGAGACATATACTGGTATATGGGTGTACTTATTAACCCTTTACTAGCACAAACAGACCTTTCTAAAAAAATAAAAAAAAGACTTTCTGCCTGGAAAACCCCTTTAAGCTTTCCTGCATTATGCAGAGAGCGCCTCCTAGTGTGCAGTGTACAGATTCAGCTCTCAATAGAGAAACAAGGGAAAGTAGAAAGAGGGGCAGAATTTCCCAGAAAGGAGATATTTCTTAATAAAGTAAATTACACAATGTATCTACTGTATGTCACAAACACTGCAAACAACTCAGGAGTTTTTGGAAAGTTTAGTTACACTTTAATGTATGTAGAGTTCTGCAAACGTATCGGCAACGCTTACCAAATGGCTAGTTGTGTTTTTGTAAGTGGAGTTATTGCAAGTCTTGACCCTTGTTTATGGGAATACTCCAGAGATATATCTGTGATGGAAGCTGAAATGGAAAGTCTACAAAGCCGAACAGTCCTTGTATGTTTTCTGCATTATTTCGCATTCCTTTAGCTATCTTGCATGTGCAGAGTATTTCAGATCTGACCATAGTCAGGATTTAATCGTTTGTTTATTGCAGTAATTTTGTAACATTGTATCAGCAGCCGGACATTCCGGCCATGAATTGTATCAGAGATTTTTCTTTGTCCCCTACTGTAGATCTTGTCTTGACAGGAGTAATCTCATGAAGACAAACCCTATTAGAGCATATGGAAGTTGTAGAGGAGGTCGCCTCTCAGAGAACACTCTATAAGAGCAGCTTATACACTCGCTTCACACACTTGCAAAGGCCAAAGGTGCCATGGTTATGAAAGCAAATCCTAGGTACTAACTAATATAGCCGAGTCTGATGCTGAAGCTGAATAAGGGCTTTCTATTACTACCAAAGCACTTGATTGACATCAGTACATGTCAGTACTTCCTTATATGTGTCACATACTGACAACCATTGTACGAGCTACAGTGATAGGAATCTTGTTTTTTTAATGTAGATTGTGAGCCCCATATAGGGATCACAATGTACATTATATTTCTCCTATCAGTATGTCTTTGTAGAATGGGAGGAAATCCACGCAAACACGGGAAGAACATACAAACTCCTTGCAGATGTTGTTCCTGGCAGAATTCGAACCCAGGAGTCCAGCGCTGGGCCACCGTGTTGCCCCTTAGTAATCTTGGTTGTCAGGATTTCCCCAGACCAATATCCACTGCTTTGTTTTGCCTTTTTGGAGATAAGATCTTTATACGCCTCCATATTTTCCATTGTAGAATATGAATGTGTTTTCCTTGCGTTCTTTGCTCCGTGCGGCGGTGATGGTCTCATTCCAATACATAACACAGAATAGAGGGTGACTCAGGAGTAAACGGCCCAGCGGCTCCGACGTCAGCGAGCAATGACAAGTCATTCTACCATGTAATGTAACATGCCGTCTCCCTTTTACTGTGGTCTTATAGATCTGATATTATATCGCCCAACAATGCCAAAATAAAACAGCACGTACAGGGTGTCATGGAATGAATGACATTTACAAGATTTTATGAGAATATAAAACAGTTTGCTTTATTTTGTCAGAAAAAGCGCCACTCTTGTCCAGTGGTTGTGTTTGGTATTGCAACTCCAAGTCAATGAGGTTTATGCAATACCAGACACAACCTGTAATCCAGAGTGGTGCTGTTTCTTAAAAAAAAATTCTTTACAACATGTCTGTAAGACATGTAAGCGTCTGTTCCACTCCAGGTCACTGGTCTCAGCATACACATGGGGCGCAAGATTCATACACAAGGACTGAATGGAAACCGGCGGCAGACACCAGAGCACCGGGGATGGGTGAGTATGATTCGTTTTTAATGTTACACCTCCCCGAGCCTTCACAGGGGTAGACCAGTTCCTGGACAACACCTTGAAGCTCATTGGCCTAGCTCTTGGTGGTGTACTGTATTTGTAGTCAGATATTCTACTCTCCATTGTCTTACGTCTCAGCTGGATTCTGGTAACCACTTCACTATGAATGATATCGATCCTTCTTCAGAAATGAGATCCATGTCAGGCAGGGACGGAGTAAAGTGATGGATAAAGTTCTTGCAACCATTAGACGTGTTCGGAAACAGAAATCACAATGATTTTCCGCTCCATTTCTGTTTATTTATGGTTGCTGAGGATCTATCACCTTGTCACGCTTCCTTGTCTCAGTAATACTGTATAGAAACGTAATCTGTCACACTCAATAAATGGAACAATTTAGGTTTACCTCCAATTATGTAAAACGTTTCATAAATGAATAGTCCAGAGGAATATCAGAAACTGTGTAATATATCTTATTAAAGAAATCTGTTTCCTTCACTTGCCAAGCTGAGGTTTTTTACATAGAAGTCTATGGAGAGGGGAGGAAGAGGAGGAGGTCTGGAAAAGACACACTGATAGCTGCTGCTTTCAAGATAAGGCAATACCATGATAGTAAATCAGTAAACAGCCACTTCTTCCCCTCCCCTCTTTTCATAGACTTCAGTGTGTAGATACAGACTCTATGTAAACAAATAGTCGAGTGAAAGTGAAAGGAGGAGCAACTTGGCATGCACACGGCCACAAGAAAATGGCTGCTTACACAGCTTACTAGGTAAGTGTTCATTTTCTTGTGGCCCGGGCATGCACAGTCAGCTCTGCCCCAGGCCTAGAAGATTGAAACCCAGGATGGAAGAAGACACAAGGAGAGGCCGTTCCAGAAGAAGATAGAGAGTTAAGTGGGTTGTCTCTAAAATAACATCTATCCCGTAGACACAAAATAGCTTATAAATCATTGAGAAAGGGTCGAGACAACCAGAGTATTAGCAACACAGACAGATAAGGCTATTATAAGGAGACAATCCCTTCAAAGGGAACAGCCACCTAAATTTGGTACACTAAGCCAGCAACCGATCCTTATGGACAGGGGGTTTATCAGGTGCCCCAGATATCCCTATAGTCTCCCTGTCTATGAGAGTGATAAAACAGAACACATCACTTAGCGTCTATTATGTGTTATATTTAAGTAATGCTTCAGGGTCTATGTCAAGGCTCGGACATTGACATAGGTGTTTAACTTTCCAACAGGGGCCACTAGAGGCGCAGTTTTCTTTTTTGAGTAGAGGGCTAATTTGTGTACCATTTCCTATCAAATTTTTAAAGGGGTATTCCCATGACGCTTGTTCAGCAACCTTCAGGCTGTTGTGCTCTCTTCACTTCCTGCTTTTCTCAGCATATTGGTGGGTGGGGTTTCACTTGCACGGGATTGGTTGTAAATGAATTACCACAGTGTGAAGCTGATGTAGCAGAGCTGGATTTGAGTCAGTTTGCATTACATACAGAGGTAACGGACTCCGTATCTCAGCCCTTATCAGCCAAATTCAATTAAACCGACTGATAAGAGCTCAGAAATCCCGGAGCTCTCACCTTCCCTATCTGAGAAGCTCTGCTACTTATCAGACACAAACAGCTCAGAGCTGCTCCCAGTCCCTCCCTCCCCCTCTGAGAGCAGGCAGCTACATCACTTGACAAATGAGCAGATAATCCCAAGAGCCATAGAAACGGAGTGTAAACAATGAAGTGAATAAATTAAGATAGCGGCCAAACAAAGCAGTTTTGATAAAGCAATGCATTTAGGAAAAGTCTTATATCCACATAAACTAGCAGTATAGACAGGATCCTTGTGATGGGACAACCCCTTTAAGTTCAAGGACCGTAGTGTGACTAAAAAACAATATACTACCTGATCCCGAAGTATTTGTTAATTTAATGTAAAATTCAAAACATAAATCAAATATTACGTAGTGACATGTCCATAATGACCTGAGCAATACTACTGTAATATTATTTTCCCTGCATGGTGAACACTATAACAAAAAAAAAATGGAAAAATGCAAAAAGAAACGGTTTGGTCATGAAGGACTAAAGCAGGTCAGTCACTAATGGATTAAGATTAACATGCTCCCCATCATTACAGTCATGCCAGGCTTTATTTAATACACTGTCATTATCATTACATTCATGCCAGGCTTTACTTAGAACATGGTCACCAATAGAGATGATTTGAATACTAGATTCGAATAGTTTTGAATACCTCCACTCCTATAGGAATGCATTGTAGTGGCCGCACACCAAGGGGTTAAGTGCCGGCCGGCGGCGCCGGATGCTAACATGCATTCCTATGGAGCGAGGTATTAGAATCTAGTATTCAAATCATCTCTAGTCACCATCATTATATTCATGTCAAGCTTTATTTAGTACATGGTCACCTTATTACATTCATGCCAGGCTTTACTTATAACATGGTCACCAACATTACATTCATGCCAGGCTTTACATACAACATGGTCACCATCATTACATTCATGCCAGGCTTTATTTAATACACGGTCACCTTATTACATTCATGCCAGGCTTTACTTAGAACACGGTCACCATCATTACATTCATGCCAGGCTTTATTTAATACATGGTTACCATCATCATATTCATGCCAGGCTTTACTTAGAACACAGTCACCATCATTACATTCATTCCAGGCTTTATTTAATACATGGTCACCTCATTACATTCATGCCAGTCTTTATTTAATGTTATATTTACGTTGAGCATCCTCGGCCGTGCGGCTCTCATTAATTCTCCAGTTTATCACTTTGTATTTTCGGGCACTTTACCCGTTAGTAATTAGCTCTTCTAGTAATTTGTTGAGACAGAAGATGAGGATTACGGTAGATTTAATAGACCCAGACGTTCCGTTTTTTATTAGTGAACATTTAGACTCGTGGACCTTGTTCTATGTAAATGAGGAGCTGTAATATATTCCCATTGTCGACTGTCTTAGCGCACTATAATTATATCCAAGTGCAGAACAAAGAATCTCATGAGGCTCCTTGAGGAGGGAATGGACCGCACTGGAGATGTACACGTGTGCTGAGACAGGAACCGCGAGCTGGGGGCAAAAACGCCACAGGACATATAGATAATGTTATTAGCGAGCAGGATGGACATGGAGGAACTCGCTGTTATACCGGGTAATGCAGGAACATGGTCGGGGGGAGTTAGGGGGATCTGGTAGCTTTCACTTTGGTCAATTGTAAACTAATCTGAGCGAATGATAAAGGGACGTCTATCTATAAATGTATGTGTATCAAGCCTGCAATCTAATAACATAATGATTATGTAGCTGTGGGATCGTGAGATATATATGTGGAGATTTATAGGGGCAGAGAGTTGTGCAGTAGATTCTCGCAAATCCACATCCAGCCCTATAGAATACGTTACAAGCCTTTGAGTAATGCTGTTCTTGCAGTAAGATCTCTATAGGATCAAGGTCACCCTATATTGTACAGTGTTGCCCTGAGGCACCATACTGTATATACTCGAGTATAAGCCAACCCGAATATAAGCAGACCCCCCTAATTTTACCACAAAAACCTGGGAAAACTTATTGACTCGAGTATAAGCCGAGGGGAAGGAATGCAGCAACTACTGGAAAATATCAAAAATTAAAATGGTTTTTGGGTGCAGTAGTTGCTGGGGAAGGGGAGGGGGTGTTTTGGTTGTCTGTCTGCCCCTTTCCTGAGCTTGAGGACTGGGTTCCCCCCCCACACACACACACTTGGAATTCAGTCTGGCTGACTATAGGGGATCTGCAGTGCTCCTATTAACCCCTTCCCGACAGAACAGGAGCACTGCAGATCCTCTATATTCAGTAGACCGGGCACTGTCAGACACAGGGATACCTAATGTGTTTGTGTTTCACAGGATTCTAAGGAAAGGAGGGATTTACAACTTTTATTTTATTTTATTTTATTTAAAGCTTCTTTCTTTTCCCCCACTATTTTATGGCAGATTCTATACATTGATATTTTTTTTAAAAATTCTTCTTCTAAGTGTATAAAAAGATAACGCTATATAAATTTATATTACTTACTAATTTTTTTGTCTGAGCATAGTAACTCCATCCATTTTATCAAGACAGAGTCGTTTGTATCTATCTGCTATGTTACGCCATATAGTTACATTTTTGTGCCCATGTGCACAGTGTTCCCCCACACATCTCAGTTTCTCAAAAAACTCCTGTGAAACCATTTCTCTCATGGCACCTTAGTTAACTTCTTCTATTTTTGCTTTTAAAAATTTTATTATTTCATAAATAGAGATGAGCGAACACTATTCGAAACAGCCGTTCTGAGTAGCACGCTCCCATAAAAATGAATGGACGTAGCCGGCACGCGGGGGGTTAAGCGACCGGCCGCCGACAAAGTCTGCGTGCCGGCCGCTTTCATTCATTTCTATGGGAGCGTACTATTCGGAACGGTTCTGCAGTAGATTCTCGCACGTCCAGCCCTACAGAATACATTACAAGCCTTTGAGTAATGCTGTTCTTGCAGTAAGACCTCAATAGGATCAAGGTAAAGAGGCCCTCGGGATTACAGACATTATTATATGTGGGAACCTGTTTATTTCGCTTTGTCTCGCTCACAGGATAATAAATGCAGTGTATGGAGACTAAAATACTGGTTGCTTAAAGAGAACAAGTCGCCAGGAAATTACCGATTTTTTAAAACAAGTTTTTATGTTAAACATATTTAAGAATTATTTTGCCATATGCATTAAAGGTTTTCAGTCTGACCACTAAGCCTAATAATAGCCTGACACTTCCAATTTTGTATGGGTCTTTTTTACATCACAGGCAAGATTGCAATAGAAGATAACACCTCTATAGATAACACTGAGACATCATTACATCCACTCCTGACAATAAGTGATGTCACAGCTTATTATCTCATCCTTAGACCACAATGTGTCGGTTCCAGTCTGTTGCTGTCTATGGCTATAAGAGAGCTGTAAACCGTGCCACTAAATGCTGTTAACAGAGCAGTGCTTTATCCCATGAAGGGCTCATAAGGGGGGACATTATAATGAGTAGGCGACACTAAGGAGGAATTATACTGTATGTGGAAGACTAAGGGGGCATTATAATGTGTGTGGAAGACTAAGGGGGGCATTATAGTGTGTGGGGAAGACTAAGGGGGCATTATACTGTATGTGGAAGACTAAGGGGGCATTATACTGTGTGTGGAAGACTAAGGGGGCATTATACTGTGTGTGGAAGACTAAGGGGGCATTATACTGTATGTGGAAGACTAAGGGGGCATTACACTGTATGTGGAAGACTAAGGGGGCATTATACTGTATGTGGAAGACTAAGGGGGCATTACACTGTATGTGGAAGACTAAGGGGGCATTATACTGTATGTGGAAGACTAAGGGGGCATTATACTGTATGTGGAAGACTAAGGGGGCATTACACTGTATGTGGGAGACTAAGGGGGCATTATACTGTATGTGGAATACTAAGGGGGCATTACACTGTATGTGGGAGACTAAGGGGGCATTACACTGTATGTGGGAGACTAAGGGGGCATTACACTGTATGTGGGAGACTAAGGGGGCATTACACTGTATGTAGAAGACTAAGGGGGCATTACACTGTATGTGGGAGACTAAGGGGGCATTATACTGTGTGTGGAAGACTAAGGGGGCATTATACTGTATGTGGAAGACTAAGGGGGCATTATACTGTATGTGGAAGACTAAGGGGGCATTATACTGTATGTGGAAGACTAAGGGGGCATTATACTGTATGTGGAAGACTAAGGGGGCATTACACTGTATGTGGGAGACTAAGGGGGCATTATACTGTATGTGGAATACTAAGTGGGCATTACACTGTATGTGGGAGACTAAGGGGGCATTACACTGTATGTGGGAGACTAAGGGGGCATTACACTGTATGTGGGAGACTAAGGGGGCATTACACTGTATGTAGAAGACTAAGGGGGCATTACACTGTATGTAGAAGACTAAGGGGGCATTATACTGTATGTGGGAGACTAAGGGGGCATTATACTGTGTGATGGACACTAAGGCTAGGTTTATATGGTGGAAAGTGAAGAAAAATTCCTCTTCATTCCCCCCCCCCATATTTGGCCGTGGGATTACCGTGACGGAATGGCGATGTCCCTGCATTACTATTCCTCTGATAATAGGCCCAGATCAATGGTCCTTATTAGCAGGGACTCACAAGCCGCAGAATCCGCTGCAAAATCAAGCAGGACACTGATTATTTTCCACGTCCTGCTGCGATCCCTGTCTCCCCTTGAAAACAATGAGAAGCAGTTTTGGGATTTAATCTGCCAAGGATTCAGTGCAGAATCTGCTCCCAAATCTGTGACAGATTTCTCCATGTGAACCTAGCCTAAGGGTTCGTTATACGGCATAAGGGACACTAAGGGACATTATACTGTGTAGGGGGCTATAAGGAGGTATTATACTGTATGTTACAAAAGAAATTGAACTATCACTGTATGGGGGGCACAAAAAGAATGGGGAGGTCCAAAGGGTGCATGGGCGTGGTTTTTGGCCCTTCAATAAATTTGCATGTAGGGGTGCAGCAGAGGGAACCTGGCATTTTATAGGACACAATAACACTACATTCTGCACTATTTTGTAATAGGGGACATGGCGTGTAGGAAGGGAACATGGCCACTGGCCCATTTCTTCTTGAAAACCGTTTCTGAAGGTTGCCATGTATGCCCTAGTTTGAGGAGATTAGTCTGGAGACAGATCCTCTTTAAGGAACATAATTCTATCTGCTCCAGAAATCACTTTCTTCCTGGTAATTGACTGTCGGAGAGTGTGAAATCTTCCCAGGGACCCCGGACTGACGGCCAATAAGGAACGCATCAGAACTGAAGAAAGCCATTAGAAATGGGAGATGTGTAATATGTCCATAGACATGATCTCGCAGGGATGAATCAGCGGCCACTGGAGCCGAATCTTACAGCTAATTACCCAGGTCACATAGAGGGAGCAGATGCCGAGGAAAGGTCCGCACCTACCTGAGTGCCATATAGAAGGAGATTACGGTTTATTTCCATATCTGTGCAGCAGATGGCTTCTTGAGAGGTTTCAGAACACGGTGGAATACAAGAAATCTCCAAAGACATCCAGTCAGACTTAACCTGACAGAGAATGTAGATGCGAAATACAGATTACAGGCTGCTGGCCCATTCCAAAGTCCTTATGGGTTTCAGGGAAAGAAATTAGATTTACATTTAACCCATTTTGTTTGTTTAGTATGAAATACACTGACCATTTCCAATACACGGGACTGTCATACTAGTATACAGCCAACCATGTTGTTTATATGGAAAGAAATCATGAATGGCATAGACCATAGTTGGGAAAACATGGTAAAAGGGATCAGGATTTTCCCAAGAATTTGCATTTAAAGGGAAATACCATTGAGCTTGTGCTGCTGTGTGTTTAGTGTCAGCCTTGTTACTAGGGTTGTGAGCCTGCACTGCTCCTGAGGACATGTGACTGCACTGTTACTGTGTTACTAGATCTGTTAGGCTGCACTATTATGGTGGAGGTCTGTGGCTACATTGTTACTTGGGTGTGGGAATACAATGTTACTGGGGACTTGTGACTGCACTGTTACTAGGTGTATATGGCTGCATTTTCTCTGAGGTGTGGCTGTACTGTTACTAGGGGATATGACTGCACTGTTACTGGAGTTCTGTGGCTGCACTGTTACTGGGGGTATGACTGCATTGTACTGAGGGGCATGACTGCACTGTTATTGGGATAGTATGGCTGTACTGTCATTGGGATTATATGGCTGCACTGTTATTGAGGGTGTGTGGCTGCACTGTTCCTGGTGGTTTGCTTGCTGCACTGTTCCTGAGGGTGTGTGACTGCACTGTTACTGAGGGTGTGTGGCTGCACTGTTGCTGAGGGTGTGTGGCTGCACTGTTACTGAGGGTGTGTGGCTGCACTGTTGCTGAGGGTGTGTGGCTGCACTGTTACTGAGGGTGTGTGGCTGCACTGTTGCTGAGGGTGTGTGGCTGCACTGTTACTGAGGGTGTGTGGCTGCACTGTTGCTGAGGGTGTGTGGCTGCACTGTTACTGAGGGTGTGTGGCTGCACTGTTACTGAGGGTGTGTGGCTGCACTGTTGCTGAGGGTGTGGCTGCACTGTTACTGAGGGTGTGTGACTGCACTGTTGCTGAGGGTGTGTGGCTACACTGTTACTGAGGGTGTGTGGCTGCACTGTTGCTGAGGGTGTGTGGCTGCACTGTTACTGAGGGTGTGTGACTGCACTGTTACTGAGGGTGTGTGGCTGCACTGTTGCTGAGGGTGTGTGGCTGCACTGTTACTGAGGGTGTGTGGCTGCACTGTTACTGAGGGTGTGTGGCTGCACTGTTCCTGGTGGTTTGCTTGCTGCACTGTTCCTGAGGGTGTGTGACTGCACTGTTACTGAGGGTGTGTGGCTGCACTGTTGCTGAGGGTGTGTGGCTGCACTGTTCCTGGTGGTTTGCTTGCTGCACTGTTCCTGAGGGTGTGTGACTGCACTGTTACTGAGGGTGTGTGGCTGCACTGTTGCTGAGGGTGTGTGGCTGCACTGTTGCTGAGGGTGTGTGGCTGCACTGTTACTGAGGGTGTGTGGCTGCACTGTTACTGAGGGTGTGTGGCTGCACTGTTGCTGAGGGTGTGGCTGCACTGTTACTGAGGGTGTGTGACTGCACTGTTGCTGAGGGTGTGTGGCTACACTGTTACTGAGGGTGTGTGGCTGCACTGTTGCTGAGGGTGTGTGGCTGCACTGTTACTGAGGGTGTGTGGCTGCACTGTTACTGAGGGTGTGTGGCTGCACTGTTGCTGAGGGTGTGTGGCTGCACTGTTACTGAGGGTGTGTGGCTGCACTGTTGCTGAGGGTGTGTGGCTGCACTGTTACTGAGGGTGTGTGACTGCACTGTTGCTGAGGGTGTGTGGCTACACTGTTACTGAGGGTGTGTGGCTACACTGTTACTGAGGGTATGTGGCTGCACTGTTACTGTGAGGCTGCACTGTTACTGAGGGTGTGTGGCTGCACTGTTACTGAGGGTGTGTGGCTGCACTGTTACTGAGGGTGTGTGGCTGCACTGTTACTGAGGGTGTGTGGCTGCACTGTTACTGAGGGTGTGTGGCTGCACTGTTACTGAGGGTGTGTGGCTGCACTGTTACTGAGGGTATGTGGCTGCACTGTTACTGAGGGTGTGTGGCTGCACTGTTACTGAGGGTGTGTGGCTGCACTGTTGCTGAGGGTGTGTGGCTGCACTGTTACTGAGGGTGTGTGGCTGCACTGTTACTGAGGGTGTGTGGCTGCACTGTTGCTGAGGGTGTGTGGCTGCACTGTTACTGAGGGTGTGTGGCTACACTGTTGCTGAGGGTGTGTGGCTGCACTGTTACTGAGGGTGTGTGACTGCACTGTTAGTGAGGGTGTGTGGCTGCACTGTTAGTGAGGGTGTGTGACTGCTCTGTTAGTGCCGGTGTGTGGCTGCACTGTTGCTGAGGGTGTATGGCTGCACTGTTACTGAGGGTGTGTGGCTGCACTGTTACTGAGGGTATGTGGCTGCATTTACTGAGGGTGTGTGGCTGCACTGTTGCTGAGGGCGTATGGCTGCACTGTCACTGAGGGTGTGTGACTGCACTGTTAGTGAGGGTGTGTGGTTGCACTGTTACTGAGGGTGTGTGGCTGCACAGTTAGTGCCGGTGTGTGGCTGCACTGTTACTGAGGGTGTGTGGCTGCACTGTTACTGAGGGTGTGTGGCTGCACTGTTGCTGAGGGTGTGTGGCTGCACTGTTACTGAGGGTGTGTGGCTACACTGTTGCTGAGGGTGTGTGGCTGCACTGTTGCTGAGGGTGTGTGGCTGCACTGTTACTGAGGGTGTGTGGCTGCACTGTTAGTGAGGGTGTGTGGCTGCACTGTTACTGAGGGTGTGTGGCTGCACTGTTACTGAGGGTGTGTGGCTACACTGTTACTGAGGGTGTGTGGCTGCACTGTTACTGAAGGTGTGTGGCTGCACTGTTACTGAGGGTGTGTGGCTGCACTGTTACTGAAGGTGTGTGGCTGCACTGTTAGTGAGGGTGTGTGGCTGCACTGTTAGTGAGGGTGTGTGGCTACACTGTTGCTGAGGATGTGTGGCTGCACTGTTACTGAGGGTGTGTGGCTGCACTGTTACTGAGGGTTTGTGGCTACACTGTTGCTGAGGGTGTGTGGCTGCACTGTTACTGAGGGTGTGTGGCTGCACTGTTGCTGAGGGTGTGTGGCTGCACTGTTACTGAGGGTGTGTGGCTGCACTGTTACTGAGGGTGTGTGGCTGCACTGTTGCTGAGGGTGTGTGGCTGCACTGTTACTGAGGGTGTGTGGCTACACTGTTGCTGAGGGTGTGTGGCTGCACTGTTACTGAGGGTGTGTGGCTGCACTGTTGCTGAGGGTGTGTGACTGCACTGTTAGTGCCAGTGTGTGGCTGCACTGTTAGTGAGGGTGTGCGGCTGCACTGTTACTGAGGGTGTGTGGCTGCACTGTTACTGAGGGTGTGTGGCTGCACTGTTGCTGAGGGTGTGTGGCTGCACTGTTACTGAGGGTGTGTGGCTACACTGTTGCTGAGGGTGTGTGGCTGCACTGTTACTGAGGGTGTGTGGCTACACTGTTACTGAGGGTGTGTGGCTACACTGTTACTGAGGGTGTGTGACTGCACTGTTAGTGCCAGTGTGTGGCTGCACTGTTAGTGAGGGTGTGCGGCTGCACTGTTACTGAGGGTGTGTGGCTACACTGTTGCTGAGGGTGTGTGGCTGCACTGTTACTGAGGGTGTGTGGCTGCACTGTTACTGAGGGTGTGTGACTGCACTGTTAGTGCCGGTGTGTGGCTGCACTGTTAGTGAGGGTGTGCGGCTATACCATGACTGGCTGTATGTGGCTGCACTTTTTCTGGCAGTGTGTGGTTGTCACACTTACCATAAATGGAGATTCTGTATTTTTACTGTTATGCAGGATGCGCGGAAGCCATTATTATTTGGGGTACAGTAATGTTGGCAGTGACTCAGATCGTTCTTCGACATCTTCCATACCGTCAGAATAGATGGCATAATAATACAGTATACAGCAGGATTCTAACCATCAATATTTTAGAAATCACGACAAAACCCAGTGAGGGGTTGCTGGCTGGCACTAGGATTTATTGCACAACGGATCTGGCACCCGGTAAACAACGCAAATGTGAGCAGAGTTTTAGAATTTCATGTTACTTACACGAAGGAGAAAACTGTGTAAAAATGGAAATAAAAAAATTTAGCTTGTCCTTGTAGTTTACTAATGAAAATAGTAAATGTTCTTTCTTACGTATTCTCTTGGATGGACATGCCCAGTTATGTGTCTCACAAGGTGACCAGCTTTTCAAGGCAACATGATTTCGCAGGGAGGTGTCTTATTTCGCTTGTATGTGGCCACCCAGTGGTTGTGCTGTGAAGTGCAGCCTGTCAAGGGTTCTGCTATCATCTCACAATAATGTATTGAATTGGTTTATTGAGAAATTAGAGCCAGATTACAGTCAAGTTAAAGGTTAACACATCTATCATATAATATATGGTCAGTATTGTACTGTTTTACATAGTTACATAGTAGATGAGGTTGGATAAAGACATCAGTCCATCAAGTCCAACCTACAATCCCTACAGTGTTGATTTTGCCCATAAGACGTAACCCACTATGGTGCTATATACTGTAAGTACCTTACATTATAGGAATAGTCTCTGACTGGCTTCTCTGGTCTTTCCTGCAGGTTTTCGGTGAAGACGCTCATTGACCGCTCCTGCTTTGAGACCATCGATGATTCCGCACCTGAATTTTTGAACTTTGCCTCCATTCTGGAACAGATCCTAAGCCATCGCCTCAAAGGTAAGAAGTGATGGAGGCCTCACCTTTCCTGTCTATACTCATACCTGGCAATTCTCCCAGAAGACTCCCGAATAAAGGAGTCTCCAAAAAGTGTGTAAATCTCACGGACCTGATGGAGTGGTCCCGCATCCACTGAGTACATGGGCACATTATGTGATGGTCACATGACAAAAAAGAGTTGTTGCCAGAACTTTTGGCATGGCCATGTCACAAAAAAGTGGAATTATACATCCCGAAAGGGAATGTGGCTTTGGAAATGTGGCGTGGCCTCCACCAAAAATTTCCTTGGCGCACTTCACCCACCACAAGTCTTCTACAAAAAGTTGGCAAGTATGGTTATACTTTAAATGGATGTGATACATAGGAAATGTTAGCTGTTAGTTAGCTCAGATGTCGATGATCTGGGACCCTGTCTATCATTATTCTTGCTCTAGGCACCCTCCATTATCAGAATGTGTATTGGTTTCTGGAGAATTTGTGGCCAAGGCTCTTTCACCCCAATTTTGCCTTCAGCTCGAGGCCTGTTTTGTCAGCAAACACATTTGTAAAAGGGTTGTTAGGCCATGTAAGCCTAGCAACCAGAATGTGACATATAAGGCCCCGTTCACACGGGGAGCGGATTGGCGGATTTTGGTCCTTAGAGTGACACAGGAAGACGCGTCACAATAGGGCCAAAATGTGCCTGTCGTGGCCTCCGACAGTCGCGGCTTCCCCCTCCGGAGTAGGCTCAAATGAATAGGCCTAGTCCGGAGGGTGGTGTTGCGAGGCGGACGCCGGGACGGAATCAGCTGTGGAGTCTGCCTGAAGAAAGGACAGCTTGTTTCTTTTTCCCATGAGCGTCAACATGCCGCTCACGGAAAAAAGTAAACTGGCAGTCTACATATACCTCCACTGTGAGGGGGCGGATTATGACGTGGATTCAGTGCCATAATCTGCCCCCTCTTGCCCCGTGTGAACGGGGCCTTAGGCCAAGTTCCGATGGTGAAAAAGAAGAGGAATTTGAGGCGTACATCCAATTCAGATTCCTCTTCGCTTTCACCCCCCTCCACAGCGGAAAGCCGAAGTAGATCTCTTGTTTTCCACCATTGAATAGACTCGGATGATTGGGCTTAATCGGAGTCTTGCACCGCAGTCTCTACGTGGAATCCACAGCAATACCACGTAGAAAGCTTATGTTTTTCATTGTCCTCCTAGGATCTCTAGCTCCTATTGAATACAATGTGATGCAGAATCGGGGCCAACTCTGATGCGGAGTCTGCCATATAATCAGTGTCACCTTCTACCATATCAACGAGCCCTTAGGGAGCATTCACACGGAGTAACGCCGGCCGTAATTTGTGCTTATTTTTACTGGCGTAGAAATGCGAAGGTCGCGTTTACGGAGCGTTTATGTGAGCAAAAAACGCCGCGTATACGCTCATAGAAAAAAAAGCGCAGCGTAAACGGGACCCTCGCATTTCTACGCCAGTAAAGCACAATTTACGGCCGGCGTTACTCTGTGTGAATGCTCCCTTAGGGCTCACTCACACGGAGTAAACGCGGCGTTAACGCCACCGCAAACATGCACTGTCAAAATCGCGGCGCAAACGTCCCGTAAACGCGTGAATGAGCCCTAAGGGATTTACTCCATGTGAATGAGCCCTTAAAGAGAAGCCCTTTTCTAAAAACAGTATCACACCACAGCTCCATTCACTTCAATAGAGCTTAGCTGCAGTACCAGACACGAACCAGGGAAAGTTGTGGCACTGTTTCAGTATAATAACAACAACCATGTTTCTCTTGTACATCCCTTTTATGGCTTCAGGCCCATGTTACGGAAACGCAGATTTTTTTTGTTACAGATTTCGCTGCATTTTTTTGTTTTGTTTTTGGAGCCAAAGCCAAAAATGGGAAATGGGATGGGAAATATTTAGGAAGTTCTTATACTTGTCCCATTTGCACAATCCACCCCTGGTGTTGGCGAAATCTGCAACAAAAAAAAGCTGTGTTCCTGCAACGCAGGGCCTCAACCTAAAAGGAACTTTCCAGGAGTCGAGTATTAATGGTCTGTACTTAGAAGCTGCAATTCCTGGTGCAGCCACACTTGTATGTGGAGTGCTGTATATGTGTAAAGTACAAAAGCCCCTTTATTTGACTGTCCAAAGGCCTACACAAAGGATTTATGTGTACCCCTTTTCTTCTATCCGTTATGGACCCCGAGAAGAGCCTGGGGTAACCATCAAAAAACTAACCCACTAAAGGGGCAGAATGTGCCTGAGATCCAAGCTGTCCCTATTAACCAATCACAGCGCAGCTTTCATGTTGTATTCTGCTCCTGAAAAATGAAAGCTGCTCAGTGATTGGTTGCAACTGAGACACCACTCTTCATATTTTCTGTGCTGGTGACCGCTAGGCCGTACGTTTGCCTTGTAATCTATGCCGGTTTATATAGTCAGTTTTCGGAAAGTGACGTGGCCATCGTGTGACCCGAGACTTGCAACTTTTTAGGCCCAGAAATAACAATAAATTTTCCCCAGTGCGTTAATAGCGTGTCAATAGTGTTAGGCATGGCGGTGTTCCAGACGGGGTGACATTTCCAGCCATTTTCAGTCATTTTCCTGTGCACGCGATGAATTATTATAAATGAAGGTTATTCGTTGCAGTAAATCAAAATAGGTCAAAAGTATTTACCAACAAAAAAAATCGACACGACGTGACATTTCGCTTACAAATACCAGTGGGCCGAGTCCGGAAATTATCCTTGCATGACGCAGAGTTTAAGGATCTGTCCGCAGCAAAAATGCAAATGAAATATCCGTAAAAACCGCAAAATGAAAAGTCTTTACTTAAATACTTCTGTCCAAATATCATTATAGACTGACCCAGATACAGCGGGAGTCCGTTACCGTACCATACATAGGCCGAGTTCACATCTGTGTTGAGGTATCTGTCTTTTATGCATAAAAAAATGATGAAGCAATGGATAGAAACGGATCAAGATGCAAATGAGCTCCAAAAAGATCATTTGCATATTATACACCGATTCACACACTAAAACACTATTTGACTCAGGTAACCCTAACCTATCTATCTGCAGTGCTGGGGTGATATGCTGGGTCTGGTGACACTAACCCATACCTCCCAACTTTTGAAGAACCGAAAGAGGGACAAAATGTACGGCGCGCATAGCGCGCCGCGGCAAATTTAGCCCCACCCACTTTTGTGTTGACTCCGCCCACTCGTTAATTTTTCATGTGCCCGCACACAGTATAATCCTCCTACAGTCACCCGTAAATTATGTCCCCCCTCTATCTCTCCCCCAGTTTCATATACACCCTTCATCTGCCCCCAGTTTCATGTCCCTCTTCCATCTCTGCCCCCAGATTCATGTCCCCTCCATCTCTGTCCCCTCCATCTCTGCCCCCAGATTCATGTCCTCTCCATCTCTGCCCCCAGATTCATGTCCCCCCATCTCTGCCCCAGATTCATGTCCCCTCCATCTCTGCCCCCAGATTCATGTCCCCCCATCTCTGCCCCAGATTCATGTCCTCTCCATCTCTGCCCCCAGTGTCATGTCCCACATCTCTGCCCCCAGATTCATGTCCTCTCCATCTCTGCCCCCAGATTCATGTCCTCTCCATCTCTGCCCCCAGATTCATGTCCCCCCATCTCTGCCCCAGATTCATGTCCCCTCCATCTCTGCCCCCAGATTCATGTCCCCCCATCTCTGCCCCCAGATTCATGTCCTCTCCATCTCTGCCCCCAGTGTCATGTCCCACATCTCTGCCCCCAGATTCATGTCCCCTCCATCTCTGCCCCCAGATTCATGTCCCCTCCATCTCTGCCCCCAGATTCATGTCCCCCCATCTCTGCCCTCAGATTCATGTGCTCTCCATCTCTGCCCCCAGTGTCATGCCATCCTCTCCTTCATCTGCCCCCAGATTCACGTTCCACCTCCACATTAAACTTACCTTCTCCTCCGCTCCCTCGCCGCTCTCTGCCCGCCTCTCTCGCTGACACATGCGGCTGAAGGAAGGAGCTGACACAGGTGGCTGAAGGAAGGAGCTGACCTGTGTCCGCTCCTCGCTTCGCCGCTGCCGCCGGCTCCTGGCTTGTACATTGCGTCTACAAGGTCAGCTCCTCGCTTCAGCCGCATGTGTCAGCGAGAGAGAGACGCAGCGGCGAAGCGAGCACGCGAGCAGCTTCAGCCGCATGTGTCAGGGAGAGAGGCGGGCAGCGGCGAAGCGAGGAGCTTACCTGTGTCAGCTCCTTGCTTCAGCCGCATATGTGTTCAACTCAGATCTGCGTCCTCTGGACCCTTTTTGTTTTATTTTCCCGGATATAACCAAAAAAAAACAAAAACAAAAAAAAAACACATATAAAATGCAAAAATTAAAAAAACACATAAAAATTAGGTGGTATGTGTCACCGAAAAAAGACAGAAATTAGTTGAATAACCCTGATAAAAATGTTATAGCCCTCAAAGCCGCACATACAAAAAAAAACCTGAAAATGTGTCCTGTCCTAAAGCAGGGAAATTGTCCCAGTGCTGAAGTGGTTAAACACATATTGGAATGTCAGGTCAGTCCCTTAGCTCCCCCTAGTGGTGACTACAGGTAGGCAAAATTTTATCTTTCGTATATAGGTAAACTATGTAGGGGATTTGGAGCTCTGTATCAGAAATCAGAGCTCTGCTCTCTATATACTGTAGGTATATAAAGAAATTAACCCATGCAGGATTTGGAACCGATTTGCATAAAAGTGTTTCTACTATGCTATATTGTAAAATGTACTTTTCCTTTAAGTCTCCCCGTGACAAGCACGTAACCCCGGCATAGAGAGAGCATCTTGTGATCACCTTATTTTCCGCTAAGTGCCGTGTGTAGGATGAATGTCGGCCGCATGTTCCAATTACATTATATGGAGAAATCATTATATTGAGCGTAGCGGTAGCGCCCCCTCTGGGTTCACACCAGGGGCTTTAAAGTTTAATAGAAGGTATATCCATTATCAACTCGATACCCTGTACTCCACTATTTCCACCTCTTGTTAAGGAAATCGATGGCAGCCATATGTAGCGCTATTGATTTTTTTGGGTTTGTTTTGTCCTTTAGGACTTTTTGAGCTATTTGCACCATACTCCATTATATTGATAAAGTGTAGGCGGTCATATCAATGGGAATGTAATGTTCCTGACTATCGCCGCCGAACCGTTCTATATGGCTGCTAACGCCAAAGCGGGTTCTTTTCCACCTCTTGTTGGAATGAAAGAACTATATAACCATACAGTTAAAGGGAATGTGCCATCTCAAATTTGACCTATTTTTTTTTTTATAGTTTCTTATTAAATTTATTTTTTTTTAAGAATTTTGGATATTTTTTAGAAAAAATTGTATTTAAAAAGTACCATATCCTGCAGTTATGACTCTGACTGCTAAGCCTAATGATAGACTGATACTTGCCAATTCTGTACAGCTTTCCTTTGTAGCAATCACCTCTTTTATATCGCAGACAGGATTACAATAGAAGATAACACCTCTATGGATTACATCTATGACCCATCATTACAGCCATTACTGGCAATAGATGATGTCACAGTTTATCTATACCTCCCAACTTTTGAAGAACTGAAAGAGGGACAAAACATGCTGTGCGCTGCACGCGCCGCTACAGATTTAGCTCCACCCACTTTTATGTTGACTCCGCCCATTCCCATTCATTTTTCTTGTGCCCCCACACATTATAATCCTCCTACAGCCACCCATAAATTATATGTCCCCCCTCCATATATGTCCCCTTTCATATACCCCCTACATCTGCCCCCAGTTTTATGTCCCCCATCTCTCCCCCAGTTTCATATACTCCCTACATCTGCCCCCAGTTTCATGTCCCCCATATCTTCCCACAGTTTCATATCCCCCTCCATCCCTGCCCCAGTTTCATGTCCCCTCCATCTCTGCCCACAGGTTCATATCCCCCCTCCATCCCTGCCCCCAGTTTCATGTTTCCCATCTCTGCCCCCAGATTCATGTCCCCCATCTCCGCCCCCAGTTTCATGTCCCCCCAATCTCTGCCCACAGTTTCAAGTCCCCCCATCTCTGCCCCCAGTTTCATGTCCCCCATCTATGCCAAGTTCCATGCCGTTCCCCACCCCTCTTTCATCTGCCCCCTTCATTATGTTCCACCTCAATGTTTAACACAAAAAACACTTATACTCACCTTCCAACGTTTCCTGCAGCTCTCTCCGCAGTTTCACTAACAGAGTTGTAGGCGCGATGTGACATCATCACATGGCGCCTACACATCCACTAGCCGGAGAGCAGCGACTAGTGGATGTATTCCTCCAGATGCAGATCTGAGTTGAAACTGGGACATACCTCCCGCCGACTGGGACCGCGGGACAGGACACCGAATCTGTGAATGTCCCGTGGAATCCGGGATGGTTGGGAGGTATGGTTTATCTCCTCCCCCTCCCTGCACAGAGCATGTCTAGAAAACTCTTCCATAGTCCTCAATGAGTCGACTCCAGGCTATTGATGCCTATAACCATGAGACTGCTGTAAAGCGTATCACTAATTGCTGTTAAAAGAGCAGAGAAGTTTAGGCAAAATGGCCGCCCCATAATCATATACTGCAATTTGGGACTTATAACAGGAGATATGTTTTCAGCAGGGTATGTGCTTATATATAGAGCCCTATATGCTGATGTAAGATGAACCTACAGGAAATGTTGCCCTTGATCTGTGACTTGCTGATGCCAGGATATCCATAAAAGCCACCGCACGTCAGATTGGAACCCCCGTCCTATTATCTGCCCATTATCTCGCCTCCACATCCGCATTGTAATGATTCTCCAGCAGATAACCGGGGACGCTGCTCGGGTCACAGAGATCTGTACGACAGATGATAAGATCTGCGCTCCCACATATAATCGTGAGAAAGTCTTGTGTCTGATCTTGAAAGGAGCGCTGACGCTCGGAGGATTTTGTCATGGGTGGATTTTATTACGGGGCTTAATGTTTCCTTTCATCGCAGATCATGTCGGATTTCTTTCTTTGTGACCTTCCACTTAATAAAACCCTCATTATTTCTCCTGGCGGCGAATATCGATAGAATGACGCCTTATCGCTGCTCGCTTAGTCATAGTCAGAGGTTCATGTGAGGAGTCTCCGGACACATAGCGCCATTTCTTATATTGTTTTTAGAAATTTTCGTTGGTTCAACGCTTTTGGGGTCTTGGGGTTGTCCGAGACCTAATGGTAATGGATACTGATGACCCAGGAAGGTCGATGATGTAGGAAAACATCAAACCTCTTAGGGAAGGGGATTGGCACTGGAGCAGTGAGTTTTAGGGGTTAAGGGTAGATTCCCCATACACTAAGTTTAGACGAATGTCCCTCCCTATGCACCCCTGCTCTGAAAATCTCAAAGTAGGGTCTACTGGCCAAGTGGTTGATACAGCGTACAGAGAGCCCAACACCCAAAAAATCCACAGTGTTACCATGCACTTGGCTAGTAGACCCTATTCTGCATCAACAATATAAGGGCTTATATCTGCGGAATGGCTGAACAGGTTTGAATAAACAAAACGCCAGAATGCTCAGGGTGAGAACGCCAATCAGATGAGGTAGGTCATTGGGCTTTTCATACCTAGTAACAGGTCATCCTTAAATGATACAATATGCAGTGGGCGAAGTGGGCGTTGGGGCTGGAGGTGGAGGCCGCAGCCATCATTGGGGTATAAATTTATGAATTTATTGCAATAGTTTTGTTTCTATCTCCATGAATCGGTATATATATAGGGTTATGGGGATAACGTCTCTCCTTGAGGAGAGACCACCTTCTCAGGTGTGTGGAGTCTTACAAAAAGCCATTTTCGCTCCACTGCGGGGGATTATGGGAAAAATATGCAAAAAATGGCTTCTCCTGTATCAGGGAACTAGATAACCCAAAACGTGATATCGACCACTGAGGCCACATGGCCAGAAGATGTTGGGGGTAATGGAGACGTCTTTTTGATTTTGCAGTCTGTATGAAGGATACGTGATAGTCCAGGTAGCCCCACATGGGATGAGCTGGGGTAGATGGTGATGTGACGAGACGTGGGCTTTATGAGCGATGAGGGCTAGACACTTACCTGCTGCTTTTAGGGACATTTATCTCAGCCCATTATAGTCTGTAAGTCTAGTGCCTTAACCCCTTCCTGTTCCTACATGTTTGCCTTTGTTATGGCGCTCTTCAGCACACAACATGTCCTTCCTTTCACAAAACACATCATTTACCATCCTGGTTCTTGGTATTGTTAAGATCTCCGTCACCCAATGTTCAGTACACGGTGTTACGGTACATCACTTGTAATCCTATCAGTGATGACGGCCACCTTATGACATTTGTACAGAATTTCTGCTGACGTATTTATCAGATTGATTGAATTCCATGAATGTATTGTCGGCATTGTACGCCTCGCCATCCCGGTGGGGGGGATTCAGACGCTTCATCTTTCTACTCTCGGAGCCAGTTGGTGGAGCGGTGGTGTGCTGAGATGCTTGGGAACCACCATGATATTTCCGTGCTTTGCTTCCGTGCCCTTTCTGGACATGATCCTTTGGCTGCTTTCACACATTTGCACGTCCTAAGTAGGGTTGAGCCAATCTTGAGATTTCAGAATCGATTTTAAAATCCGATTTCCGATCATTTTCCAGCCGATCGCGATTGTGAAATTTACTCGATCGACGACCGGAAAGATCTTTTCTCATCCCGATCGCTCAACCCTAGTCAATGCTTCTCTATGGGAAAAGTCACTTTTAGGGTTGAGCCAATCCTGAGATTTCAGGATTGATTTCAAAATCCGATTCTGATCATTTTCCAGCCGATCCCGATCGTGAAATTTGCTCGATCGCCGATCGGAATCCAATCTTTCCCGATCACTCAACTCTAATCCTAAGGTTTTGTTCACATAACATTTGAGCCTTGGTGTACTGTATATGTTGGGAAAGGTTCCTCAGTGCCGAAATTTACACCAACAGTTCCAAAAAGCCCAGTTAGTTTGAAGGGGCCAAAAGTGCACCCTTTTAGCTTTGGTTAGGCCAGTATACATTGTTTTAACTGTAAGTAGAAAATTGACTAGTAATAACCTATGGCAAACTCTTGACCTCAGAACTTATTCACACCTCCGCATTTCATGCAGATATGGTTTCAGCATGGTTAGCTGTTTTGAAAATTGGGAATGCAGCCATGTCCCATTCAAGTCTTTGGGACACCAGTGCAGTATCCATATCCGTCACTACTAAAAATATGGAGGGCAGTGCAGTGCCTGGCGTGTAAGCAATGATGGGAGCTGCACAGTCCAGGAAGCAGCTTATCTGTGGGGATCCCCTACACATCTAAAATTGATGACATGCCTTATGGATAGGCGTGGAAAACTGCTTTAATGTAGGAGCCTATGGGTAACACATATGAAATTATATGGGTTCTACAGCTGTATCTCCAGTGGTCCCATTGACCCAGTAGCACCTTTGAAATAACCAGGGTCTTGCCTTTCAGACCCCCACTCCTTTCACCTGGAGAGAACACCCTTGTTCTTGTGATCTGCAACTTGGTACAAAGTAGACATTTGCTTGGACCTGAAGTTAAAGGGGTTGTCCCATCACAAGGATCCTATCTATACTGCTTGTTAATGTGGATGTAAGACTTTTCCTAAATACACTGCTTCAGCAAAACTGCTTTGTTTGTCCACTATCTTACTTTATTCAATTCTTTGTGGCCACAGCCCTGACTTAGCTGCTCCTGAGTCAAATGATGTATCTGCTGCTCTCAGGGGGGAGGGAGGAGGGGCTAAGTGCAGGCAGTGAGCCTGTGTCTCTAGCTATTCCTGTGTCTACACCATGTGACCTAGGTCCTGCACTCAGATAGGGGAGAGGAGCTGCTTTAATTTCTTCTGTTCTCCCAGTTATCAGGCTAGCTAACTCATTTGTGTTCATTATGGCAGAGACAGGCAGTCTCTGTATGTAACACAGAATGGAGTTGCTGCTGCCTGTACTTCATAGTCCAATATGGGTGGGCGGAGCTACACGCGAATTTGGGGGCAGAGCTAAACGGCAGGTTGCACATGAAACCCCGCCCACCAAATGATGCAAGAAACCAGGAAGAAAGAAGATTTTACAGCAGTAAAGACTGATGAGTATGTGAGGTGGGAATACCCCTTTAAAGGGACAACTGAGTAAGTTGCCAAGGTGGAAAATCCACTTAAACTTCTGTCCCATCCAAACGTCTCCCTTATGGGTACTGGGCTACGTATTCGTTCCGAGTGGTTATACTCCCACTTACCCAATCCACTGAAACCTATACAGTCCTATACGGTACTACATGTTTATAGCTGGATACCTTTTAACAATGGTTTTGCCTGTACCTAGGATTTACAAATCCCTCTCTGGCAATGTGCGTTGCACCGCAACATCGCTCCGTTCAGGTCAACTGTTCCAGCTTCAGTCAACTTGGGGAATGGGAGCACCACTATTTAGGGACTTAGAAGGGGACACGGTGACCCTTCATTCTCCCGATCCAGGTGGTCCCATAGGTCAGACTCCCACGATCATAAAGCCCTATGGATCACTTCATTAGATAGCAATACCTCTTTACCGTCCTCCATGAGAAGTTTTCGCCTGACCTTGCTACATTTCCAGAACATATTAATTTTGATTCTTTATAAATGTTCTCTTTCATGTATTTTAGATGTTTCTTCCTTTGATCAAATGCAAATGGGAAACATTCATTGAACCACCCAAGCCCCAGAGATCGCCTTTCATGTCCAATCTTCAGTAGCCGCTCATATTTGATGACACCGGCGTATTAGTTGCCAGAAAGTAAATCTAATTATGTATATGTGGTCAGAATAACACACAGACACGTATTATAGCAAGTGGAGCTGACGGTCACAATTTGTTCCTACACGCGATTTATTGACCTTTCTAAAATGATTGCTTTTATGTCTGGGAATGAAGGGTATCTAATGGTGGCCTCTAGGGAGACCGCCCGCTCGCTCGCCCGCCAACATCGTCTACTAATGAAATATGTCATGTGTTTCATATACTAATACATTACAGAATCAATTACCGTCCGTCCAGACCGATTTCACGCGGACATCATAATTTGGTGCAATTATACAGAAATGTGTTAAAATTTTACCAGTAGTACAGACGGCTTTTTGTAACAAGAGAAGCTATAAGATATAAAGGGTTAAAGAAGTGGGTGCCTATGTTATACAGGGTCTACAACCTGAGGTTAGAGCCCTCGGCTCCAGTTGGACATTTGGGAGGAGCATGTTTAGAGCCAATCAGCACTGCTGAGAAAATTCCTTTTCAGTTGGACGCCAAACCAACACCAATACCAAACCGTCTTTAGGGAGCACCCGTAATTCTTAAAGGGCGTCCTAGAGATGAGGAGTGTACATATTACCCATATGAACAACCAGGGGTACAACTAAAAATGCTGGATGGAAAAGAGTACTCTAAGGGTCCGTGCACACAATGTAATGCAGCGCTCATTCTGACACGTAAACATGTGTCAGAGTCAGCGCTTCAAAATAGAATCCCATTGACTTCAATGGGTTCCGTTTAGTGCACGCTACACATTGAAATCAACGGGTTAAATAGCCTCCCATTGATTTCAATGTGTAGCGCGCGTAAGACGGAACCCATTGAAGCCAGTTGGTCATGATGTCAACACCCTCCACGTGACTACTGAGACCCAATCACAGGCCTCAGTGCCGACATCACAGAGGAGGTGGAAGACTCATTGGGCATCCAGGACTTTGCAGAGGTATGAGTATTTTTTATTTGTCCACAACTCTCCTGGGCCTCCAATTTTTATATTCTGGGGTCTAAAGGCCACATTTGTTTGCCAGCCCCAAATACGTTGCTAGACAAGGGAAATTTGGGGGTATTTTATCATCACAAATTTTCAATGACATCATATAATGAATCACAAAATTACTGTATGACTGTTTTTTTTAGGCAGGTGTTGGTATCTGGTGAGGTTGAACTGCAATAGCACATATAGGAGTGGCTCTGTTTTTGGAAGAGAGTGACCATATTCTTCCCGGACGCCACTTTTTTAACTTTTAATAGAAAAAAATTTGCACCGTCAATATATACGTTAGCGTCTTCTCATGTGGTGCCATGTATACGTATATTTTTATTGTACCAGAGGCCAGGAGTCATCAGGACCACCCCCCGGATCTCCTGATCAGCTGATCTGCACAAGTCCAGGTTCTGAACTACCAACATTTAGCCATAAAGTTTTATTTGGCCAAATATCTTTCCCTGCAATGCCCAATATTGCAGTCAATGGCTGACCATGTATTATTCAGGCTGGCCCGATCCACCAGATTATGGGCTGTTAATACCTAGCAGTTCCCTATTCTAGGTATGGACTCTAGGTAGGGACTCCCAATCTTGGTAAGTTACATATGCCCTAAATAAAACATAAATTGGAGTTGACTTTCAGAATGGCGTCTATATTAGCAGTCAATGGCAACTTCCTCGGTGATGGGTTTGTGGATCTCAAAAATGTTGACTCAGACTTGGAAGAAAACAAGTACAATAATAGTTGTGACGTAGATTCTCGGAGGATTTTCCTTCCAGCAATGTCTTCCCTTGTGAAACAACCTGTCAGGATGTGTGAAGATGTTCAGACAGCCCATCGTGTGGATGGCAATGGGTCCAACAACAGTAAACATTTCTTGGGGCTTAACCTCTTCAGTATTTTGCCTGATTCAGGACCGATCATGGTGGTACCCATAGCTGTGTATACGGCCTTCATTGAGCACTGTCTATACAGCGATTGGGATGGCAATAAACCTTCCCTGCCTTCTCAACGGGACCTCCAGCTGTAGTTACTGCTTAATACCGAAAGGGTGTACAGGTATATCCTTGAAGAGTGGACCACCTGGATGTATATATAGTCTATGGGCGCCTGGAACTGGTTAAGCAAATGCAGATATATGCACTTTCTGTCAAAGGAGCTTTTCATTTATGGAAATAAAAAGAAAAAACTCTGTTCATTTCTTTTAATTAAAAACTAGATAAAAATTTAATCTGCGGAATAAAATTACCGGTGACGTTACCAGTCCGTCTAGCTTTATTACAGTTTTCAAAACCCAAAAATATCAGTTTGGTTTGCATCAATACTTGTGGGCATAGCGATTTCTATTCTTGGCGGTAACAGGCAGCTAGCCAATGTCGTACAAGAAGACGTAAGCAAGGAATACTATTTTACAAATATAAAGGGTTTTAAAAATTTTGATATAAAAATTTCCTCTAACCATCTTAGTGGTGACATCTTTTGCCTTGATCAGTTGCCAATGGATGTAGCCATGAATGCAGGAACTTTCTATGGTCTGGGACTTGTCAGAAACTCAGCCATGATGTCCTTATTGTGGAAGGGACACTCCATGTATGAGAAGATAACCTGGACACAATAAGGACATCATGGCTGGTTATCAGGAGGACACTACATGTATGAGAAGATAACCTGGACACAATAAGGACATCATGGCTGGTTATCAGGAGGACACTACATGTATGAGAAAATAACCTGACCACAATAAGGACATCATGGCTGGTTATCAAGAGGACACTACATGTATGAGAAGATAACCTGACCACAATAAGGACATCATGGCTGGTTAGCAGGAGGACACTACATGTATGAGAAGATAACCTGACCACAATAAGGACATCATGGCTGGTTATCAGGAGGACACTACATGTATGAGAAGATAACCCGACCACAATAAGGACACCAAGGCTGGTTATCAGGAGGACACTACATGTATGAGAAGATAACCTGACCACAATAAGGACATCATGACTGGTTATCAGGAGGACACCACATGTATGAGAAGATAACTGGACCACAATAAGGACACCATGGCTGGTTATCAGGAGGACACTACATGTATGAGAAGATAACCTGACAACAATAAGGACATCATGGCTGGTTATCAGGTTCTCCCAGCACAATGTCGACTCCAGATAGCGGTTAAAACTTAACTTTTATTATAGTAGTAACACAACTGATTAAAAGTTCATATTGTGAGCAAGGAGACTGGTCCCAAGCCTACGCATTTCGGAGTAATGCTACTCCTTAGCCATAGATTTCCAAGATGGCGTCGACTTTAGTAATGAGAGGGATTTTCACACAATTCCACAATTATTATATAGCCACAGGAGTAATGTCAGACAGAGATCCGCCAATATTCACAAGAATGGGGTTCCCTGTCCTGTTTTTGATTGGAGTGATGGTCGCACATGTGCACTGTCACTCATTGATCTCCATAGGACTGACCAACATAGACAAGCACTTGGCGATATCTATCAGTCCCATAGAGATTGACTGAGAAGCATCACAGGTATAACCATTGCTCCATTACCATGCGATCTCCATTCTCGTTACCGCTGGGACCCCAGGGATCAAACACCTATCCCCATCCTGTGTCCTGGTGTGGAAGTCCAGTGGGCTACAATTTGTGTATTGGGAGCTTTCTACCATAAAACCAGATCTGTAACCACTATAAATATACAATATATTAGGTTACATTCTCCAGACCAGAATATTGGATTGTGAAAAAATGGACAGGTTTCTGTTCTTGTAGTCCATTCCTTTCACATCCCAGCAGGGAGAAGAAGACTTTTTCTTTATAGGAATGGTTTTTCATCTTTGCTTTTCTAGGATACAAGGATACAATCTGGGATTATAAACAAGTGAGCAGCAATGGCGGGGCTCTCCTTTAGATAAGGCCGTAGCTGACTCAGCATCCTACGTCTTTCGTTCCAGCTTCCTGTTGGAAATTGTACCCTACAGGTGAATTGCTATAACTCCATTGCCTTGACCAAATACAACAGTGCAGAAAATCAATAGCCATTTGCTAACCATTTAAGAGCGGCAATAACCTAATGCTGTTTCCAAAGCACAGACTATACGGATGGAGCAGAACTTAAGGTTGCATTTAACTCTTTGGGGCCAGGGTTAACCCCTGATATAACATATTTGACATAACATGCTACCTTTGTAAGTGCATTGTGTGCTGCCTATCTTGTGCTAATCCTGGATATTATACTCCAGAGCTGTATTCATAATTCTACTGAATTATTGAAAACAGACAAGCTTGCTGACAGATACATCCCTAACAGCTCCTGTTTTGCATTGCAGCAAGTTTTTTCATGAGATTACTGCATAATACCTGGTGTGAAGATTTTACTTCTCAGAAAGAAAAGCACTATAGTGAGCTCTGTGCAGAAGAATAACTGCAAGATTTTTGCTCTGAAGCTTTCAGAATTGTGAATGCAGCTCTGGACTGTGATACAGCCTGTAACTGAGAGTAATAATGAATGAATTGCCCCATGGTGGGACTATTAAAGGATTATCTTATCTTAATGCAGAGTATTCATGAAGCTGTTTTCCCTATCCATGGTCCAGAGTGCCCCTTTTAAATTGAAGGTCTGAAGACCACAGGCCCCCTCCCCTCCTTCTGCCATAGCCTGACATACATGAATAGTACAGGCGGTTGAAAGAAACTTTGTAATTTACTTTATCAGAGAGAAACACCTCTTTCTGCTTTTATCAGGCTGTTTCCTGCTCCACCTCCTCCTGCTAAACTGACTTTCACTCTGAAAATCACTACTGAATCCATCTTAGGTCACATGACTCTGATTACTCATGTCGTTAGATGTCTATTGGGGAGAAGTGAGCAGGAATTGCAGAAGATAAGAGAATAAAGACAAATAGAAGCTTTCTATCACAACCAAAGCACTCCAGCAGTTCATTCCTATCAGTACAAGTCAGTACTTCTCTTCATATGTCCTGCATGATCTTAGGACTGTTTCTGAGTGTGAGTAGAGACAGTAACAGAACAGATTCTCCATAATTTAGCTAATCTCCAACCCCCCGCTCCGCTATTCACTGCTATGGCGCTGTAAGCACCGTGGGACTTTAATGCAGTGAATGAAGGGCTGGTCAGGAATTACATAGTTACATAGTAGATGAGGTTGGATAAAGACATGAGTCCATCAAGTCCAACCTATAACCCTACAATCCCCTACGATTGATTGATAGAGCACCGTTTAGATTAGACATACCCTGGCTGCTTGTAGACATAGACATGTTTTTTATTATTTTATTGCACTTTCCGCTTTTAGATACTTATACAGTTTTGCTTACAAAAATTCCCTATTTTTCACATCTCGCTCTCTAATCTTCATGGCGTACATAGTTTCAAGGTCATATGAAGGTGAAACCTGACTTATTATTTTACTGCTGACGGTCTGTAGTGTACTCATGTGTAGGAAGCTTTCCCCAAGGCCAGAAGAATGACAAGGACTTGCCCTTGGTATTTTGCCGATCCTTGGAATATTTTCTTTGTTTCCTTCATGACTCATTGGGTTAGAGAGAATGAGTGCTCGGAATCAGCCTACAGTATTACCGGAATTATATATTCCTATTAATATGGCAGAGATGGAACTTGTGTGATTTGTGATAAAATATATGATTGAAGAAACCTGATATCAGGTAGCGGTGCCCTGCTTGTTGGCTATCTCCTCTCTATCCTGAGTTATAGTTATAAATAAAAGTTGTGTATTTTTATAAGTGCAATACATAATGTATTTTATACTGATCCTGAGTTACATCCTGTATTATACTCCAGAGCTGCACTCACTATTCTGCTGGTACAGTCACTGTGTACATACATTACATTACTTATCCTGTATTATACTCCAGAGCTGCACTCACTATTCTGCTGGTACAGTCACTGTGTACATACATTACATTACTTATCCTGTATTATACTCCAGAGCTGCGCTCACTATTCTGCTGGTACAGTCACTGTGTACATATATTACATTACTTATCCTGTATTATACTCCAGAGCTGCACTCACTATTCTGCTGGTGCAGTCACTGTGTACATATATTACATTACTTATCCTGTATTATACTCCAGAGCTGCGCTCACTATTCTGCTGGTACAGTCACTGTGTACATACATTACATTACTTATCCTGTATTATACTCCAGAGCTGCACTCACTATTCTGCTGGTACAGTCACTGTGTACATACATTACATTACTTATCCTGTATTATACTCCAGAGCTGCGCTCACTATTCTGCTGGTACAGTCACTGTGTACATACATTACATTACTTATCCTGTATTATACTCCAGAGCTGCTCTCACTATTCTGCTGGTGCAGTCACTGTGTACGTACATTACATTTGTTATCCTGTATTATACTCCAGAGCTGTGCTCACTATTCTGCTGGTACAGTCACTGTGTACATACATTACATTACTTATCCTGTATTATACTCCAGAGCTGCACTCACTATTCTGCTGGTGCAGTCACTGTGTACGTACATTACATTTGTTATCCTGTATTATACTCCAGAGCTGTGCTCACTATTCTGCTGGTACAGTCACTGTGTACATACATTACATTACTTATCCTGTATTATACTCCAGAGCTGCGCTCACTATTCTGCTGGTGCAGTCACTGTGTACATACATTACATTACTTATCCTGTATTATACTCCAGAGCTTCGCTCACTATTCTGCTGATACAGTCACTGAGTACATACATTACATTACTTATCCTGTACTGATCCTGAGTTACATCCTGTATTATACTCCAGAGCTGCACTCACTATTCTGCTGGTACAGTCACTGTGTACATACATTACATTTGTTATCCTGTATTATACTCCAGAGCTGCACTCACTCTTCTGCTGGTACAGTCACTGTGTACATACATTACATTTGTTATCCTGTACTGATCCTGAGTTACATCCTGTATTATACTCCAGAGCTGCGCTCACTATTCTGCTGGTGCAGTCACTGTGTACATACATTACATTACTTATCCTGTATTATACTCCAGAGCTGCGCTCACTATTCTGCTGGTACAGTCACTGTGTACATACATTACATTACTTATCCTGTATTATACTCCAGAGCTGCGCTCACTATTCTGCTGGTACAATCACTATGTACATACATTACATTACTTATCCTGTATTATACTCCAGAGCTACTGGCGGTCATGTGTGTAGACAGACACATCATCGTTGCAGCCAAGTAAACAGTGACTGTCGGGAACAGTTCTGGATCTGGTTCTGGATTGGTGGGGCATTTACTAGATATGTCTGAGGTCTTCTCTTATGTTTTGCCTGTATTTCTTCCTGGTTAGATTGTGTCCGATTTCACTCATGACTAATGGACTCGTAGTGTGTTGAAACATTATGGCTAACTCCTGCTCCGTCTCTCTTCAGGTCAGCTTACCTGGTTTGGTTATGAAAGTCCTCGAAGTTTTTGGGATTACATACGGGTTGCATGTTCTAAAGTATCCCACAGTTGTATCTGTAGTATTGAGAACATGGAAAATGTCAGCTCCTCAAGAGCAAAGGTAAGAGATTCTGAGATGTCGGTACTAAGTGCACAATGCCAGTGACTACTTGCAGTATCACTATAACCTTTCAGTGAACCAAGATCTTTGCGAATGGTCCTGCTTATCTGGTGGGAGTCTGGTGTCAGGTAGAAATGAATACAAACCGCACCTTTCATTGGCCATTTTAGGCCCCAGAATCCTTGCGGAGACCCAGCTTGTGTAGGGAGTCTTACAGACATTGCATCCTGGGAAAAAAATATGCAAATTAACACTCTGCATAAGGAAGAATAATGTCTCTCTAGCGCCATCTATAGGTAACTACTCTTTAAGGCAATGCCTGACTCTCTGTAATGGTTTTCCAGAACTTATACATGGTATTGCAGTTTAGTTTCAACATCTTTGCTCCCAATTATCAAAAAACCAGGTCCTGGTGGGATGGGGGAGGTTTCCTTAGATTCAGCTCTGACTGTCCTCATTATGGAGATCCCGCTGGTTTAGACTGTTTTCAACTTGGGATATCCCCAGAAATAATTAAAAAGGGAACTTGACAATCCTATCTTTCATATGACACCAGAACCACAGTTCTATGCTTTATAGTGCCTGATATAAGCCTTTGAAGTGAGCGCCCTCTAGCCCCAGCTTCCCTGTGTTACACCTGTATTCACTATACTCACAGTCTAAAGCAGTGAAAATTTCTGCTGCTAAGGCTTAGTCCACATCTACACTGGAGTCCCCATCTGGGCTCTGTGTGTAACCGCTATCACAGCGGACCTCCTGTCCATTGCTCCAGTCCTCCGACTGATAGGCCAACGCTAGTGTGAACCCTGCGTAACATTGGAAAAGAATACATAGGGGTCACAAAGTGGATTTCAGTGCAGGGTTTCATGGAGAGGAACCAAAATCCGTTATTATCTGGAGACCGGCTTCTCCAACTCTGGGGATTAGCTTTATATAGTCACTGGGGCAAATACTTTGTTGCCATTGGGATGTGGTTGGGAATTGGACAAGGCTCTAGCCAACTGGAGAATTTCCAGGGCCCCCAGTCTTCTGAGTATTGTATTGGCCATAAGTTTTTCCTTTATTCTTCCATATTCTTACATTTTAGGGTAGGGCTTGGATCCGAGTTGCACTTATGGAAAAACGCCTGTCTGAATATATCACATCTGCACTGAGAGACTATAAGACGACAAGGTATTGTACGCTTTTATGTGCGTTTTCATGAATGCTATATATCCGTTTCATTATGGTGTATACTATGGCGGTGACATTATTCGCCCATCCTCTACATACCTGCTGACGGGCTCCACATAGCAGACATCACCTTCCTGGAATGTACAGGATTCTAGTATGGCGCGGTTGTTTATACCATGAGTGCTAGTATTTTATTATGTATATTCACTTATTATTACGCTTCATGCCAAGAGAATGGACCTGATTCATGTTGAGGTCCGCGCCTTGTCGCCAATCTTGCAAATCCTCCACTGTCTAGACAACATAAAGACCAGCATTTAATACACCAGTCTTGATAAATCTGCCCCAAAGTGTATTATAAAGCTGCTAAACTTTTTATCGTAAATTGCAAAACAACAGGCTTTTCCCAAGGGACTCTGTTCACATGGGTGCAGTATGTGCCCATTTCAGAGCTGGGGGAATACATGTCCCCTGTGAAATATATGAACAGACATCATGAATCACCGAGTCCTCTCCTGAACACATAATGCCATAAAAATTCCATAAAATGTACAGTCAGGGCTCGCGCTTGCAGTTGTTATAGTAAGGTATTGCAGGCCTGACGTGTTATTGACGATCTGTTTGCTAAACCGAAAGCCATTTTCTGCCCCGTAGGAGGTTTTATGATGACGGAGCTATAGTCTTAGGTGAAGAAGCCAACATGCTGGCGGGTATGCTGCTTGGACTCAATGCCATTGACTTCAGGTAGGTTTTCCATGGCACTGCCAGTGCCTACATAGGTCGTCTGGAAAGGTCCATGGCACTAACATGCTGCTGTCAAGTTTGCAGAAAGGGCTACAGGTGCAGATCATCTGATAAATATCTACTGTCTCTGTGGGTGTATCTATTGTTTCCTTAAAGTGCAACAACGTTTTATAGATGAATAGTACAAGTGAATATAAGAAACTTTGTAATATATCTTATTAAAGAGATCTGTTTCCTTCTCTATCACATTCTATTACATAGAAGTCTATGGAAAGGGGAGGTCAGTCAACGCTTCTGATATTGCTACATCTTCAATGATAAGACTCTAGCACTGCACAGAAGGCGGCAATAACTCAATAAAGAGCCTACTCCTCTCCTCTACCCTCTCCATAGACTTCTGTGTTTGATACAGATAAAGAGTCTGCATTAAGATTAGAAGGAAGTAGGGTTTTTTGAATAAGATCTATTACAAAGTTTCTTATATCCACTTGTACTATCTGTTTATGAAAAGTGGTTTTATAATGGGAGGTACCCTTTAATAATTTCTTTTTTGGGGGGGAAGTAGGGTTGGGTTTAGGGTTAGGGTACTACCCTTTAATAATTTCATCACGTCTTTATAGGGGTGAAAGGTGTGTTTTTGTGTTAAAGTATTCCCAATTCCCTGCTTACAAACATAGTGTTAATTCATCCGTCCTCAGTAGCTCCCCCTAGTGGTGACATCTTACTGTGATCATATTGCCACATTTTAAAAGTATGCAAATTAGCTCTCCTCCAGAAAGAAGAAAACTGTCTCTTTAGTGCCACCTATTGGTAATAAGTGAATTAAACTGGTATTTTGGATAGGCTGAAGTAAAAGGATCCTCTATCTGGACTCACTATTCAATTCCCTTAATCATTCCCCCATTTGGAAGTTGAGGGCCACCCAGGGGGTGTAGAGAAAAAGAACACACCATTATTGTAAATGGTAGATCGGGGCCACTACTACAGGTTTTGCATTGGGGTCCAGGAGCTTCAAGTTCCCCTTTAAGACTGAATCATTGCAGTTACTACATCATAATATCTCCATATGAGAGACTCAGTCCTGGTCGGTCTCTAGTTAGAGAGATCTGACCAGTCCAACTTCATCATTATAGGATCCTAGGTAGGGTTGAGCAATCGAGATCGGATTCCAATTGGCGATCGAGTAAATTTCACGATTGCGGTCGGAATTCCGATTCCGATCTTTTCCAGCGGGATCGAGGTCAGAGGTTATCTTAAGATTGGCTCAACCCTAAAAGTGACTTTTCCCATAGAGAAGCATTGACTAGGGTTGAGCGATCGGGATCGGAAAAGATCGGATTCCGATCGGCGATCGAGCAAATTTCACGATCGGCTGGAAAATGATCGGAAATCAAATTTTAAAATCGATCCTGAAATCTCAAGATCAGCTCAATGGGATGGTATAATCTACATTGTATTGTTCCTCTGCTAACTGTGTTACGTATTCCCTGTAGTTTTTGCCTTAAAGGAGAGGGCCTGGATGGGAGCTACCCCGCAGTCATAGACTACACGCCTTATCTCAAGTTTACTCAGAGGTGAGCTGATATATTGCACTCATCATGTCCGCTTACATTATTGTCAATGAATGTCATAGAGACAATGCCTGTATGGTGTTACTTAAAGGGCGACTCCAACCAGATAGGTTAATGGCATACTCTTTGACTATGCTGGTGGTTTCGACAAGTTTTGAGTGTAGTGTCTCTCTATATATACAGGGCAATAGAAGTGATACTGTGCAGTGTCTATATTTATATGAGGTAATAGAAGTAGTACTGTGCAGTGTCTATATTTATATGGGGCAATAGAAGTAGTACTGTGCAGTGTCTATATTTATATGGAGCAATAGAAGTAGTACTGTGCAATGTCTATATTTATATGGAGCAATAGAAGTAGTACTGTGCAGTGTCTATATTTATATGGGGCAATAGAAGTGATACTGTGCAGTGTCTATATTTATATGGGGCAATAGAAGTGATACTGTGCAGTGTCTATATTTATATGGGGCAATAGAAGTAGTACTGTGCAGTGTCTATATTTATATGGGGCAATAGAAGTAGTACTGTGCAATGTCTATATTTATATGGAGCAATAGAAGTAGTACTGTGCAGTGTCTATATTTATATGGGGCAATAGAAGTAGTACTGTGCAATGTCTATATTTATATGGAGCAATAGAAGTAGTACTGTGCAGTGTCTATATTTATATGGGGCAATAGAAGTAGTACTGTGCAGTGTCTATATTTATATGGGGCAATAGAAGTAGTACTGTGCAGTGTCTATATTTATATGGAGCAATAGAAGTAGTACTGTGCAGTGTCTATATTTATATGGGGCAATAGAAGTAGTACTGTGCAGTGTCTATATTTATATGGAGCAATAGAAGTAGTACTGTGCAATGTCTATATTTATATGGGGCAATAGAAGTAGTACTGTGCAAGGTCTATATTTATATGGGGCAATAGAAGTGGTACTGTGCAATGTCTATATTTATACGGGGCAATAGAAGTAGTACTGTGCAGTGTCTATATTTATATGGAGCAATAGAAGTAGTACTGTGCAAGGTCTATATTTATATGGGGCAATAGAAGTGGTACTGTGCAATGTCTATATTTATACGGGGCAATAGAAGTAGTACTGTGCAATGTCTATATTTATATGGGGCAATAGAAGTAGTACTGTGCAATGTCTATATTTATATGGGGCAATAGAAGTAGTACTGTGCAATGTCTATATTTATATGGGGCAATAGAAGTGATACTGTGCAATGTCTATATTTATATAGGGCAATAGAAGTAGTACTGTGCAATGTCTATATTTATATGGGGCAATAGAAGTGATACTGTGCAGTGTCTATATTTATATGGGGCAATAGAAGTGATACTGTGCAATGTCTATATTTATATGGGGCAATAGAAGTGATACTGTGCAATGTCTATATTTATATAGGGCAATAGAAGTAGTACTGTGCAGTGTCTATATTTATATGGGGCAATAGAAGTGATACTGTGCAGTGTCTATATTTATATGGGGCAATAGAAGTAGTACTGTGCAGTGTCTATATTTATATGGGGCAATAGAAGTAGTACTGTGCAATGTCTATATTTATATGGAGCAATAGAAGTAGTACTGTGCAGTGTCTATATTTATATGGGGCAATAGAAGTAGTACTGTGCAGTGTCTATATTTATATGGGGCAATAGAAGTAGTACTGTGCAGTGTCTATATTTATATGGAGCAATAGAAGTAGTACTGTGCAGTGTCTATATTTATATGGGGCAATAGAAGTAGTACTGTGCAGTGTCTATATTTATATGGGGCAATAGAAGTAGTACTGTGCAAGGTCTATATTTATATGGGGCAATAGAAGTGGTACTGTGCAATGTCTATATTTATACGGGGCAATAGAAGTAGTACTGTGCAATGTCTATATTTATATGGGGCAATAGAAGTAGTACTGTGCAATGTCTATATTTATATGGGGCAATAGAAGTAGTACTGTGCAATGTCTATATTTATATGGGGCAATAGAAGTGATACTGTGCAATGTCTATATTTATATAGGGCAATAGAAGTAGTACTGTGCAATGTCTATATTTATATGGGGCAATAGAAGTGATACTGTGCAGTGTCTATATTTATATGGGGCAATAGAAGTGATACTGTGCAATGTCTATATTTATATGGGGCAATAGAAGTGATACTGTGCAATGTCTATATTTATATAGGGCAATAGAAGTAGTACTGTGCAGTGTCTATATTTATATGGGGCAATAGAAGTGATACTGTGCAATGTCTATATTTATATAGGGCAATAGAAGTAGTACTGTGCAATGTCTATATTTATATGGGGCAATAGAAGTGATACTGTGCAAGGTCTATATTTATATGGGGCAATAGAAGTAGTACTGTGCAATGTCTATATTTATATGGGGCAATAGAAGTGATACTGTGCAATGTCTATATTTATATAGGGCAATAGAAGTAGTACTGTGCAATGTCTATATTTATATAGGGCAATAGAAGTAGTACTGTGCAGTGTCCAGATTTATACAAAGCCAAATATAGTAACCCCAGGGGTGTAGCTATAGGGGGTGGAGGTGTTGCAGTTACTACCAGGCCATGAACCCTTGTATGGCCCCAGTGGTCCCTCTGCCACATAAATTTACCCCTATTCTAAATGACACAAGGTAGGGGCCCCATTATAGATTTTGCATTGGGGCCCTGGAGCTTCAGGCTACACCTCTGGTAGCCACTGATGAGAGCCAGCCGTAGAACAACAGGTACAAGACAAGGCAGGAGAAGGGTCACAAACCAAGTTGAGGCCTAGGCTTGCACTTCGGTTCCCAGGCCTGTTGCCATCTTCAGGCACAGTATTTCTGTACAGCCCGAGCCAACAAGGACCAGACAGCAGCGGCGGTCCCTGGCCTGGGCACGGTCCTGGCCCTGGCCATGTTGAGTGAGTGCTATAGGGTTAGGGTCTTCTCTACCATTTCTGAGCTTCAGGCGCAGTGTACTCCCCTCATTACATGGCACTCACTGGACATAAATAACATGCATGTAGTCGAGCATACAATTACTTGGGTCATGTCACGTAGAATTCGCGGCAGCAGAAAATACAGAACAATAACCCCTTATTTTACTGATCGTACCGAGACTTAATGGAATTAATGTCTGAGTTATGGAAGGTTATAATCCTGTTCTGGATTGACGCATTTAACCACACGGTGCGGAGAACCCCCCCGGGGATCTTTACATTTGATTGCCATAAATGAAACCTGTTTACAGCATTTTCACAGTAATTGATTTTTTCCCTCCAAGGAAAGATTATAGGAAATTAAGCAATAAAGAAATCTGAGAAAAGCAAAAAAACACACAAGAATATTTCAACTAAACCTGCGATACAGTATGTGCGGGGTAACGCCAGCAAATTAAGTCCTCCGTATCTATATGCTTGGCCAAACCAAGTGTGCATGTGTATGAGAAGGTCAATAGGGATAGCTATCAGCCCAGCAAGTGTTCCAGGGATCGCTATGGAAGGTGTATGTGTATATCAGACTCTTCCTCTTCCAGCCATAGCCCAGATGTGATTGACAAGCGATGATACCTGTGGCTGATATTTCTGTCTTCTTGTACAGCTCTGATAGCATCAGCAGTGATGAAGAGGAGCTGCGCACATTGGGGAGCAGCGGCAGTGAGAGCAGTACCCCAGAAAATATCGGCCCTTCATTCATCATGGATGAAAACACCTGGTACAACAAGTGCAAGAGGGTGGAGCAGAAGTACCGGCTAGCCTTGGAGCAAAAGGTAACGGTGCAAAAGTGCAATTTCCAGCTTTCCAGGGATGAAAGGCGCTATAATGGGATCTATGCAGATTAATATCAGATACAGTGGCGGCATGCTTTATTTATTTATTTATTTATATGTCCGTTTCCCCATGCCTTGATTAGCACACATACAAATTTTCAGGCAATTCTGTCCATTGGGTCAGCCTGGACACAACTCAAAACACCTCAGGTTATTTTATGGCCACCATGTGTGTATATATATATATATATATATATATATATATATATATATATATATATATATATATATACATCTATACATAGTGTATTATATTTAATTTAGAATCTGTGTAATAAGTTCAGCTCTCCAGTGTTGCATTCATAATTTAGCAGGTTGTCATCAGAGATTGTTGACAAGCTTGTTATCAATCACACGCGCAAAGCTCCTGTATTACACTGATATTGAGGAATATTGGAAGATTTCAGCTCTGAAGCCAAAAGGATTTAAAGATTTAAATGCAGCTGTGGAGCCCAGTACAGGCAGATAATGCATAGGTAATATGATGTAACTCAGGATCAGTACAGAATAAGTAATGTAATGTATGTACACAGTGACTGCACCAGCAGAATAGTGAGCGCAGCTCTGGAGTATAATACAGGATAAGTAATGTATGTACACAGTGACTGTACCAGCAGAATAGTGAGTGCAGCTCTGGAGTATAATACAGGATAAGTAATGTAATGTATGTACACAGTGACTGTACCAGCAGAATAGTGAGCGCAGCTCTGGAGTATAATACAGGATAAGTAATGTAATGTATGTACACAGTGACTGTACCAGCAGAATAGTGAGTGCAGCTCTGGAGTATAATACAGGATAAGTAATGTAATGTATGTACACAGTGACTGTACCAGCAGAATAGTGAGTGCAGCTCTGGAGTATAATACAGGATAAGTAATGTAATGTATATACATAGTGACTGTACCAGCAGAATAGTGAGCGCAGCTCTGGGGTATAATACAGGATAAGTAATGTAATGTATGTACACAGTGACTGCACCAGCAGAATAGTGAGCGCAGCTCTGGAGTATAATACAGGATGTAACTCAAATATGTACAGGTGAGGCTATGTCCATATACTGTACTTCCATATTTACTACTGACACCTTTTTGTGATGCTCTTTAGAAGTTTAGATGTCTGTACTGGATTTCATTGCTCCTATAGGGGTCTGATAGACTCTCATTATTTTATGCCAATGGCTTATCAGGGCTGACTCTGGGCCGTTCCTTGGCAGATTCAGCTCTGCTACCTCTAGACATGGCTCCTTTGTCCTGCAGTATAATGTTACTATATGCAATGTAATATTATCCCGGTACATTATATACAGCAGATATACTGCGGGGCTGAGATGATTGCCATATTCAGGCTCTCCATATCCCGATATGTCTGTCCGCACAGAGGATGAATGGATTTTGGATATATTCTCTTGCTGTATTTCTCGTGCGTCCGAACCTTCTTTCCGCTCTTTTCTTCCAATTGCAATTGGAGATTTTCTATTGAAATTCTGAATAGGAAAAATAAAATGAGTCTATGGATTGTGCGATAAGCGGGTTGTGTTGGTGCGGGCGTGCGTCGGCTGCTGCCTCCATATTGTATTGTGTCCTTATCTGTAATGCTGCTAGAGGGTGACAATCCTATGACTGAGCCGTATACACACACTGCAGTTTTATTCAATTCCACAATCTCAGACTTCATTGCACTTTATAGGGACGCTAAGCCCAGACTCTGTTTTCTTATATGGATTACATGGTTAAGGCCTTTTTCACATTTCGCTCTCCCCGGACGTGTCCTGGTCTCCATTATACCAAGAATGTTCTTTTTGCCTCCATTCAGGGCGTTATCCTTTTCTTAAAGGGGTTTTCATACAAGATGATGTTATCCCTATCCATGGGGTAGGAGACAACTTGCAGATTAATGGGGGTCCGAGCCCTCAGACCCCCATTGAAATGAAAGGAGGAGTGTGCACGCTGCCCGACCACCAGAATGGGGGCTGAAAGTCCCCTGTCTCCCAGTGCGCAGACCCCCACTGATCTATAAGCTACCCCCTTGCCTATGCATACGGGTTAACTTGTTTTTGTGGGAAACCCCTTTAACTGTGTAGTATAGTGTGTTTTTTTGGGTGACACCATCCGACATGCCTAAATAGATTTATGATTGGTAGGGGTCTGACTGCAGAAACCCCCACCGATCCTGAGAACAGGGGGTGTATTACTCCAATTTAGAATGTAGTAGAGGACACAAACGTGCCCCAGCTCCATTCATTTCAATGGGAGCGTCAGAAAAAGCCAAAGTTCAATCTCCGGCGCTTCGATTAAAATGAATGGGGCTGGGGTATGTCTGTGGTCAGTAATACACCCCAATTTCTCAGAATCGATGGAGGTCTCAGCAATCAGCCCCCACCGCTCAGCAATTGATAGTCATATATAGAGGATAAATCATTTTCATGGGATAATCCCTTTAAGGAGACAGCCTTTAAGTCCACCTTGTGGCATGCGGTTCTTATAGATAATATAGACCATACATGCCCTGCTAAGGATTCTGGGAACGGAATAAGTGATCCTTGGTAAAAAGAAGAAGACGCACTCTAGCGCCACCTTTTAGAAGGTATCTCCCTATAGATCAATGCTTAGTGACATGATCTGGGATTAAGTTCAAAGGCTATTGCTGGACACCTCCTGCTCGGCCTGAAGAAGACACCCACCCGGTGTCGAAACACGTAGCCGTTTTAAGCTGTTGTTCATGCCCTTGGAGCAATAAAACAGAACCAATTCATCTTAACCTTGCACATCGTTATTGTTACTTTCAAGTTTATTACGGATTTTGCTGCCATTAGCGCTCTGTCAGTTCCCGGTTTTTCTATATATGCTTTCCGATCTGGGATTAAAGCCAAGTCAGAATATCTTCTCCAAAAGGAATAGTTATTGCCCCTCACGAGTATGAATCAGGGTGCTAGCTGGCTGGGTAAGAGGGAGGGGACCTTTGTGGGCCCCCCAGAATCCAGGGCCTGTTAGCAACTACTACTGCAGCACCCCTATAGCTACAGCTCGGCCAGAATGGTCCTGGTGAATCCCGATTAGCTCCCCCTAGTGGTGACTGCAGTTAGCCAGGAATTTATCATTGATCTCTGAGTCTCTGTGAGGCTTTTGGAGCTCTATAATATAGATATATTAGTAAATTGTTCTTGTTTTTCCGTAGCTTTGGTTGCATTTTGGCTACAGCTTTCCAGGTGACAGACTTCACATCACTGGTAATGGTTGTCCGGTTTGTCTTCTCAATGTCATTAGTGTTATGTGATGTTTCAAGTGGATCCTTGACAAGAGCGTCACCTGCATTCATGATGAATCGATCCTTGGCTCCTGTACACTATCTGTTCTACAATATTGGATCCCAATTAGAGAGACGACTTTTCTTTTTCATGTCTGTTCCTTACTGGCCGTGGTTTTTCTAGTTAAGAGTATTTTCTTGTAACGTGGACTCCCAGATGTATTGGAATCACATGACACCTTGTCTACACGTCTTCACACATTGCTGCATTACGTAGGACGGTTGTAGCACAAGTTCTTATTCTGTTTTGCGCTGCTTTTACTACTTGGGTCTTTCATGTGTGATATTAGGGATCGATTTGATCTACTGCGAGCACTTACCGATGACTTTGTTACCTTAATTCCTGGATATGTGTCATAAGATAACCAGCTATTCAATTCAACATGATTTAGAGATATTTTGTCATGAGATATCTATCCTATGTGTGCCCACCTAGTGGCTATGTTGTGTGTTGCGGCTTGTCCATGGTTTTGCTAGCATGTCACAATATTTTATTGAATTGGTTTTATGAAAAGGAAACTAAAGGTAAAGCTGGACACATTGGTAGGAAGGGAGGAAAAATACGACACGAATCAGTGTCTTTACTTTTTTTCTAAAATGTGCTTAAAGGGGTTGTTCAGGAATGATAGGTCTGAATAAGGAGGCCAGGAAAGGTGGAAATATAAAACATACTCACCTATCCCTGGTGCTTCAGTGTTCTCCACTGTGGTCCAGTCTAGTGGCACCCCGGGCCTTGTTCTGGTCGTTGTCTTGGCCACAGGTGACTACTGAGGATAATCAGCGGCCTAAAGAAAGGAACTGAGATGTAACTCACATCCGAGATGTCCTTAAGTCTCAGTGGTCAAGGACTTCTGCCAGAACAAGACCCTGGACAATGGACCTTGGTGGGGCACATCCGAGCACCATGTGCTTTTTATTTTTCACCTTTGTGACCATCTCATCGAAACCAGACATTCTTGGACAACCCCTTTAAGCTCAGAGCTCCATGGTGACTTTGGCCTTCATGAGACCAAAGATTGTTGGGTCACCCTGCAACTCAGTTATGTTGCATTGCAACCCCCTGGCATTCAATCTCTATGTAACTACAATTAATGGAGTCGCACGGTGACCCAGTGATCTTTGTTCACACGACGGAGTAGTGGCCAAAGTCACTGGCTAGCGCTAGCCATAAACATGTCCACCAAGGGGGCAGGACATACGCACATTTACATAAAAGTGGGCATTATTATCATGTATTGTAGTCCCAATAAAATCCTGTAAATTAGAGGATAGATTTAACCCAAATCGGTTCTGTTTTCAGGGTTACCTTGAGGAATTGGTCCGTCTGCGAGAAGGTCAGCTCTCGGATTCCGTGACTCAGAACAAATTGTTACTTCAGAGGATTAAAGACACAGAACTGAACCACAAACTGGAGAAGGAGCAGCTGGAATACATCATTGTAGAGCTCCAGGACCAACTGTGAGTATGAGAGGAAGGACTACGTCTTAAGGACCCGCATTCAGCTGTTTCCATCAGTTCCTTAAGGCTGAGTGGAGCAGCAGCACAGACGCCGACTGCTCGTTCATTCTAAGGATATGTTCACGTATCCCTCTGAGATCCTGATTAGAGATGAGCGAGTAGTATTCGTTCGAATATCGAATACCATTATAGTCTATGGGAAAAAACGGGAATGTTGTTCCGGTTTGGTTGGAAACCATTGTACGACACATTGGATCCTCCAAGTCCAAGTAGCAGGACGAGGAGCACGAGGAGGTTTTTGAATTGAATTCAATGGAATTTTCCTGCGTGGTATTCGACCGATACGAGTATTCCATCGATTACTATTCGCTCATCTCTAATCCTGATCCCTTTGTATACATTTGCTATATACTGGCGTCTTGTGTACTTTTATATTGACCTGCTGAATAGAATTGTATTTTCTCGTCCTCTGTATTGATAAATGTAATTGTATTACTCGTCCTCGGTTATTGATATTCTGGCAGTGAATTCCGGTATATTTTGTGCACTTGTATCTTTGTCTCTGTAGTGTTGTCACTATTGTATTAGTATTATATACTTCGGGCGATATGTTTTGTTATTTAATGCAGAATTCTGTATCCTATTTAGTTACATTATCATTTTTTTTTGAGAGTTTGGTTTAGGGCCCGTTCACACGGGAACAGAGGGGGCGCATTATGGCGCGTAATCCACCACATCATCCGCCCCCTCACAATGGTGGTGTATGGAGACCACCAGGCTACTTTTTTCTGTGAGCGGCATGTTGCCCCTTCCTTCAGGCGAGCCGCAGAGTCCGCCTGGCGGCAGCAATCTCTGGTGTCGGCCCGTTCATTTGAGCCGACTCCAGGGGGGGAGCTGCGACCGCGACAGTCATGGCAGGCGAGTTTTGACCCAAGAGTGATGTGGCACCCCGCGTCGCTCTCGGTGCCAAAACCCACTATACCATCCCCGTGTGAACTTAGGGGGCAGACCTTTTTCTGTTACAAAGTTCCAAATCCCATGCTACCCTTCTCATAACCATTGTGTTAAAGGGACTTGGTGGGGAGTTTAATTTGGTGGTTTCTACATGCTGGACCCCAGGGTTTCCATGCTGGTTCTGACTCAGTATCACAGGATCAGAAACAGCCCCCGTTCCCCAAATTGCCTCCTCTCCCATTTTTACCATTAGTTACCTATATTATGCAGCCAACCCCCACAGTACTGTGAAATCAGGGGAGGAGGGAGTTGCGACCCAGAGAATGGGGACTGGTTCTGATCACATGACCAGAGTCAGAACCAGCCCAGAACCCCTGAGTCCAGTATGACGAGACCACCGGTGGAAAGGAGGTAAATTAAACTGAGAGCTGAACGGGATTCTACCATTAAAATCAAATTTTTTTTGTAGATCACACATAAGAATAGCCTTAAGAAAGGCTATTCTTCTCCTTCCTTTAGATGTCTTCTCCGTGCCGCCATTCGGTAGAAATTCCGGTTATTGTCTGTATACAAATGAGCTCTCTTGCAGCACTGGGGGCGGGCCCCAGCGCTCAAACAGCACTGGGGGCGTCCCCAATACTGCGAGAGAACTCTCCAGCGACACCTCCATCTTCTTCAGGAACGGCCTCTGCGCGGCATCTTCCAGAGCTGGGTTCAAACTTCTAGGCCTCGGGCAGAGCAGACTGCGCATGCCCGTGGCTACGAGAAAAATGGCCGCTTACACAGTAAATAAGCGGCCATTTTCTTGTGGCCTGTGGGCACAAGAAATGTGCAAGTGACACCATCCTCACATACGATATGACTGAGAGCTGAATAAGGGGTTATTCCACCAGGCCCAGATTTGCTCACCCTTTTGGGACAATGAGAGGTCACCTGTTTCCCACAGCCTCATAGACATTTTGGAAGAGTTGACAAGTACGATTACATAGTTACATAGTAGATGAGGTTCTATGAAGACATCAGTCCAACCTATAACCCTAGAGTGTTGATCCAGAGGAAGGAAAAAAACCTCATTGCCCTATTTCAGGGGGAAAAAAATTTCTTTCCAACTCCTATCTTTTTTATCCCTTATCCACAGGACTTGGCCTAAACATCCGAACCATGGGACCCCCAATGATCACAATACAGGGGCCCACCAGTGCCTCTGAGTGCTTCATGTGCAGGGAGCTGTACAGCACACGCCAGACCACCACTCTCTTCACTTTTATAGGACCTCCAAAAATGGACAGTCCCATAGAAGTGAACGTATGCATAACAGTAGAATTGTGGATCCCCTTACTCCTGATCACTGTCAGTCTCAGCATTCTGGATCCCAATGATCAGACACTTACCTGTATCCTCAGGAATGAGTGGATATAATTGCAAAAACCCCTTAAGTTGTAAATTCCACTTCAGTGAGCTCCCCCTAGTGGTGGCTGAAGCAGGAAGGATTTTGATGGCTGTATAAAGGCAGCAGGGGTTTTGGACCTCTGTAACAGAAAACTTAGATTCCATCTCCTTTACTGCAACACTAACCAGTGCAGAATTTTTACCTAAAAAAAGCAGGTTTATGTAAATGTGAGGGTAACGTCTACCATAAAGGTCTGCCATGGAGTGCCTAGAGTGAAGTTTTGTCTTCCTCATTGTTCCCGGAGATATGGCAGTGTTTAGTATGCTGCTCCTGTGCCCGTGTCTCTTGCACTGACTGCACACTGTCTTTTATAGGCTCTTGTTATGTCTGGGTTTGGGTTGTGGGAGGATTTTCTGCTTAGTAATTATCTATCAGAAGTCAATTTCCTGTTACCTCTCTTAAAATGATGTTTCATCTTGGTAATTGGCCTAGTGGGATGCGCGAGCACTGAACGCCTCACCATCCAGACCAGTGCGGACTGAAAAGAACAAGACAGAATGTCATATTTATAAGTGACTGCTATTAAAAGAAAAAAACACCCCCTCCCCTCGAAAACAGGAGATCTCGTAGGGGCCTTTCAGATTCTCTCCTTGTTATCTCGGTCCCTGACACAGTTTGTCTGACAACCATGTATGTGAGTGAATACTAAGCCTGTGTAAAGCCAACGCAGACTGGCATGAGGCCGCGGTATCATTGTCCTGGCCGGCAGGGTAGGCCACAGGCCAGGACATCCTTGTAGTCTCTGCTGCTCTGTATGTTATATCATTGTTAGTGGGGGCGCTATTACTGCATGGGGATGAATGAAGGGGGCACATCCATTGTATGGGGGGAGTTATGCAGCACAACTATACTGAGGAAGGCACTAAATGAGCAATATTGCTGTGGGGGAGGGGGCAGTAAGGGGGTGCTACTCTGTGAACGAGCAATTAGGGGTACTACTACTGTGTAAGAGCAGTAAGCAGGCACTACTACTATCAGGAAGGTACTAAATGGACAGTATTACTGTGTGAGGTGCACTAAGGGGGCACTACTACTGTGTAGGATCAGTAAGTGGACTATGAGGACTGTGTGGATTGCACTAAATGGGCAGTATTCCTATTTAACAGGTAACTACAGGGACACTACCACTGTGTAGGAGCAGTTAGGGGGCACTACCACTGTGAAGAAAGCACTAACTAGGGAGTATTACTATGTGGTGGGACACTACCAATGTGTAGGAGCAGTTAGGGGGCACTACCATTGTGTAGGAGCATTTAGCGGATGATACTACCGTGTAGGAGCATTTAGGGGGCTCTACCACTGTGTAGGTGCATTTAGGGGGCACTACCATTGTGTAGGAGCATTTAGGGGGCACTGCCACTGTGTAGAAGCATTTAGGGGGCACTACCACTATGAGGAAAGCATTAACTGGGCAATACTACTGTGTGGTGGGGCACTACCATTGTGTAGGAGCATTGTGATAGAGACAGTATTACTTTGTGGGGGGCAGTGTTACTCTGTGGGCACAAATAGGGGAGCACTGTTAGTGTGTTAAGTTTTCTGTTGTCTGTGTAATGCAGGTGCAAGCTCCATAGCGTGAGTCCCCCATAGCGTGAGTCCCCCATAGCGTGAGTCCCCCATAGCGTGAGTCCCCCATAGCGTGAGTCCCCCATAGCGTGAGTCCCCCATAGCGTGAGTCCTCCATAGTGTGAGTTCTACTCTATTTAACCTCTACCTAATACTGATGATCCTGAACAGATTGTCCCTTCTAGTAACTCAGAAATCCATAAAAAGAACTTTGAAAATGATTTCCTAAACCTGACAAACCATTTAAAGAGAACCTTTCACCACTTCCAACAAGTCCAGCTCTTTACACTATGTAATAGCCGCCGCTCCGCCGATTCTGGCACAGTTGTTCTCTAGCCCCCACCATTCCTGAGCAATCAATGCTGCAGGAATAGTGGGGGCTAGAGAACATGGGAAAAGTCCTACCATTAAAAGTGAGAGGACAGCTTGCCCTGTAGTATTGTATTTATTAGGTTTTTATGTCATAAATACCCTACATAAGTCACTGGGATCCATTGCACAAGCGGTCTACTCATGGGCAGGGTTGGATATGGTTAATAGAGAGCCCCTATCCCTAGGAATAGGCTCCATGAGCACACCCAATAGTCTGGCCTTGGCCATGGTACAAGGCCAGTTGATAGGGTTTCCATCGCCTAGTCACCCCGCGTAGAGGGTAGATGACAAATACCCCTGTATACGACCAAGCCTTATAGACGGGGATGGAGATATACTGCCAATAAAACACTTAACCTTTCAGTCTGAGAGGTCCAGAGAGAAACGTATCCCGGGCGCTTCATCTCATTGCTGCTGATTGATTCAATGTATTGTTATTTTCCGATGTCTGACTGAGTCATCCAGTGCTAAGAAGCATTTCCACTGTATGAATGGCGTTCAGCCGCAGGGACTGGAGCGCAGTCATCGGGATGTGGTTGTGAATGGAGTTTATTTAACCCTTCTTCATCAATCTCCCGTTTCCTGCTCCAGTCTTGGCCTTTATTAAGACTGGCGTACAATATGCCAGTCAAAATTTGCCCCATTGTATGCAGACATGTGTAGTACATTATACAAATATCATCCCCACCGATCTCATATTGATGACCCCTCCTCCTATGGATAGGCTACACCCTCTTTAATTCTTATGTCTCCGCAGGGGTTTTGGAACCCTGTAACAGAAGACGGAGCTTCAAGCTCCACCAGCTGTACTGGACGCAACTCTAGTGCTTTGTATTACTCCTCCTTAGTTTGGGGTTTGCAGGCTGAGCTGTCTCCCCGAGACCTAGGATGAATGAGACATTTTATAGAGTCACGCTGTGCAATTGTTGTCTCCGGCGCAGCGGGATCCTTTCCTGTTTCTGAGAGGAAATATAAAGACGATATAATCGTAAGAAGAATCAACAACCAGATGGAAAATCTTCTTTTTTGCTATTCTGAACTTCTCAGTAAATGTCCCTACCTGGGCCAGTGGTCAGCCTGATCCTTCAGTAATACCGCCTGCTTTAAGGATAGTTAAAAGGGATGTTCAGGGGTAGAAGTCAGAATGGCTTAAAAAAGTAAGAAAATGCAGCAAAAGGGTTAATAATTAGTTTTTTCAATTAACAGAATGCGGTGAGTGAAGAAAAGAGAAATGTAAAATCCCATCAATATTCGTTGTGACCTTTGCCCTTTGCCTTCCATCAGTTCTTTTCGTTACTTGCAGACAGTTTTTGGCAGGACACGGCAGAGAGGTTGTTCCTGCCGCCATCTTGGAGAACTAAGCCCAGATCTTCTGTGGAAGTAGGCTTGCTCCAATCCGTCTGTCTCTTTGTGTCATCCCAGACAGACTGGATGATGATGAGATCAGGGCTATATCTGTGGGGGCCATATCATCAATTCCAGGACTCCGCCTACAAAAGACAAAGTTCACACCAAATATTGATGGGATTTACATTCCTCTGTTCTTCATTCACTTCATTTTGTTAAATGACAGCAAGAAACTATTAACCCTTCGATATGTGAAAGCATTCTTGCTTTGCAGCATTTGTCCACACCTGCCTAAAAGTTTTGCATAGTACTGTACATCTGCATCCCTCCCCCGACAGTGATTTTTCTTTAATTTTTTTTATCAGACAATCCCTTTAAGTCTTTTTTTCTACAAATATGATACATTACTGATCTCATAAGGAATGCAAGTTATTGCCTTAGGGAGGGTTCACACGGTGTAACGTGCCGCGTGATGTGGCACGTCTACACCGCGGGACCCTTTGCAGGCCGTACACGCTCCCATTGATTTCAATGGGAGCGGGGATCGTATGCGCCGCTCTAGTTTGCAGCCGTGATTTTGCGGCCACAACATCACAGCCGCAAACTAGCGCGTCGCATACGACGTCACATGACCAGGGCCTGCGTCCCTTCTCATGTGACGTCCCGGACGTCATTGAAGATGGCCGACACGACCGAGGAGTGCAGCGCAGCCAGGGATAGGTAAGTGACAGTGTTTTTTATGTTGGTATCCCCTCCTTGGTCTCTGATTATTATACTCTGGGGTCTGAAAAGAGTCCAATAATAATTGTTCATTATTGTGTCGATAGTGGGGCATAATACTGTGTGTGTAGGGGCCACTAGGGGGCGTAATATTAAGTGCAGGGGCCACTATGGGGCATAATACTGTGTGCAGGGGTCACTATGGGACATAATACTGTGTGCAGGGGCCACTATAGAGCATAATACTGTGTGCAAGGGCCACTATAGAGCATAATACTGTGTGCAGGGGCCACTATAGAGCATAATACTGTGTGCAAGGGCCACTATAGAGCATAATACTGTGTGCAGGGGCCACTATGGAGCATAATGTGTGCAGGGGCCACTATGGGGCATAATACTGTGTGTAGGGGCCACTATGGGGCATAATACTGTGTGCAGGGGCCACTATAGAGCATAATACTGTGTGCAGGGGCCACTATGGGGCATAATACTGTGTTCAGGGGTCACTATGGGACATAATACTGTGTGCAGGGGACACTATGGGACATAATACTGTGTGCAGGGGACACTATGGAGCATAATGTGTGCAGGGGCCACTATGGGGCATAATACTGTGTGTAGGGGCTACTATGGGGTATAATACTGTGTGTAGGGGCCACTATGGGGGATAATACTGTGTGCAGGGGCCACTATGGGACATAATACTGTGTGCAGGGGCCACTATGGGGCATAATACTGTGTGTAGGGGCTACTATGAGGTATAATACTGTGTGTAGGGGCCACTATGGGGGATAATACTGTGTGCAGGGGCCACTATGGGACATAATACTGTGTGCAGGGGCCACTATGGAGCATAATACTATGTGCAGGGGCCACTATGGAGCATAATACTGTGTGCAGGGGCCACTATGGGGCATAATACTGTGTGTAGGGGTCACTATGAGGGATAATACTGTGTGTAGGGGTCACTATGGGGTATAATACTGTGTGTAGGGGTCACTATGGGGGATAATACTGTGTGCAGGGGTCACTATGGGGGATAATACTGTGTGCAGGGGCCACTATGGGGGGATAATACTGTGTGCAGGGGCCACTATGGGGGATAATACTGTGTGCAAGGGCCACTATGGGGGATAATACTGTGTGCAAGGGCCACTATGGGGGATAATACTGTGTGCAAGGGCCACTATGGGGGATAATTCTGTGTGCAAAAGTGCAGGGGTCACTATGGGGAATAATACTGTGTGTAGGGGTCACTATGGGGTATAATACTGTGTGTAGGGGTCACTATGGGGTATAATACTGTGTGTAGGGGTCACTATGGGGGATAATACTGTGTGCAAGGGCCACTATGGGGGGATAATACTGTGTGCAGGGGCCACTATGGGAGATAATACTGTGTGCAAGGGCCACTATGGGGGGATAATACTGTGTGCAAGGGCCACTATGGGGGATAATACTGTGTGCAAGGGCCACTATGGGGGATAATTCTGTGTGCAAAAGTGCAGGGGTCACTATGGGGAATAATACTGTGTGCAGGGGACACTATTGGGGATACTACTGCAGGGGCCACTATGGGGCATAATAGAGAGCGCAGGAATGCGAGGGGGAGGGGTCGGTTGGGGTCTTCGTGGGGGGAAGCCCATGTCAAAAGTTCGCCATGGGGCCTGCCATTCCTAGCTACATCACTAATGGCAACCATTGGGTCTCCAGAAAGAAACAACCACAACATTTTCTGGGACAAAGATCTCCCTCCTACGTTGTCCTAGGCACATGTGGCTTTCCCTGTCCTGGTAATGCAGTGTAGTCCAAGCTCAGACCATAGTAAAACTGTGTCACTGTGCTTAGAAGAACACTGAAGTAGTCATGGTCATCCAAAGACCAGCACCCCTCCATTCTACTCATCAGTGTAGGATACAAGGCTCTGACCACCACCGATCACACCTTGATGACCTATCGTAAGGCTGGTTATGGTAGGGGCAAACATTCACCCTTGTAAAATAGTTCTATGACTTCAACTAATAAAAAAGTTGTGTGTCTGGCACAGACTGATCCGAGATCTTCATGAAGCTCCGGGGAATAATTACGATGGTATTAATACCACGCTGAGAAATGAGGCCACTTATGGCTGGAGAAGATTTCGTCTACTTGTTGAACTCATTTCACCTTAGTACATTCAAAGCAACGTCTGCCACTGCGAACCCGAGGAGTTCATCAGTCGTGAAGTACGTAGGAGTTGTCAGAGCCCTTTTACCATGAGAGGTGGAAAGTTGGAGAGCAGCGATCCTGACAGGAACATCGGCAGCTTGTGATGAGTGGAAAATGCTAATTATAGTCGTCTCCGAAACCATTAGCATTATGTCTATAGACATCAAAGAGATGAGTAACCGTTCCCTCTTGTTAAAATATTGATCGGAATAACTCTGCTGCTGAGTTATATTCCAGGGCCGCTGTTCTGAGGATGACAGGGATATACATCTCTATCTATCGGTCAGGTATTGACTGCCACCATTGTATTAAAGGAGAACTACACCTCATATCTTCAACCTTGTCACGTATTGAGGCAGATTATTAAGACTGACATATCGCATGCCAGTCTTAATAAAGGGCCAACTGGCTGTGGCTTGTTCATCAATCAGGCCATGTGCCACAATGGAAACCTAAGCCAGAAAAACGGACGTCTGCCCCAATCCCTGCCCCTTTCTACCCACACAATGTGTCAAGCAAGGTGTGTATCGGAGCTCGTGGTGTGCATTCCTGGGCCACAATATCCTGCCCCAAATATACCAATCCTACAAATTTCACCAATTAAAGTCTCCGAAATTAATAATTTATAACCAAACTTAATAATTTAGTTAATACATGAAATAGATTACACAGATGTCAAAAATGTAAAAAAAAACCTTAAAAGAAAGGAAGAGGTCACAGCGAGTCTCCACTCCAAAAATAGGTTCAATACGCATATTAATCCCACATCATACAAGGGTTGGGAAATAAAGCACAAAGAAAATCTTATGGCAGTGGCTGATAACAGAGAACAACAGTGAGCCAGTGTTGCATATAGTTATGTATACACCCTTGTGCAAGAATCCATACTTTTTTAAGGCAGGCAGAGGTCTGGGTAAGCAGCACAGGGTCGATATGGTAATCAGACAGAGGTCAGGGAAGGAGGCACAAGGTCAGTATGGTAATCAGATGGAGGTCAGGGCAGGCAGCACAGGTTCAGTACAGTAATCAGGCAGAGGTCAAGGTAGGCATCACACAATAAGAACAGTAAACAGACAGATCAGGGAAGGCAGCACAGGGTTAACACAGTAATCAGACAGAGGTCAGGGCAGGCAGCACAGGTTCAATACAGTAATCAGGCAAAGGTCCAGGTTGGCTGCACAAGTGCATAGTCAGATAATCAGGCAAAGGTCAGACATAGGAGGTCAAAATACAAATCAAGCAGATACACCATCACAAGAGCTACAAAAGCTAGGAACCTTTTCGCTCAGGGACCGATACTTAGGGCTGGTACTTGGCCTCTTGGAGCATGTACCAGCAGGAGACAGGAAACAAGGACGGCTACTCCAGAGATGGAGCACACTGCGGCGGGTGTTCTGGCATCTATGACTGCAAAGAGAGGACAGATGTCGGTAGTCAAAGACTGCCAGCATTACACTCGTGAGACGAGGAAGACGTTGTTTTTTTTTATCATGAGCTACTTCTTTTGGGAATTGAGAATTCAACATCTGATTTCCAGAAAATGAGTTCTTACTTTAAAGTGGCATCCATGATTTTATTAAAGTGTACCCCTAACTACAATTTCACATTGCACCTAAATTTCCATCTATTTGAAGTCTAGCTGCATGTTTCCAAACCTCCGTATCTCTACCCATGTAAGAGCTTTGGTGTCCCAGGCCCCTTCTCAGCCTACAAGCCTATAATACAGGGGTAGGGAACCTTAACTCTCCAGCTGCTGTGACACTACAACTCCCAGCATGCTCCATTGACTTCCATGGGAGTTCCCAGAACAGAAGAGTAAGTATGCATGCTGGGAGTTGTAGTTTTGCAACAGGTGGAGAGCCAAGGTTCCCTACCCCTGCTATAGTAGTAATGCAAGCTTATAGGCTGAGAGGAGGCCCGGGAGACCAAATATCATAATACAGGGTGTTGTCACTCCATACATATATGTATTTATTAATGCAACTTGGTAAGACTGTACATACTGTTCCAAATGATACATTCATCTCTGCTATGTTGACAACCTCAGCTCTACTACACCTGTTTGCGCAGCTGTTGTCTCTGAATACAGTGTCTAATAGCTCCGGATAGACTCCCATACGTTTCATTTGCATGAATGCTTCTTTATTTTCCTCGCTTGTGTATCTTATGTAATACTGAATATCAGGTTTGCAAACAAATCACATCCTTTCCGTGATGTGAAGAACGCCATCTGTTTTATTATGTTCCCTTGTGATTTCACCGCTTGTTTCTGAAAGACTAAACCTCGGCGCATTTGTTATGTTGAGCGCCGTATATTGTAAGGTAGCAAACAAAGTTATGTCATCTGCCACAGTAATGGGGATGCTGGGATAGGATATAACAGGGGTGTACAACCTGCGTCCAGCAGTCGCCAGAGATGCCCCCATAGTAGAGGACCTGCCCCAGGTGACCACTTTGAACATTCCCTGTTTTTTAGAAGTGGCCACCAGTAATCTGTGGGGAAATCGGTTTTCATCTCTGCAGCGCCACCACAGGAGAAGTGAAGTATTACGTTGCTCCTTGGGTGCAAAATGGATGTTAAAAATGGATGTTTTTTAATAGCTGTTTTGCACCATGGTCATGTGATTGTGGGCTAAGAGTAAGTTCACACAGTGGATTTTTCAGTGGGACCCAACGTCACCCCAGAAATTTCCACCTCCATTCACTTCAATGGGAGACTCAGATGGAATCTGCACAAAGATCAGTCAAGAGGTTTATTTTTTTCCACTAGCTAAATTTTTCTGGGTGGTGTCAAAGGCAGAAAAAAATGCAAATTTTTGTGCAAAAACTCATTTTGCACACATAAAATTGCAACTTTTTTATGTCCTGTATGTCAGAAAGCTGACATTGGACCCCCTTTTTCTGACTCATCACATGGTATAGGACCCCCCTTTCTTAGCCCATCACATGGTATAGGATCCCCTTTTTCTGGCTCATTACACGTTAAAGGACCCCCATTTTCTGGCCCGTCACACAGTATAGGACCCCCTTCTTCTGGCCCATCACATGGTATAGGACCCCGATTTTCTGGCCCATCATATGGTATAGGACCCCGATTTTCTGGCCCATCACATGGTATGGGACCCCGATTTTCTGGCCCATCACATGATATGGGACCCCTTTTTTCTGGCACATCACACGGTATAGGACCCCCATTTTCTGGCCCACCATACGGTATAGGGCCCCCTTTTTCTGGCTAATCACGCAATTTATAACCCATTTTTTTTAGCCCTCACACAGGGACCCCATTTTCTGCCCCCCACAGTATATGATCCCCCTATTTATCGCCCTTGCACAGTATATGACCCCCTGTTATCTCCGCACCCCCACACAGTAGTGGCCAATACTTTTTACTCACCTGTCCACACTACAGACCTGGATGCTCTCCGCTGTCACCTCCAGGGAGCGCTGTTCCCGACGCTGAAGAAGGCTGCGACGCTGTATATAGCATCCCGGCGTTCTTCAGTGTCGTGACATCAGTGTAGCACCGCCTAGAGGAGGCGGGGAGGGTGGCCAGGACAAGAGCGTGGACAGGTGAGTAAAAAGTATCAGCAGCTGCTAATTGCAATAACACAATAAGTAGCGGCCGATGTGTGTCACCCAAAATGTCTTGGCGTGTCACCTGTGACATGCGTGTCATAAGTTCGCCATCACTGACCTAACCTATCATGGCGACTAGTGGACTATCTCTATGGTCGCTGCAGTAACTAGGTGGGGTTTGGGACATTCTCTATTACCCTGAAGGACTAGTCCAGCGCCTTGTGTGCCTGAATATAAGATGATAAGCAGGGATGCGCTACAACTCCCATCCTCCTCAAAAAGAAAAAAAATCCACCGGGAGTTGACAGGTAAATATAAGAAGGAATTTTCCAAAGTTTTCCGATTTTTATTAAATTTCCCTTTCACAAACTTGAATTCAAATTGCACAATGGTTAGAAAACTCCTACACAGAATGTTTGACAAAAACGTCTCCCACGCAGAGAATTGCTGAAAGCCGGCGGATTGAGTTGACATGAACAGCAAACATGGCTTGTACCAAAGGTGAAAAAAACAACGTTCCCCGCTCAATTGCCCCTTATGTAATATAATATGCCGACTGAAATGAACCGGCCCTAATAGCGGAGGCTCTGGGCTTATTATGGAGCCGGATCTTCACCCTTATCTGATTATTGCACCATAGGGGGCACTACTGTATCTTTGCATGCCTATGACCTCATACGGGTCCTCATGGTGTGATTTCAATGGGAGCCGTCTTTTTGGTCAGGATTTTGAGGTGGATATGGCCTCAAATTCCTGACCAAAAAACTCTGTGTAAACTTAGCCTTAGACTTTTGGGGGGTTTTGGCTGCTCTTTATGGCTTCAATGAGGTTCTAAGATCTTGGACCGTACTTTTTAGAAGGGTCTCTTGACAATAAGTACATCAAAAACCGCATTTATCAGTCCAAATTTTGGCCCCTACACACACAGGAATCCAGCCCAGACAACGGTCAGTACATTGGTCGGATTTCCTGGCCCAAACCCAACCAGGAGACCAGGACTTTCTATATCCTACTGATCCATAATGCTGGCTCCTCGTGGGCTCTCCCGTCCATATTATACACAGTATGGGACGGAGGCAGGGGATATCAGCGTCTTATATCACTATGGGGCCGGGAGTCCTCGTGGTTCAGACCAGGAAACTTGTCCGAGGCACGGTCCGGGTTCCCCTGTGTGCATGGGGCCTTATGGTGGCAGTACAGATCATTGGGGCTCAGTATTATGATGAGATCTTATCCGCACCCCATTACTATATCCCAGATTTGCTCTTAATCCAAGATTAATAGTTACATCGAGATGAGATGACTAATGTACTTTACATGTACCTACCCCAAATAGCCTTTCCTTCCTTCTCTTTACACCCTCCGTCCTCTTTGCAACTTTCGCCCTTCTTTCATCATCCGGTAATGCCCCCCACAAGCTCCTCGAAGCGTGCAAAGCGCAACATCGCAAAAAGTAAATGAAAATGTCACCAGAAAATATTGTAAAGTGCCGGCAATTATATGGAGGTGATTTATCAAATAATTGCAGTGATGACTAAGCAAAGCACGGAGGCAGCAGATAGCGCCCCGCGCCAAATTACATTCATTGTAGATTAATTGGATGGTTCCTCAGCCCCATCACCCCTGACAGACACGGCCACCCCGCAGAGATGCTCTGACGGCTTCATCATGGCGGACTGCGCACAGCATGTAATGATATTAATTCACATAAATAAGACATTTGTATTCCGCCCGGGATCTCATGACTGTGACGTGGAAAGTGTTTTTGTGCTTAGATTTTTGGGATTTTTCTTTAACTTTTACTGATTTGTTAATTCATGATATACATTGTACAGCACTATCAGTGTAGATAGCAGCGGTCCTATAAGGAAGGGTTGGTTCATATATGATATACATTGTAAGACCAGGGCCGTTTTAAGACATTGGTGGGCCCTGTGCAAGTGTTTCATGAGTGGGCCCCCTGATCACCAAAACCTGCACATATTCTAATTCCCCCTCAATGACCCCCACATGGTATGATGCCCCTTAGTGGCTAATGCCTCTCTAGTGGCCCCATAATGCCCCTCATAATGTACCCTTCCATGTCGCCTCCACAGATTCATATCCCCCACCCCACCCCCGGGGTGTCCCTACTGTGTTATGTCCCCCCCCCTTTGCCTGCAAAGTATCATGTCCCCCCACCTCCCAGGTTGCCCCCAGAGTAGAATGCCCCCCCATCCCCCAGATTGCTTCCACAGTTTCATGTTCCCCATTGCATATAATCAAAGAAAAAACAAAGCTTATTACGGTACTCACCTTTCCCCGTTCCACCATTCACTCCCCTCTCTGGTCCCAGAGACGTCACTACATCACGCCTCCTGCTCCCAGGACACCGGGGGTGAAGACAGTGGCCGGGTGATGAATCAGGGAGTGGATGGCTCTCTACTCCATTAACGTCTGCAATTCATCAGTGTATTCCAGACACCGATGAGTTTGTGCAGACCGGACCCATTGCCTGGAAAGTGGGACAGAAAATGCTGGACTGTCCCACTGTCCAAAGGGGCCCCCCGCTACCATAGGGCCATCCAAAAATAGCATTATCAAACCCGTACGGTGAACACCATAAAAGTATACCATAATGCACAAATTAATGTATTTTTATCACCTCCCCCCCCCCCCAAGAATAAAAAGTTCTCAAAAAGTCATACATACAAAATATTGTTTCCAATAAAAACTACAACTTGCCTTGCAAAAAATGAGCCCTGACATATCTCCATGAACTAAACAGTAAAACAGTGATAGATGTCAGAATACGGTGAAAGTCGCCTAAAAGATAAAATGCAAAAAATTTTGATAGAATTGTAATTTTTTTTTCACACTCGCCCCACAAAAACATTAATAAAAGCTAATCAGAACATTATATGTACCCACAGTGGTGCCAAATGAAAGTACAACTCGTCCCACAAAGAACAAGCCCTCACATAGCTAAGTTACCCCAAAAATGTAAAAATATGAATTTTGTAAGATAAAAAACTACCAACTACCCCACGTCATTAAAGGGTTAAGATTAGAGATGAGCGAACAGTGTTCTATCGAACTCATGTTCGATCGGATATTAGGCTGTTCGGCATGTTCGAATCGAATCGAACACCGCGTGGTAAAGTGCGCCATTACTCGATTCCCCTCCCACCTTCCCTGGCGCCTTTTTTGCTCCAATAACAGCGCAGGGTAGGTGGGACAGGAACTACGACACCGGTGACGTTGAAAAAAGTAGGCAAAACCCATTGGCTGCCGAAAACATGTGGCCTCTAATTTAAAAGAACAGCGACGCCCAGGTTCGCGTCATTCTGAGCTTGCAATTCACCGGGGACGGAGGTTTCCGTCCAGTTAGCTAGGGGTTAGATTCTGGGTAGGCAGGGACAGGCTAGGATAGGAAGGAGAAGACAACCACAACAGCTCTTATAAGAGCTAAATTCCAGGGAGAAGCTTGTCAGTGTAACGTGGCACTGACGGGCTCAATCGCCGCAACCCAGCTTTCCCAGGATCCTGAATGGAACACACTGACAGTGTATTCCCGTATACCCCATATATACACCCCAAATCCCCGTTCCAACGGTGTGCCCCCCCACCTTCACCTCAGAAATACCCTGCAAGTCCCCTAGCAATAGAATTGGGGCTATATACACCCACTATTTTTGCTACTGGTATATAGTGCCATTGTCTGACTGGGAATTCAAAGAATATATTGGGGTTACGTGCACCCACAATTTTTGCTACTGGTATATAGTGCCATTGTCTCACTGGGAATTCAAAGAATATATTGGGATTACGTGCACCCACAATTTTTGCTACTGGTATATAGTGCCATTGTCTGACTGGGAATTCAAAGAATATATTGGGGTTACAAATACCCTCATTTCTTGCTACTGGTATATAGTGCCATTGTCTGACTGGGAATTCAAAGAATATATTGGGGTTACAAATACCCTCATTTCTTGCTACTGGTATATAGTGCCATTGTCTGACTGGTAATTCAAAGAATATATTGGGGTTACAAATACCCTCATTTCTTGCTACTGCCATATAGTGCCAGTTTCTGACTGGGAATTCAAAGAATATATTGGGGTTATAAATACCCTCATTTCTTGCTACTGGTATATAGTGCCATTGTCTGACTGGGAATTCAAAGAATATATTGGGGTTACAAATACCCTCATTTCTTGCTACTGCCATATAGTGCCAGTTTCTGACTGGTAATTCAAAGAATATATTGGGGTTACGTGCACCCACAATTTTTGCTACTGGTATATAGTGCCATTGTCTGACTGGGAATTCAAAGAATATATTGGGGTTATAAATACCCTCATTTCTTGCTACTGGTATATAGTGCCATTGTCTGACTGGGAATTCAAAGAATATATTGGGGTTACGTGCACCCACAATTTTTGCTACTGGTATATAGTGCCATTGTCTCACTGGGAATTCAAAGAATATATTGGGGTTACGTGCACCCACAATTTTTGCTACTGGTATATAGTGCCATTGTCTCACTGGGAATTCAAAGAATATATTGGGGTTACGTGCACCCACAATTTTTGCTACTGGTATATAGTGCCATTGTCTGACTGGGAATTCAAAGAATATATTGGGGTTACAAATACCCTCATTTCTTGCTACTGGTATATAGTGCCATTGTCTGACTGGGAATTCAAAGAATATATTGGGGTTATAAATACCCTCATTTCTTGCTACTGGTATATAGTGCCAGTTTCTGACTGGTAATTCAAAGAATATATTGGGGTTACAAATACCCTCATTTCTTGCTACTGCCATATAGTGCCAGTTTCTGACTGGGAATTCAAAGAATATATTGGGGTTATAAATACCCTCATTTCTTGCTACTGGTATATAGTGCCATTGTCTGACTGGGAATTCAAAGAATATATTGGGGTTATAAATACCCTCATTTCTTGCTACTGGTATATAGTGCCATTGTCTGACTGGGAATTCAAAGAATATATTGGGGTTACAAATACCCTCATTTCTTGCTACTGCCATATAGTGCCAGTTTCTGACTGGGAATTCAAAGAATATATTGGGGTTATAAATACCCTCATTTCTTGCTACTGGTATATAGTGCCATTGTCTGACTGGGAATTCAAAGAATATATTGGGGTTATAAATACCCTCATTTCTTGCTACTGGTATATAGTGCCATTGTCTGACTGGGAATTCAAAGAATATATTGGGGTTACAAATACCCTCATTTCTTGCTACTGCCATATAGTGCCAGTTTCTGACTGGTAATTCAAAGAATATATTGGGGTTACGTGCACCCACAATTTTTGCTACTGGTATATAGTGCCATTGTCTGACTGGGAATTCAAAGAATATATTGGGGTTATAAATACCCTCATTTCTTGCTACTGGTATATAGTGCCATTGTCTGACTGGGAATTCAAAGAATATATTGGGGTTACGTGCACCCACAATTTTTGCTACTGGTATATAGTGCCAATTTCTAACTGGGAATTCAAAATGCGCAAGGCTCCCGGAAAGGGACGTGGACGAGGCCGTGGGCGAAGTCGGGGGAATGGTTCTGGGGAGCAAGGTAGCAGTGAAGCCACAGGGCATCCCGTGCCTACTCCTGTGGGGCAGCAAGCATTGCGCCACTCCACAGTGCCAGGGTTGCTTGCCACATTAACTAAACTGCAGGGTACAAACCTTAGTAGGCCCGAGAACCAGGAACAGGTCTTGCAATGGCTGTCAGAGAACGCTTACAGCACATTGTCCAGCAGCCAGTCAGACTCTGCCTCCTCTCCTCCTATTACCCAACAGTCTTGTCCTCCTTCCTCCCAAAATTCCCAAGCTTCACAGAACAATAACCCCAACTGTCCCTGCTCCCCAGAGCTGTTCTCCGCTCCTTTCATTGTCCCTCAACCTGCCTCTCCACGTCACGATTCCACGAACCTAACAGAGGAGCATCTGTGTCCAGATGCTCAAACACTAGAGTCTCCTCCATCTCCGTTCGATTTGGTGGTGGATGACCAGCAACCCACCCTCATCGACGATGATGTGACGCAGTTGCCGTCAGGGCATCCAGTTGACCGGCGCATTGTGCGGGAGGAGGAGATGAGACAGGAGTTGGAAGAGGAAGTGGTGGATGATGAGGACACTGACCCGACCTGGACAGGGGGGATGTCAAGCGGGGAAAGTAGTGTGGATGTTGAGGCAGGTGCAGCACCAAAAAGGGTAGCTAGAGGCAGAGGTCAGCAGCTTAGGCGAAGCCAGGCCACACCCGGAATCTCCCAAGATGTTCCAGTTCGTACCCAGCCCCGAAAAACTCCCACCTCGAGGGCACGTTTCTCGAAGGTGTGGAGTTTTTTCAAGGAATGCGCCGAGGACAGATATAGTGTTGTCTGCACAATTTGCCTCTCGAAATTGATTAGGGGCTCTGAGAAGAGCAACCTGTCCACCACTTCAGTGCGCCGTCATTTGGAATCCAAGCACTGGAATCAGTGGCAGGCAGCAACAGCAGGACAAAGGCCGCCTGCCGTTCACGCCACTGCCACTGCCTCTGCCACTGCCACTGCCACTGCTGACTGTGCTGGCGATGCACTCCAGAGGACGAGCCAGGACACCACTTCATCTGCCTCCGCCACTTTGTTGACTTCTCCCTCATCCTCCCCTGTTCCTGTCTTATCTCCTTCTCCTGCACCATCAAAGGCACCATCAGGCGCTTCTTTACAACAACCCACCATCTCTCAGACATTGGAGCGGCGGCAGAAATACACTGCTAACCACCCACACGCGCAAGCCTTGAACGCCAACATCGCTAAACTGCTGGCCCAGGAGATGTTGGCGTTCCGGCTTGTTGAAACTCCCGCCTTCCTGGACCTGATGGCAACTGCGGCACCTCGCTATGCCGTCCCTAGCCGTCACTACTTCTCCCGGTGTGCCGTCCCTGCCTTGCACCAGCACGTGTCACTCAACATCAGGCGGGCCCTTAGTTCCGCGCTTTGCACAAAGGTCCACTTGACCACCGACGCGTGGACAAGTGCATGCGGACAGGGACGCTACATTTCACTGACGGCACACTCGGTGAATGTAGTTGAGGCTGGGACTGCTTCCCAAACTGGCCCGGTGTACCTCGTCTCCCCGCCTAACATTCCTGGCAGGGACACGAGAAGAACACCCCCCTCCTCCTCCTCCTCTACCGCCTCCTCCTCCGCCACCGCCTCCTCCTCCGCCACCGCCTCCTCCTCCGCTGTTAGATTGACCCCAGCTACGAGTTGGAAACGTTGCAGCACTGGCGTTGGTAGACGTCAGCAGGCTGTGCTGAAGCTGATCAGCTTGGGGGACAGACAGCACACTGCCTCCGAGGTGAGGGATGCCCTCCTCGATGAGACAGCAATATGGTTTGAGCCGCTGCACCTGGGCCCAGGCATGGTCGTTTGTGATAACGGCCGGAACCTGGTAGCAGCTCTGGAGCTTGCCGGACTCCAACATGTTCCATGCCTGGCCCACGTCTTCAACCTAGTGGTGCAACGTTTCCTAAAGAGCTACCCCAATGTTCCAGAGCTACTGGTGAAAGTGCGGCGCATGTGCGCCCACTTTCGCAAGTCGACAGTAGCCGCTGCTAGCTTAAAATCTCTCCAGCAACGCCTGCATGTGCCACAACACCGGCTTTTCTGCGACGTCCCCACACGCTGGAACTCAACGTTTCAGATGTTGAATAGAGTGGTTGAGCAGCAGAGACCTTTGATGGAATACCAGCTACAAAACCCTAGGGTGCCACAAAGTCAGCTGCCTCAGTTTCACATCCATGAGTGGCCATGGATGAGAGACCTTTGTGACATCCTACGGGTCTTTGAGGAGTCCACAAGGAGGGTGAGCTCTGAGGATGCGATGGTGAGCCTTACAATCCCGCTCTTGTGTGTTCTGAGAGAATCCCTGATAACTAACCTAACTAACCTAATCCCAGGATAACTCAGATCACACAGAGGAGTTAGGGATAGCATCCGATCCGTCACAGCTGGAGAGTAGGTCCACACATCTGTCCGCTTCACTGCGTTTAATGGAGGAGGAGGAGGAGGAAGAAGAGTTGTCCGATGATGTGATGGTGATACAGGAGGCTTCCGGGCAACTTCGAATCGTCCCATTGTTGCAGCGCGGATGGGTAGACATGGAGGATGAGGAGGAAATGGAGATTGAACTTTCCGGTGGGGCCAGAGGAGTCATGCCAATTAACACTGTGGCAGACATGGCTGAGTTCATGTTGGGGTGCTTTACAACCGACAAGCGTATTGTCAAAATCATGGAGGACAACCAGTACTGGATCTTTGCTATCCTTGACCCCCGGTATAAAAACAACATCTCATCTTTTATTCCGGTAGAGGGGAGGGCCAATCGCATCAATGCTTGCCACAGGCAATTGGTGCAGAATATGATGGAGATGTTTCCAGCATGTGACGTTGGCGGCAGGGAGGGCAGTTCCTCCAGTAGGCAACCAAGTTCTCACCGGTCCACACAAACGAGGGGCACACTGTCTAAGGTCTTGGACACCTTGATGGCACCCCCTCGCCAAAGTGCCGCCACGGAGGGTCCTAGTGTCACCAGGCGTGAGAAGTATAGGCGCATGTTGCGGGAATACCTTTCCGACCACAGCCCTATCCTCTCCGACCCCTCTGCGCCCTACACGTATTGGGTGTCGAAGTTGGACCTGTGGCTTGAACTTGCCCTATATGCCTTGGAGGTGCTGTCCTGTCCTGCCGCCAGCGTCCTATCTGAGAGGGTGTTCAGTGCAGCCGGTGGCATCATCACTGACAAGCGCACCCGTCTGTCAGCTGAGAGTGCCGACCGGCTCACTTTGATAAAAATGAACCACCACTGGATAGAGCCTTCATTTTTGTGCCCACCTGTGTAAAGCACCCCAACATGAAACTCCATGTCTGTACTCAACCTCTCCAATTCCTCCGCATCCTCATACTCATCCACCATAAGCGTTGCACAATTCTGCTAATACTAGGCTCCCTCCACCCTGATTTCCCCCAACTCTGCTGGTTAGAGGCTCCCTCCACCCTGATTTCCACCAACTCTGCTGGTTAGAGGCTCCCTCCACCCTGCTTTCCCACAACTCTGCTGGTTAGAGGCTCCCTCCACCCTGCTTTCCCACAACTCTGCTGGTTAGAGGCTCCCTCCACCCTGATTTCCACCAACTCTGCTGGTTAGAGGCTCCCTCCACCCTGCTTTCCCACAACTCTGCTGGTTAGAGGCTCCCTCCACCCTGATTTCCACCAACTCTGCTGGTTAGAGGCTCCCTCCACCATGAATTGGTCCAAACTGGGCTGTTTAGAGGCTCCCTCCACCATGAATTGGTCCAAACTGGGGTTTTTAGAGGCTCCCTCCACCATGAATTGGTCCAAACTGGGCTGTTTATAGGCTCCCTCCACCATGAATTGGTCCAAACTGGGGGTTTTTAGAGGCTCCCTCCACCATGAATTTGCCCAAACTGGGCTGTTTAGAGGCTCCCTCCACCATGAATTTGCCCAAACTGAGCTGTTTAGAGGCTCCCTCCACCATGAATTGGTCCAAACTGGGGTTTTTAGAGGCTCCCTCCACCATGAATTGGTCCAAACTGGGGGTTTTTAGAGGCTCCCTCCACCATGAATTTGCCCAAACTGGGCTGTTTAGAGGCTCCCTCCACCATGAATTGGTCCAAACTGGGCTGTTTAGAGGCTCCCTCCACCATGAATTTGCCCAAACTGAGCTGTTTAGAGGCTCCCTCCACCATGAATTGGTCCAAACTGGGGTGTTTAGAGGCTGCCTCCACCATGAATTGGTCCAAACTGGGCTGTTTAGAGGCTCCCTCCACCATGAATTTGCCCAAACTGAGCTGTTTAGAGGCTCCCTCCACCATGAATTTGCCCACACTGGGCTGGTTAGAGGCTCCCTCCACCATGAATTGGTCCAAACTGGGGTGTTTAGAGGCTCCCTCCACCATGAATTGGTCCAAACTGGGGTTTTTAGAGGCTCCCTCCACCATGAATTGGTCCAAACTGGGGTTTTTAGAGGCTCCCTCCACCATGAATTTGCCCAAACTGGGGTGTTTAGAGGCTCCCTCCACCATGAATTTGCCCAAACTCTGCTGGTTAGAGGCTCAATCCACCCTGATTTTCAAAACAAATGTTGGTGCCAACCTCAACTTACTACAAGGGCCAAATTCACTGCTGGTGACAAGCTCTCCTCACTGCAAGTGCCAAATACACATGTTTCAAGGTGTTTTCCTACTGTCAGAGAGGTGGTATTGAGTGTGTAAAGTGTGTAGTTGTTAGGCTGTGATGTTGGGGTAATAGAGGGTCTTTGGTGTGTTAGATGCCCCCAGACATGCTTCCCCTGCTGTCCCAGTGTCATTCCAGAGGTGTTGGCATCATTTCCTGGGGTGTCATAGTGGACTTGGTGACCCTCCAGACACGGATTTGGGTTTCCCCCTTAACGAGTATCTGTTCCCCATAGACTATAATGGGGTTCGAAACCCGTTCGAACACACGAACATTGAGCGGCTGTTCGAATCGAATTTCGAACCTCGAACATTTTAGTGTTCGCTCATCTCTAGTTAAGATATGTTTTTGCCCCTTTGTGAATTTTACATCTGACCGGATGTCACCGTCACCCTTCATCCTCTCTGGGCAGAAATCTTCTCTTTGTGTCTTGCAACTGAAATTTTATTTTCCGAGACCAATTTTCTAAGGACCTGAACGGCCCAAACCTCACACAGTGATTATATGAACAAAACCATGGAAACCACCAGCAATACCGTGCGGGGATATAGATTTCTAGGCCGGGCTGCTGGGGGGATATGTCAGCTATAATAGGTCCTATTAGGACATCGGAGATAACACTATAGATTGGGACCTCCATGCAGGGCTCGCTCTTCTTGAGGACCACCTCGGTCACTGTAGGTTGGGATGGTGGCCAAGGCAGTAATCTTTGTCCATGGTCCAGGGGCTCAGCACGAAAACCGTCATCTCTAATGCCTCCAGTGACATGCATGTTATATGTAATGTGCATTTAATGTTCATATATGTTTACCACGTATGTATCCAAAATTCCAATTTTTTATAAAAAATTTTATTTTTTATAAATTGCTGAAATTTTGTGTTGACCCCCTCCGTCCCAACTCTAGTAGATGATAGAGCATAACATAACGAACACATTATCCTATTAATATTATAAATGTGAAAGTTTGTGAGTTTGTGGGTTTGTGGGTTTGGATGTTTGCATGTTCGGATGTTTGTTCCTCAATCACGGAAAAACCGCTCCACCGATTTGGCTCAAATTTTCCAAAAACATAGTAAATACACCCGATTGCACAATAGGCTACTTTTCGTCACAATAACGCACATACGTTTTTTCCAGGACCCACGCAAAAAGCCAACTCACATCACTATCTCTGCAATCGCACACACTTTGGACCATAGGAAGCCCTAAAACTTCACATTCCCCTCTATACCCTAGCCCCTAACCCCACACAATCTCATATACATATACTTTACCACTTTGCCCCTCACCTTACCGATACTCCAGGAGGCGCTCTTTAACACTCCGAGCAGCCATGTTTGCCGACCCCCACCGCTCTGACAATCCGCCACACCGCCCACCCATGTCAGTACCCCTAGGCAGTCTAATAAATGCAAAAAAAAAAAAAGTTTAAAAACAGTAAAAAAAATATTAAAAAAAAAAAAAAAGGATTAAAAATTCAAATCACCCCCCTTTCCCTAGAACACATATAAAAGTAGTTAAAAACTGTGAAACACATACATGTTAGGTATCCCCACGTCCGAAATCGCCCGCTCTACAAAGCTATACAAATATTTTTCCTGTTCGGTAAACGCCGTAGCGGGAATAATGGTCAAAAGTGCCAAACCGCCGTTTTTTCACTGTTTTGATTCTGATAAAAATTTGAATAAAAAGTGATCAAAGCAATAACATTTCCCGAAAATGGTAGAACTACAAAGTACACCTGGTCCCGCAAAAAAAGACGCCCTATACATCCCCATACACTCACGTATGAAAAAGTTACGGCTGTCGGAATATGGCGACTTTTCAAAAAAAAAAATTTTAACATAGTTTTGGATTTTTTTTAAGGGGTCAAAATGTAAATAAAACCATATAAATTTGGTATCCCCGGAATCGTAACGAAACACAGAATACAGGGGACATGTCATTTTGGTTGCACAGTGAACGCTGTAAAACCAAAGCCCGTAAGAAAGTCGCAGAAATGCATTTTTTCTTCAAATCCACCCCATTCTGAATTTTTTCCCTGCTTCCCAGTACATTATATAGAATAAATAATGGTGGCATCATGAAGAAAAATTTGTCCCAGGAAAAATTAAGACCTCATATGGCTCTGGGAGCGGAGAAATAAAAAAGTTATGGGGTTTAGAAGGAGGGGAGTCAAAAACGAAAATCAAAAAATGCCATCGGCGGGAAAGGGTTAACTTCAAATACTTCTGTCCCAAAGTCACTATGTAAAGTTTCTCACAGCACCGTATATATAGCAGCTCAAATACAAAGTAACTTCAACACAAAAGTCTCACGTATTCTCTGAATTAAAGCAAAAACAAGATACAAAGTTACATTTCATATCCCATCCCTTATACACAGTACGAAAACCTTACCCGCGCCTGTATATACCCACTGCTACAATCACCGCAGACGAAGTCGCGGGTACCAGCTAGTTAAGAAATAAGGGATGAATGAAAGTGAAAGTGACTGCCAGATCAGACTACGCAGCGTATGTTTGTCGTCTGTAACCATGGAGACACATAGTTCTGCCTAGGAGCAGTACACACAAAACGGAAGGAAATTTTTTATCAAAGTTCCTTTATTCTTTATTGTAGATGTTTTGACACAATAGAAATCTGGAATCCTTTTTGCTGTTTTTTAGTTATTGCATTTTAGCAGATACCCCATTTCCAAGGGTGACAACCAATTCCTTAAAGCGCCCAAAGAAGTTGTCGTTTAGATTTCTAAAACCAATTTCGTAGGCAAAGTTTGATTCATTTTTTGTCAATCAGGATCTTGGAAAACTAAATGACAACTTCTAGAGATGAGGGAGTAGTATTCGATCGAATAGCTTGCCGCCATAGGAATGCGTGTAAGCGGCCGAACACCAAGGGTTTAAACGCATCGAATATTCGGCCGCTTACACGCATTCCTATGGCGGCGAGATATTCATCTCTAACAACTTCTATTTTTTTATTGTTGTTTTTTAATGGCCACCATTAGTCGTTGTAGAATCTGTTAGCCCATATAACGTACAAGAGGACAACTCGAAGAAATCCATTCCCCGCCATCTTCTTTTTAGCGTACAGATAGGAAACCAAGTCTTGTGGTTAGGCCATTGGGATGTCGGGCCGTGGTAATGTTCCAGCCATCCTTCATCTCCATTCCCCTGTGCGCATCCATCGTGCCTCCATTCGTTGTTTGGCCTCTATTTTGATAAAGGAAAATGAAGGAGTTCCCTGTCTATATCTTCACAGGACTGTACTAAAGAATAATGACTTAAGATCGAGACAGGAGTTAACCACTCACCTCACCAATCAGTGGCCTTCCCCAGGAGCTCTGGATGTTAAAGCTGTGGCCCTGGAGACATTGCTCTACCAAAAGCACAATGACCAGTGGGATGAGTAAGTGTAATATGTCCTTGTTGTCAACGCCATACCAACAGGAAACCCATCCGATATAGCCAAGCGGGCCATGCAGAGCAATCGATGGCCACCTCCTCGGACCGCTCCTAAACTTGTGAAGACGTAGGGAGTCCGGAGGCCCTTAAAGTGCCCTCAACATAAGACATATACAATGAATATATAAGAAATTCTAATCATGTCAGTGGTTGGAGTACAATTAAAGGAACACTCCATGCTAAACTTAGAAACGGTGTCAGTTGCAGGAAATTAAGGGGTGGAGCATGACAGTCCTGTATCAACTTGACAAAAGCAGATAATTTAAGGGGTTTTCCGTGCTAAAAATATCCTAAGGATAGGTCGTCAATACAAGATTGGTGGGGTCTGACACCCGTTACCACCACCGATTTTCAGCAGCTGATATTTAGACAATGGAGCAGGAAGCAGACAGCGCTGTTCTCTGTGTAGTGGACAGATCAGGTATTGCAGTTCAGCTCTCATTCATACGAATGGGATTAAAGCCGCAGTGACTTCATTTCGCCACTACATAGAGAACGGAGCTATCTGCTTCCTGTTGCATTCTCTGTGTATCAGCTGCTGAGAAGAAATAACCAATGGGGTTTCTGGGTGTAAGAACGTGACAGATATGATGTAAGTGACCTATCTTTAGGATAGGTTATCAATATAAGAATGGTGGGGTCTGACACCCAGCACCCCCACTGATTAGTTGTTTTCAGCAGCTGATATTCAGAGAATGGAGCAGGAAGCAGACAGCGCTGTTCTCTGTGTAGTGGCCAGATCAGGTATCGCAGTTCAGCTCTCATTCATTCAAATGGGATTAAAGCTGCAGTGACTTCATTTCGCCACTACATAGAGAACGGAGCTATCTGCTTCCTGTTGCATTCTCTGTGTATCAGCTGCTGAGAAGAAATAACCAATGGGGGTGCCAGATGTGAGAATGTGACAAATAGGATATGTGACCTATCTTTAGGATAGGTTGTCGATATTTTTGACTTAGAACACCCATTGAAGGGGTTTTCCCTCCAATACAAATTATACTTAAAACAATGTGTTGCAAGAAAAAGGAAAAATGGAAATTTTTTCCATGTTATTACCTATGTTTTAAAAAAATACCTAAAAATCGTGCAGTTCTTACTTTGTCCACTAGGACATATACTATTCTGAGACTTCCTGTTTTCTGTAGGAGATTTCTTTGCAGCAGTGACCTCACTTACCACACACTGATGATCACAGTGATCAGTGATCGTGTATATGTAGGTAAGATACAGAATCCACCAGTTGCAATGGAGGATTTCACATCTTATCTACATCCCCTCTCTACAATGTCCTTTGCCCGGGTCATAGAACAAACCTAGAAAACTCACCCTACGAGAAGGGTCTGCTCCAGACCATTGTGTCTATGGCTGATGGTCCTTGTACAGGAAACAGGAAGTCACAGAGTGTTTTAGGCTTAGTGGCAAAAGTTGGAATTGCAAGATTTTTAGGATTTTTTTAAATATAGAAAATTAAAAACAAGTCCAAAAAAATATTTAAAAAATATGTTTAACATAAAAGCATGTTTAAAATAATAGGTAATTTTTTGGCGACGCATCGATTTTTCAGCAGAATGTGATCAGTTTAGGTCCCACACTTGGACCCTGCACAGATCAGCTGTACTGGCATTGGCTGAACACCAGAATATATAATATAAAAGTAATAGCCATAACCCAGAACCAATATACCTATACAGTGGATGGGGCTGCTACTATTACTTTGATAGGAGATCTTGCTCAGGCTTCCAAGAGAACAGCTGATCTGTGCAGATTCCGAGTGTGGGACACCCACAGATCATATACTGATGACCTATCCTGTGGGTAGGTCATTTTGACTTTCACTCAGCAGCTGCCATTTTGACAGTGCAGAGGAATGCCCCGTGGCAGGAAGGATGCCCTGTGGTAATGAGAATGCCCCATGGCAGTGGGGATGCCCTGGATTGTACGTCTGTTCCAGTCCTTCTGTGTGGGAGGCCGACATTCTAACCCCATATTCACACAACTGGGTTTCACCCATGAAACCAGGTCTGTGGTTTGGCTGGATTTACAGTAGCCCACAAGAGGGACTCCTAGCAATACAGTTATTCATGCTGCTAGGAGTCCTTGCTTCTCAATGGCGAACTGTTCCCTACTATAATCGCAACGGGACGGTGGGAGGAAGGATAAATCCAGCCAACACACGGAACAAACGTTACAGGTGAAACTTGGTTGTGTGAATACAAGGTAGAAGTTGAGCCACTGAGTTGTTCTCAGTGAGAGGATTTTCTCTTTCTAAAAGCCTCAGTTGTCTGTTTCTTTACATACGGAATGTATATATCTCTGTAAGCCAGTATATTATAATATGTTCAAAAATATATATATTTTTTGAGTGTACAATGTACTGGTATATAGACATATATTGGCAGTGGATTTTGACACGGAATCCGCCTCAAAATCTGCTGCCAAAAACAAGTCAATGGGAGCCGCTCACTGCTTTTTTCCACTAGCTAGTAGGCGCGGCGTGAGGCCCATTCATTCATGCCTAATCCGGAGCGGAGTGCTGCGATGGGACGCCGGTGCACTGCATCAGCATTCAGTCGCGGCTAACGCGCGGTATCTTCACACATGGAAACCTAAGGTCCTAGGCTTCAACCTTGCACCCCACATCTCTCCCCACACAGTACACCCTGCACCCCACAACTCTTCCCTCATAGTACACTAATGCACCCCACATCTTTCCCCCACCCACGTTCAACCTTGCACCCCACATCTATCCCCCCACAGTATACCCTGGACCCCACATCTTCCCCTCCCACACAGTCCACCCATGCACCCCACATCTCTCCCCCTTCAGTACACCATGCACACCACAGTATACCCTGAACCCCACATCTTCCCCTCCCACACAGTCCACCCATGCACCCCACATCTCTCCCCCACCCACAGTCAACCTTGCACCCCAAATCCCCCCACAGTACACCCTGCACCCCACAGTACACCCTGAACCCCACATTTCCCACACACACAGTCCACCCTGTTCCCACATCTCTTCCTCAAACATAGTCCACCCTGCATCTCACATCCCCCTCCCCAGTACCTTAGACCACACAGGTCTAAGTACCTAGTCACGTGACCATTTGATGTCACACAGGTCCTTCTAAGTACAGGAGTCAAACTTTCCCCTGATCACCCCCGCTCTTATCCCAGTTACAACCTTTTATCCGTTATAAGAGCGGGTGGTGATTGGTGGAATGTTTGTTAATAAGTAAAACACTGCAGGGGCAGAGTGGGGCATGCGGTGAGCCGTGCAGGACCGCGGAACAGCAGTCTAAAATCGGGACTGTTCCACGGGATGCGGGACGGTTGGGAGCTATAGCTAAGCCCATCTTGTTATTCCAAGACAGACTCTGAGCTCACAGAGGATCTCAGAGCAATGTCTAAGGCCCTGGCATTCTGGAAATCAATGACGGTTCAAGATTATAAAAAAAAATGTGCAAATGTTTTAGGCAGTTGGGATGGGGGGAGTCCTGCAAAGCAAGAATTACTTTCAGAAATAGAATATTCGGTGTGACCTTTGCCCTTTGCCTTCCATCAATTCTTCTCGGTACTTGCAGACAGTTTTTGGCAGAACTGGGCAGGGAGGTTGTTCCCGCCGCCATCTTGGAAAAGTAAGCCCTTATCTTCTGTGGATGTCGGCTTGCTCCAATCCGTCTGTCTATTCATGTCATCCCAGACAGACTGGATGATGTTGAGATCAGGGCTATATCTGTGGGGGCCGGATTATCACTTCCAGGGCTCCTCCTTCAAAGGGCAAAGGTCACACCAAATATTGATGGGATTTATATTTTTCATTCTGTTCATTGCCAAACATAAACTATTAACCCTTCTTTTTCCCATATCTGCCTAAAACCATTGCACACTACTGTACTGCACCAAAGTTATAGTAGATGAGGTCGGATATAGTCGCAGGTCCATCACGTCCAACCTATAACCCTATAATGTTGATCCAGAGGAAGGCAAATAAAACCCCATTGGGCTGATTCCACTTGCCCAATATCAGGGGGAAAATTCCAAATCCGGAAATCCGTATAAAATCCTGGATCAACTTGCCAAGTGTCTTGTCTTCTGACCTATCAGAGGATGTAAATGTTAACCCCTTAGTATCTGAATATATGAAACCCCAATTGAATATCTTGCCACCAGTTGAACCCCCACCTCTGGAACGACAGGCAAGCATTGTAAGATAGGGGGTCGCTACGTAATTGCTTGTGAAACCCAGAATCAGGCGTGAGCCGCCGCTGTTGGGATTGAGATGTTTACGGCGAAGAACACGGAGGATACGATTTTTCAGAACATCATAATGGCTAAAATGACATGTGCTACTCCGGGGAGAGCGGCAGCAAATGCTTAAATTAGTAGTTATTAAACAGCTCGGCGGCCCACACACACGCTGACAGCTTGTGTTCCACTTGTCAGTGCGACTCGGGGATTTTCAACCTGCGGCACTTTCATCTGTTTTCTTAAAGCTATAGCGCACCTTCACATCTATTATGCACCATTATATGCTATTATCTACAAAGAATTCTTCATCATCCGTCTCCTTCCTATCTTTGCCGCTCTCCCAGTGTACTGTATGTCTTAGGCCGGGGCCCCATGTAGTGAAACCGCTGAATTTTACATTACCTGAAAAGTGGATGGGATTCTGGTTAATCTCATCCACACGTTGCAGAAAAAAACGGGAATAATACGATTTCAAAAACGCATAAGAGAGTTAATCTGATTTCCTAATTTGGGTTCTCATTTACTTAAAGGGATCCTATCATTGTATACTCATTTTTTTCTAACTAACACATAGGAATAGTCTTAAGAAAGGCTCTTCTTCTCCTACCTTTAGATGTCTTCTCCGCGCCGCTATTTGGTATAAATCCCAGTTTTCTTCGGTATGCAAATGAGTTCTCTCGCAGCACTGGGGGTGTCCCCAATGCTGCGAGAGAACTCTCCAGCGCTGCCTCCATCTTCTTCTGGAATAGCCTCTCTGTGTGTCTTCTTCTGTCCTGGGTTTCAATCTTCTAGGCATGCACAGTTGGCTCCGCCATCATGCCCCTGGCCAACGGTCATACACCAGTTTACTGTGTAAGCGGCCACAAGAAAATGGCTGATTACACAGCTTACTGTGCGCAGTCGGCTCTACCCGAAGCCCGATGACCGAGCTGACTGCACATGCCTAGGAGACTGAAACCCAGAACGGAAGAACACGCAGGGAGAGGCTGTTCCAGAAGAAGATAGAGTCGTCGCTGGAGATCTCTCTTGCAGCATTGGGGACATCCCTAGTGCTGCGAGAGAACTCATTTGCATAAACCTGGATTTCTACTGAACGGCGGCGCGGAGAAGACATCTAAAGGTAGGAGAAGAATAGACTTTCTTAAGGCTATTCCTATGTGTTAGTCAGAAAAAAAGGGTATCCAATGATAGGATCCCTTTAAAGTTGTCCCTCTTGACTCTGGAGGACCATAGCCGTTGATCAGGATTATCCTACTAATAAGTGAAAGTTGCCGCACTTGTGAAAGTTTGTGTGTTTGGATGCTTGTGAGTTTGGATGTTTGTTCCTCAATCACACCAAAACACCTGCACGGATTAGCCTCACAATCGGCACACACAAACAGTGGAACTGGGAAGGAAACATAGGCTACTTATTATGCGGCTAAATACCCGTACCTCGCTACTGGAGCCGCCAAATTCATGATCGCGCTGGGCTAAAGGACCCAAGATGACGTCATCTCAGGCCCTTCAGCCGTTCGCCCATAGGATCGCGTGAGTGTGTGGGCGGCACTATATAGTAGTGTGCGGGCTCAGGAATATGGCGTCGCGCTGCTCCGGGGTGCCGCCGCCATGCAGCCTTGGTGTGTGACTCCGCGGCGTCTGTTGGCTGTGTGCTCACGGCATGCCTCCTCACTATTTAGCTTCTGCTGGCGGGGAGTGACAGTAGCGGCACGTCTCGGCTCCACATACTGCGTGAGTACGACGGGGGAAGTGCCTCTGCAGCCGACAGTGTGAGGGGGTTTAATGGTACGCCGGGAGCCTGCTAAAGGAGCGTGGTTTATTGCCTGGAGATTGCGGTAAGGGGGGAGGGGGGTGCCGGGACACTGATGTAGATGGGAGAATTGGGGGGGGGGGAGACTGCTGTAGATGGAAGAATGGGGGGGGGGGCGGGAGACTGCTGTAGATGGGAGAATGGGGGGGGGGGTGGGAGACTGCTGGAGATGGGAGAATGGGGAGGGGTGGCCGGGAGACTGCTGGAGATGGGAGAATGGAGGTGGGGGTTGGTGCCGGGAGACTGCTGGAGATGGGAGAATGGAGGGGGGGGAGGGAGTCCGCTAGGGGGTGCGCTGGAAATGTTGGGACGCAGAAGGGTGGTTGTGGGGGCCTCCTAGAATGCGCGAGAAGTGGGTGTTGTGCGCGCGCTGGTGGCTGGAGGAATTGGGGGAGTCGGGCCGCACCTGCGGATACTGCGCATATACTTAGATGTCGGAGAACCACGACGCAAACCTAGGCGGATTATTGCCAGCACCCATTGTATACGTGGGTCGGCACCAACAAACAACCCGCGGACGAAGTCGCGGGCAGATGCTAGTATCCTATAAGTAAAACAGTCATAATCCCTAATACTTCTATAATCCTTATAATCCCCAATACATCTATAATACTAAATCCAACCAGAATTCCTAATATGTTCATAATTATTATAATCTCTAATATCTCCATAATCCTAATCATTCCTAATATAACCGGAATCCCTGATGTAATCCTAATATCTCTTAATTCTTGTTGCGCAAGATAAATTCTTAAAGGGGTTGTACCACGAATTAAATGCGCTGCTTTTGCCACTTTACAAAAACGGGCATGACAAGAGCGTGCAGGGGACCGGATTTATTATCAGTTACACCAGATATCTGGGGATCAGAGGAGCCCCCATAGCGGTGGGCGGTGTTATGACTTTTTTGGGGTAGGGATTAATATGCTGATAGGGAGCAGCCGATATTTACTCACCCATCCCCTTTCATATCAAGGCCTGTCTCCGCTTCACTCTCTAGTAGGGGCCGCACTCTGCATATGGATGGTGATGTCCTGATATTGGTGAACGTTCAGACATAGTGTGCGATGTGGAGGCCGATGTAGTAGCCTGAACAGGAGTTAGTAGCAGCCAGTAGGTAGCAGTCTAATATATTACTGTGTGGGATCCAAAAAAGGGTGCAATAACAGGGCATAACTATCGGGGTAGCGGCTGCCACAGGGCCCAGGACATCAGGGGGCCCAGCGACAGCCGCTACCGTTGCATTGTGGGTTTTCATTTTTTTTTATTTTTTTTAATAGGCCATTACCGGCTAGAGTAACTCCAGCCAGTAACGGGCCCTATTTACTTACCGATCCTGGCTCCAGGCAGGATTCAGACTTACTTGTGTGACGTCCCTGACTTTACATGGCCGGGGCCTGCATCCTTATGAGTCGCGACGCAGGCGTGGGTCAAGTGACACCCTGTACATCATTGAAGATGGCTGACGTCAGCAAGGACTCACCAGATCCAGGGTTAGGTAAGTAACATTGTTTTTTATGTGTGTACCCTCCCCTGGGTCTCCGATTATTATACTTGGGAATCTGAAAAGACCCCCGAGTATAATAATTGATCATGGGTGGCCACAATGGGACATAATACTGTGTGTAGGGGGGCCAATATGGGGCATAATACTGTGTGTAGGGGCCACTATGGGACATAATACTGTGTGTAGGGGGGCCAATATGGGGCATAATACTGTGTGTAGGGGCCACTATGGGACATAATACTGTGTGTAGGGGGGCCAATATGGGGCATAATACTGTGTGTAGGGGCCACTATGGGACATAATACTGTGTGTAGGGGGGCCACTATGGGACATAATACTGTGTGCAGGGGCCACTATGGGGATAATACTGTGTGCAGGGGCCACTATGGGGGATAATACTGTGTGCAGGGGCCACTATGGGGGATAATACTGTGTGCAGGGGCCACTATGGGGCATAATACTGTGTGCAGGGGCCACTATGGGGCATAATACTGTGTGCAGGGGCCACTATGGGGCATAATACTGTGTGCAGGGGCCACTATGTGGGATAATACTGTGTGCAGGGGCCACATTGGGGCATAATACTGTTTGCAAGGGCCACTAGGGGAATTAATACTGTGTGCAGGGGCCACAATGGAGCATAATACTGTGTAATACTGTGTGCAGGGGCCACTATGGGGCATAATACAGTGTGCAGGGGCCACTATGGGACATAATACTGTGTGCAGGGGCCACTATGGGGCGTAATACTGTGTGCAGGGGCCACTATGAGACATCATAGTGGGTGGGATTGGTCAGTCGGGGTCTTTGGCATTGGTAGGGGGGCCCCGCCATTCCTAGTTATACCACTGGTGCAATATACAGTATTGTGTGAGGACCAAAAAGGTGATAATGTGCTGTTTGAAGGCCAGAAAAGGGGACAATATACTGTATAATGCTACTAACGTGGACAATATACTGTATAATGCTACTAAAGTGGACAATATACTTTCTGTGGTGTGCAATAAAGGGGGTATTTTTCTGTACGAGGCCACTAAAGGAGTAAATATACTTAGGTGGACAGTAAGTAGGGCATTATATTGTATAGAGATTTTTTGGCCTGCAAATGGGGGGTGGTTCTGATAAAGAATGGTGGGGGGAAACCAGGCATAAATTTGTTTAGGGTCCCAATATGACAATTCCACCTTGCTGCAGCCAAGAAGTTTATGTTTCTAGTCCGAACCATTGAACGCTCTGTCATTTTAAGTAAATTTGTTCCCAGAACTCCCCTATATAGAGATTTTGTTTACCCCCTCTCCATTTAGATGGTGAATGACACCGGTCATGCCCCCGGTTTGGCACACAGCCTGCTTGCAGGAGTTGACGTCGCTGTTTCTGGCCAGACCACAAGGTGTTAACAATTTCTAATTTCCAGCTGAATGTCACACAATCCGCACAGAACACGCTGCACATTGCTATTTCCATATGAATAGACATAAGCACCGATAAAAGAACCCAACGTGACGCCGCGGGTCAGACAGGTTTCTTTAGAATAGGATTTCTCGCAGCGGCACATTAAATTACTACCTAGTCTGTCGGGCGCAGTTTAATCATTCACATTTGGGATTGTTATACAGGATTTAGGATTTACTGCGGCGTCAATATTAATGGAAGATGCTCGGTTCATGGTGGTAGAGATAAGGACATGGCGCCCACTGAGATCCGAGCAGATGGACATCGCCGCTGTGCCATTGACTCCGTGTAATGATCACTCTCATGTAAAAAAAAAGACAAGGTGGGGTGTAAGAAAGCCCTCCATAAGCAGGTGCAGATTGTATTAGATGTAGCCAGAGATGTATAACCTGTATGTGGTGGGTCCATTCCCCTCCCTGCCTCAGGAAGCCTGTATGTGTGTATACAAATACCCTCAGCCATGAGTCAGCCACAGGTGCCCCCGTAACAGTGCACAACATCTATAGGTGCCCCCGTAACAGTGCACGACATCTTTAGGTGCCCCATAACAGTGCATGACATCTATAAGTGCCCCCATAACAGTGCATGACATCACTAAGTGCCCCCGTAACAGTGCATGACATCTATAGATGCCCCCGTAACAGTGCATGACATCTATAAGTGCCCCCATAACAGTGCATGACATCTATAGATGCCCCCGTAACAGTGCATGACATCTATAAGTGCCCCCATAATAGTGCATGACATCTATAAGTGCCCCCGTAACAGTGCACGACATCTATAGGTGCCCCATAACAGGGCATGACATCAATAAGTGCCCCGATAACAGTGCATGACATCTATAGGTGCCCCATAACAGTGTATGACATCTATAAGTGCCCCCGTAACAGTGCATGACATCAATAAGTGCCCCGATAACAGTGCATGACATCAATAAGTGCCCCAATAACAGTGCATGACATCTATAAGTGCCCCCATAACACTGCATGACATCTATAGGTGCCCCATAACAGTGCATGACATCTATAAGTGCCCCCTATAACACTGCATGACATCTATAGGTGCCCCATAACAGTACATGACATCTATAAGTGTCCCCATAACAGTGCATGACATCTATAGGTGCCCCATAACAGTGCATGACATCTATAAGTGCCCCCATAACACTGCATGACATCTATAGGTGCCCCATAACAGTGCATGACATCTATAAGTGCCCCCATAACACTGCATGACATCTATAGGTGCCCCATAACAGTGCATGACATCTATAAGTGCCCCCATAACACTGCATGACATCTATAGGTGCCCCATAACAGTACATGACATCTATAAGTGTCCCCATAACAGTGCATGACATCTTTAGGTGCCCCCGTAACAGTGCATGACATCTATAAGTGCCCCCATAACACTGCATGACATCTATAGGTGCCCCATAACAGTACATGACATCTATAAGTGCCCCAATAACAGTGCATGACATCAATAAGTGCCCCAATAACAGTGCATGACATCTATAAGTGCCCCCATAACACTGCATGACATCTATAGGTGCCCCATAACAGTGCATGACATCTATAAGTTCCCCCATAACACTGCATGACATCTATAGGTGCCCCATAACAGTACATGACATCTATAAGTGCCCCCATAACACTGCATGACATCTATAGGTGCCCCATAACAGTGCATGACATCTATAAGTGCCCCCATAACACTGCATGACATCTATAGGTGCCCCATAACAGTACATGACATCTATAAGTGTCCCCATAACAGTGCATGACATCTATAAGTGCCCCTGTAACAGTGCATGACATCTATAAGTGCCCCATAACAGTGCATGACATCTATAAGTGCCCCCATAACAGTGCATGACATCTATAAGTGCCCCCGTAACAATGCATGACATCTATAGATGCCCACGTAACAGTGCATGACATCTATAAGTGCCCCATAACAGTACATCCCAGCCACAGATACCCCAGTAGAGTCCATGACATCTATAGGTGCCCAGCATACCAACCACAAGTGCCCCATAATAGTGCATGCCATCTGCCGGTGTTCCTATTACAGTGCATTCCATCTACGGTGCCCCCATAACAGAACATGACATCCATAGTTTTTCCATAGCCATGCACTCCATACATACCGTAAGTGCCCCCATAAAAGTGCATGCCATCCACAGGTGCTCCCATAACAGTGCTTGCCATCTACCGGTGCCCCTATAATAGAGCATGACATCCACAGATGCCCTATAACAGTGCATATCATCTATAGGTGTCCCATAACAGTGCATAGTGCATGTCATACATAGGTGTCCCCATAACAATGTAGGACATCTACGGTTACTGCAATAACAGGTCATACCAGCCACAAGGGCCCCATAACAGTACATGTCATCCACAGGTGCCCCCATCAAAGTGTATGACATCCAGATCTTCCCTCATAATGTTAGATGCCATCTACATGTCCCCCCATAATACTTTATGCTGGCCACAGGGGCCCCTGTCTTTTTGTTCTTATCAGTTCAGGAGCAGGACCTGCACGGTCTCCCCACTTCTTCCTCCACAGACCCCACAGTCTCCTCATCCAGGGTTACATCATGGCGTCTGTATCTTTGATGGAATAATAATGCTGCATGCTGTGCTATTCTTCCCATCAATCCTGATATAACCGCGGCAGGTGACTCCAAACAGAGTTGACTGTTATGGCGGGGGGAGGGGTACTTGGATTAAAAAGGCTGATATAGGGGGTAAGAAACGTGAAGTATTGTGGCACGACTTGTAGTAAATCTGACCAGCCAAGGCGCCCCCAACCTGCTGTGCCCACTGAGAGGTGAATGTTTGTGTCTAAAGTCTGGCATGAATGATTTACTTATTATCCATGAGTTACGACGTCCTCAGGAATAATAACAATTGAACTTACCAGGCGGCCATTTAAAGGCTACATGGCTACATTCTCCCAAACACAGCGCCACACTTGACTATAGGATGTGTTTGGTATTGCAGCTGAGCACTATTGTAGTGGATAGGGCTGAGATGCAATACCACCCACAACCTGTGGACAGGGGTGGCACTGTTTTTAGAAGAAATCAAAAATTATCTTACACATGGTGTGATAAAGAAATAAACTGTAAGTGTAAACTTGTAGTTACACAGCATAGTTGGGATGTCTGTAAATTACTTAGACTTCTTATAAAGAACCTTACTTTGGTCTTGGAGTCGAATGTTGCTTTTTATGACCCATATTAAGTAGGAAATAGAGAGGAATCTCAAAAAGAATCAGGAGGACCCAGAGCTCATTGAATTCAGTGTGTACCAGGCAATACTTATTTTCTCCTGTGGTGGCGCTGTTGGTAAATGTAGCACTTTCTGCTGGACCCACCTGAAGATCATGACCGATCACTAGAGGTCCAACCACTTAGGAAGTCCTATTGACTCTTTATCTGCTGGCTGAGATACAGCTATTTTTTTTTTTTTTTACCTCATCTTTAAAGGGGTTCGCTGGAATCTGAGCTCCTACAGGGCAACAAAATTCTGAATTTAGCTCTAGGGATATATGGAGGAGAGAACAGAACTCAACATAAGGAAAGCCAAGAATTTACAAGATTTCTGTGCATTATATGTAGCTGGTACGTGTAGCGCGGTGCGCGTTGTGTTCATAGACAAGGTTATTGTAACTTTGAGAGTCATCATGGCACACCAATGAACCAGAGAAACAACATGTCGGACTCTGCTACATCTGGACATGCATAAAAGAGCAGCAATGCCTGTATTTATGTTGTGCTAAGTGGCCTCATAGAGTCTTGTGTATGCCAATATCAGGGTGGTGACCAATATGGCTACTATTACAGATGCTACAGGGGTTGTCATACTTTGGATCTCCCAAAATCGTATCTTCCATTAAGCAAGAGAGCTAGCTGCAAATATGGTATGCAGTATATTACTCCTGTATACATATGTATGTAGTTAGCTCCCCCTAGTGGAGGCTGCAGGCAGGCACATTTTTAGGATTCCTTTCTATAGGCTCTCTACCTATAACAGTGGGTAAGTATGCTGAGGTGAGGGGGTGTCAGTATACAGCCCTTATGGATGCTCTAACTATGGAATATGCTATTTGCAGTTATATCCTTGCACTAAATGTCTTGCCCGTTCTTATTTTTCAGTAAATCGTTCCATCGTTTTGGGCACTTATCTGCGGATGCCAGTCTATCTCAGATTTCCTTTGACCCTGGGCATTCTCAGGACGGCAGCGCAAAACATGACAGCTCCCGCTTAAGTGGAGGTGAATAATAATCTCTATTCTGTTACCTTGTCCTTAATAATGGTATATAGTATATAGAGTGTATACAGCATGTGGTCTTCTTACAATGGAAGGAAGGAATATTAACTGGAGGATAAGGCTACATAGAATTTGTCTGTAGTCTTTTACCATAGAGACGCATGGGAATAGATAGGAGCTGTTTACGCAAAAAGTTTGCAAAAGTGTACATACCCTTTAAATAAGGAAAAAATATATTTTTGTATCGTGTTAGCCAGTGGATATGAAATATATAAAGAAAACTTGAGAGTCTTCAGTAGTTGATACCTTTTTTAATGGCTAACTAATAATGATGACAGAATACAAGCTATCAAGACTCCAGGCCTCTTCCTCAGATACGCTTACTATATACTATACCTGAGGAAGAGGCCTAGAGACTCAAAAGCTTGTATTCTATCATCAGTCATCCAATGGTGACTTCTCCCTTCTTATTCTTCTGGACCTCTCTGCAGCTTTTGACACTGTTGACCATCATCTCCACCTCACTATGCTCCGCTCAGTCGGCCTCAATGACACTGCGCTCTCCTGGTTCTCCTCTTATCTCTCAGACCGCACTTTCAGTGTACCATTTGCGGGATCGGTTTCTTCCCCTCTTTCCCTTGCTGTTGGGGTTACTCAGGGCTCGGTCCTCGGCCCCCTGCTCTTTTCTCTCTACACAGCCCCCATTGGACAAACCATTGCCAGATTTGGCTTCAGGTACCATCTTTATGCTGATGACACCCAATTATACACATCTTCCCGTGACATCACCCCTGCACTCATACAGAACACCAGTGACGGTCTCTCTGCTGTCTCAAATATCATGTCCTTGCTCTATCTGAAACTAAATCTCTCTAAGACTGAACTACTACTGTTTCCACCAACTAATAGATCTGTCCCTGATATATCCATTGCAGTCTCAGGCCTTACTATAACTCCTAGGCAGCAGGCCCGCTGCCTCGGGGTCATGTTTAACGCAGACCTTTCCTTCACCCCTCATATTGAATCACTCGCACGTTTATGTCACCTCCACCTCAAAAACATCTCCAGAATACGCCCTTTCCTTACCAGAGATACACTAAAGACACTTACTGTCTCTCTGATTCATTCTCGCCTTGACTACTGTAACTCCTTACTAATCGGTCTTCCCCTCACTAAACTCTCCCCTCTACAATCTATTCTGAATGCAGCAGCCAGGCTCATCTATCAGGCTAGACGCTACAGCGATGCCTCCGGTCTGTGCCAGTCACTACATTGGCTGCCTATTCATTATAGAATACAATATAAAGTTCTCCCCCTCCCCCACAAGGCTCTCCATAATGCCGCACCTCCCTACATTTCTTCCCTCATCTCTGTCTACCGCCCAACCCGTGTTCTCCGTTCACTCAATGACCTAACACTTCCATCCTCTATTATCAGAACCTCCCCCGCTCGTATACAAGACTTCTCCCGAGCTGCACCACTTCTCTGGAATGCTCTACCCCGGACAATCAGATTAACTCCCAATTTCTACAGTTTCAAAGGCAAACTAAAGACGCATCTTATCAGACAGGCCGATCACAATTTCTAATGTAAACCCTTCCGCACTATAATTAGAATCCCCAAAATTTAACCCTCCTCTGTCCTCGCTCCCACATGATATGTCTTTTCAGGCTAACTTTATTTGTCCAAGCTCCATCCACGTTACAGGACACGACTGGTGACGGCTCATACAGTTTTATGTTTGTGTAATGACAGTCACCTCTATTACAGAATTGTCTGACCTCTGTATAAGCAATGCCGCCCCTGCTACCTCTTGTGTCACCCCCTCTACCTCATAGATTGTAAGCTCTTGCGAGCAGGGCCCTCAGTCCCATTGTGTGAAATGACTTTCCTTGTAATGTATCTTTCTGTCTGTATTTGAACCCTACAAATTGTACAGCGCTGCGGAATATGTTGGCGCTATATAAATAAAATGTATTATTATTATTATCATTACTATACCTGAGGAAGAGGCCTAGAGACTGGAATGCTTGTATTCTGTCATCATTATTAGTGAGCCATTAAAAAAGGTATCAACTACTGAAGACTCTTTTTATTTATTACTATACTGTATTTCATACCCTTTAAAATGAACGTATATATGTTGCAGCTAATGTGAAGATGGAGGGAGCAGAGACCCCGATATAAGACATTGTTGAACTTAACGTGCCCACTTTATATTTGGCCAGGTAAAGAAGACACCCCTTCATTACTCGGCCTCTGTGGATCCCTCACCTCCGTTGCAAGTTACAAGTCCCTCACGAGCCTCAAATCCAGTGAATGTCTTGCCAGCCCCACCACAGAGATGACAAGCCCAGGCCTAACCCCATCATGAACGGAGAATGTATACAGGAAAGGACAAGCTTTTTCATTTTTTTCTCATATGCAGACTATACTCCATGTCTGGACGGCTGCAGAAGGCACAACGTCTTGTTAAACCCATTGACTTTTTTTTTTTTTCTGCAATTTTTGTTAATTTTTTGAATTTTTGTTGTCCAGAATGTATCACTCCAGAAATGTTTTTGTTCCAACTGAAGCGGGTCTGCACATTATGGCGGGATAACAGGATGCAGCCAGTCAAGGTGCCCTTATCTCTATGTCCATAGGACGGTGGTCCTTCCCAGTATGTCACCAGTATTTACCATTCCATCCGAGTATGCAGCTTCGCACTGAACTGAAACGCGTGTACACTAAGCCAACGATTGTCTCACACGGTGATGTGGCGCCACCTGCTCGTCCTTGCGTCGTTTTATTTCGGTTGTTAGCTTTCCGTGCCATCTGCAGGTCCACACGGCTGAACGTGGGCCTTTTTTTCTATTTTTGTATGTGCAAAGTTAATTCCATTAAAAAAACAAAAAGTACAAACCACAGAAATAAAATATGGGTTGACAGCAAACGTTCTATGGACATTTATTGGGACTTTCGGTCTCGATCAATATCCGGTCATACTTTGCACCGATCAGCTGATGTTTCCTCTTTGTGCTGGACGCTTTCAGTAAAATGTGCATACCTACAGCCCAGTCCCAGTCTCTATAACAGCGGTGCAGGGGTATTGTAGTTCTGTGCCTATTACTGAAATTGGTGCTCTGTCCAAATCCCCCAATTAGGGGCAGAACGTCCCTTTAATAGCATAGGTGAGTATAAGAAACTTTGTGATATAGTTTATCAGAGATAAAAGCTTCTTTCTCCTCTCTGGAATCTTTCTTGAATCTGTCTTGGTCACCCAAGACAGACTGTCAGCTCATAGAGGTATCAAATTACTGGAGAGGGGAGAGAGAGAGAAGCAGAAAAGAGACAAACGGAGGCTGTCGGAGCCAGTAATAAGTTTTCTATCTCAGCCATGTGACTTATTTACCTCAGCAATGGTCAGTTATATCTCTGCAATGTCCTGTAAGATTCTGGTGACACTTCTGAGTGAGTGAGAGTTATGGTAAGTTCAGACTGAGTTTTTTTGGACCGGAACCTGAAGCGGAGGCCGTCTCAGGTTCCGATCCAAAAGACGGGTCGCCGCGACTGAAAGCCGGTGCACTGCACCAGCATCCAGCCACGCACTCCGCTCCGGATTAGGCCCAATGAATGGACCTAGTCCGGAGGAGGGAGAGTCTTCAGGCCGAATCACGAGGCGAAACAGGGGGGGACACATCGTGGCTACGCTGTATTTTGACGGTCCGTAACAATGGACTGTCAAAATATCGGTCATGTGAATAGGCCCCAGTAAAATGAATGCTGCCGTGTGACATTGTGTGAATGTAGTCTCGGGCTGCCTTCATGTGACCAAGTCTCATCCATGTTCCAGCCAAATTTACTGGCCTGAACACTATGCTGGTAGCCGGACTCCTAGAATTATAGTTATCTATGCTGCTAGGAGTCCCTGCCCCCCAGAAACATACTGTCCCATAGTGATTACAGTACAGGACCGTATTTTACAGGAGGCAGGGACTTCTATAACTATAATGCCCAGCAAAATCTCGGCCTACTGTTCAGGCTGGTAAATCTAGGTCACACACGGACCATGTTTCACGCATGAAACTAGGTTGTATGAAAGCAGCCTTAGAAGCACAGAATTTCCTCGTGTGTGTGCTATGTATGGGAGACATCATTGCGCCTAGTCTCCATCTATCAGCTCAGGAATAACCGCGACTTACAGTTAGATCCTCCATAAGGGAAAACTGCTAAAAGAATAAAAGTCCTATAACGTCCCAAAATAGTGTTAGGCCTTATTCTATATTTTGAACATCTCTAGATCTGTGAAAATCGGGTGAAACACGGATGTCATCCATTTTTTTTTTTTTTCACGGACCTTTGAATGAATGGGTGCCTAAATCATCCGCGAAAAATGTGGACTTGTGAATATGGTCGTACTCTTTATGTATACACATATTGCAAATAGTCATCCAAAGGGTAAGGTACGCTTTACGCCATACACAAGCGAGCCAACAGGGGTTAACCAAGCACGTAATCGAGATCGCGTCATCTATCAGGCACACTCTTATTCCATATTTATAAGACTATAAATTTATGACCTATGTTGGCCTATGGCCAGGAAAGGCACTGTTAAAAAAAAAAAAAAAAATTACTTTTTTTTTTTTTCTTAAAACCTAAACTCCAGCTCAGAGGGACAGCGGGAATCGGAGGCGTCTTATTTAATCACTTCTATTAGCAGTGTTTGTTTTAGCGGCGCTCGGCGAATAAGCGTGACGGATTCTTAATTGTTTCTGCTCGGGGGGTTTTATTGCTTCTTTGTGCTTTGTGTAATGATGGAAATTGTGTTCAAAGAAAAAATATTAATGAAAAATCATTTTATGATGATAAATAATGGAGCGGCCATGAAATCCCCGGCGGTAACATTACATGGGCGGTAGAAAAAAAAAACAAACACAAAACTAAGAGTCTGCTCAGGGCCAAGGACTGCGTGCAGGTTACCAAGGAGTCACATCCGGGCCCTGCTAAGTAACTGCCCATGTTACAGATTAGAATAAAGATGAGTGAGTACTATTCGAAACGGCCATTTCGAATAGCACGCTCCCATAGGAATGAATGGCCGGCGTCCGGCCCCTTAACCCCCTGCGTGCCGGCTGCGTCCATTCATTCCTATCGAACGTGCTATTCGAAACGGCCGTTTTGAACAGTACTCGCTTATCTAGTCCAGAACCTTTATACCATTTAAAAGTGTTATGGAAAACGCAATAGGTTAATCTAAGCTGTGGAATTGCAAGTGGATTCCCTATATATTTAATAGGAGAAGGAAAAAGCAGAGAAAAATGCAGCAAAAACTCAATGATAAATGTAGGGGTTTTTTGGCTGCTTTTCACTACATGAGGCCTTAGTCTTAGGCCAGGGCTGTATGTGACAAAATCCGCAGCGTTTTACAGTCCCTGCAAACACATTGCAGAAAAATATACACAGCGGAAATGCTGCGATTTACAAAACAGTTACGTTTTGGGAAATCACAGCATTTCCACGTTTATTAATTAAAACATAGGGTAAAACATAGTGTATAACACTGTCAGGGCTCCTAGGAACCTATCTATAAAACATAGTGTATAACACTGTCAGGGCTCCTAGGAACCTTATCTATAATACATAGTGTATAACACTGTCAGGGCTCCTGGGAACCTATCTATAAAACATAGTGTATAACACTGTCAGGGCTCCTAGGAACCTATCTATAAAACATAGTGTATAACACTGTCAGGACTCCTAGGAACCTATCTATAAAACATAGTGTATAACACTGTCAGGGCTCCTAGGAACCTATCTATAAAACATAGTGTATAACACTGTCAGGGCTCCTAGGAACCTATCTATAAAACATAGTGTATAACATTGTCAGGACTCCTAGGAACCTCTCTATAAAACATAGTGTATAACACTGTCAGGGCTCCTAGGAACCTATCTATAAAACATAGTGTATAACACTGTCAGGGCTCCTGGGAACCTATCTATAAAACATAGTACTGTATTTTTCGGACTATAAGACGCACTTTTTTCCCAAAAAATTTTTGGGGAAAAGAAGGGTGCGTCTTATAGTCTGAAGGTGGCGCCTGGCACCCGCTGTAATAGAGAGGCGGAAGCCGGCAAGTGATAGACGCCATTACAGGTGCCGGGGCCTGAGACATCGCTGCCCTGTCCTGCATGAAGCCAGCAGCGGGAGGAGTGATGCTGCTATTCCGCTCCTCCGTCCCCCCGCCGCTGGCTTCATGCAGGGCAGGGCAGGGCAGCGATGTCTCAGGCCCCGGCGTCTATCCCTCCCCGGCATCCGCCTCTCTAGTACAGCGGATGCCGGGTCAGTATCCGTGGCCCCTTCTCCCCCGGGGCCGGTCCCCACCGGCCCCGTACCTGTGAGGTTGCAGGCCGGCTCCTGCGCGGCGATATCGCAGGAGCCGACCTGTTCGGGTGACAGCCGGGAGCCTAATGAGGCTCCCCGGCCTGTCACTGCTGTATTAGTATTGCGGCTGGTCTCTATGACCAGCCGTAATACTAATAGACAGAATGTCCCATAGACGGCAATACAGTTGTATTGCCGTCTATGGGACTTGCGATCAAGTGACCGCAGGTTCAAGCCCCTGGGGGGAATAAAATAGTAAAAAAAAAAAAAAAAGCTTTAAAAATATGAAATAAAAGTTCTAAATCACCTCCTGTTTTTTTTTCAATACAAGGTGATCTAAGCAATAGATATCCCCCAAAATGGTATAACTAAAAAGTACAGCTGGCCCCGCAAAAAAAAACGCCCTATACATCCCCGTACAGCTGCAGGGTCACCTGTCAATGTGGCCTTGCAGCTGTTGCAAAACTACAACTCCCATATATTAAATATTTTACCAGTTTTTGCTTCAAAATTTTTTTTCCCTATTTTCCTCCTCTAAAACCTAGGTGCGTCTTATAGTCCGAAAAATACGGTATATAACACTGTCAGGGCTCCTAGGAACCTATCTATAAAACATAGTGTATAATAATAAATTGAAAGGTAATGAGAATAAACACATTGAAATTAATGGGTATGGATGGCAACTGCAAAATGTGGACATTTGAATACATCCTAAATGGCCAGAATGCCATATTATAATTCACCATTGATACTAACCCCAAGGTTTAATGTTTTGGATCACACGAACAGTGATGGAGCCTTGAACCACTGGTGTGAACAGCGCCTTACTGCCACTAGCTAGAGGATTATTACCTAATGATTTACCGCTGTATGGCTGTAGTGAATAGAGACAGAACAGGCACAATATAATTAATATTATCTATTAGAATGTTCCAGTTGTTTGTTTGCACTTATTCTAATTAACACTTAACACAAAGCTAACTCGAGAGACTGAGAGACTGAAAAATTTCTTTGTCAGAAGAAAAAAAATATTCCTGTTCCACCAGCGAGCCCGCCTATTGTGAAATCTAATCTTACCACATTAAAGTTAATTAAACAGCCATTAATTGCTGCAAATTAAGTCTGCAGCAGGAAGATTCTACAATACTGAGGGCAGTGCTGCCATCTAGTGGCTACGACAGCACAAGGCATTCAAAAAAAATAAATAAATTAAACCTCTATGGATTATTATATAAAGAAAAAGTTATAGGCATGATTTTTTTTTTTTGCCGCAATTGTGAGTTTATAAAGCGAAAAAAATAAATTCTTCAGGTGTCAAATGAAAGATCAGCACCTCCAGCTCTCAACATACTCTGTGCTGCTGTGAACATCCTGTGATCTGACCCCATACACAGCAAAATGTTAAATCACATAATAAAGACACGTAATTGAGATAAGATTTAGAAAATTGGAATTTTATTTTTTCCAGCACAAACCCATCAGATTTAAAGGGCACTTACACTCCGTCGCTTGTACAATTAGACATTGTAGAAGGCACAATGCGATGACCAAGCAGAAGGACATATATTATGGCGCCTGTTCTCTGCACACGATGGGCAGGATCAATACTGAGTAACGTAAAATGGGACGATCCAGCTTTTCAAAATTGATCCAACTGACAGGACCCCCGACAATCCGGAGTTTCGCCCTTCTGGCAGATGTCACTTGCCGTACATGTAACAGCGGCTGTAGTGATCAGTGCCATAACGTGTCCCATCCAAGTCTATGGAACAACAACTCACAACCTTCACTAGTACAAGTACGGCGAGTGAGGATTGCAGTCCACGGAAACAGACGATTGGACGTCAGACCGCGACCATTTAACATTGATATCCTAAGGATAGGACATCAGTACTGAAAAGCTGGATGACCCCTTTAAAGTTGTGGCTACAGGCCAAAGACAAGGTCACATGACCACACAGACATGGCTTCATGGTATCAACACGGGGCGAAACCTGTATGAGGAATACACAAGTATCGGACACCTGAGGATCAGCGCTCAGTCCCATTCAAGTGACATTATACAGTGTTAGGGGGCAAACTGGTGTAGCCTTGCACCAACATGGCCTTATACTGTATTTTAGCGTTATGCCATGTGGGCGGCGCCGACATGGCCTTACACTATCTGGTGGGCAACACTGTGGCATTATACTGTGCGTTGGTGAGGGGGCACCAACCTGGCATTATAGTGTCAGGTGGGCAATATTGTGGATTATACCGTGGGTGGGCACAACATGGCATTATACTGTCTGGTGGCATTATAATGTGTGGGGGAGCACCCATTGCAGTCAAACATTCGAGGGCATGGAGACAGGTCGCATGCCGAGTATCACTGGCTCGATAACATTATATAACATTAGCTCCCCCTATTGGCGGCTACAGGCAGTACAAACAACATGAAAAAGTATTATAAAATCTCTTTTGCCCGTAACAACCAATCACAATACAGCTTCCATTTTTCAAAGTCACTGAATGATATGAAAGCTGTGCCCTGATTGGTTGCTAGGGGAAACAATGGTTTTCTTTTGTACAGTTTCCTAGAATTTAAGGCCTACTCCGGGGCTACGTCTTAAAGGCCTAACACAGAGTTGTACATGGAAAAAACATTGCGGCGTGCAGTCATTTATTCGGTTTTGTGAAACCATTATGGAGAATTGTGTCAGTCGGCCTATGCTGACATATGGATTGTACCTGTATCTAATCATCCGATTGTTGGCACCAATGATTGTACATACTGCTAGATAATAAACCCCCCACATATAAAATATACATCTCCTTACTTAGAAAATAATAATCAGCTTTTCGCAGACGTCTCCGTACAAAATAGAACAATTCTTCTAATTTCCCGATCCATACATTTTCCTGTTAGTTCAGTCTAAACGTAATATTTACAGCAGAAATGTCATTACAGGCCGTATCCACCTTCACAATCATGTCTCAATATTACTATAATGCATGGGAAGTCTCCTACCGTTTTGGGTTTACATCCCCTGTGCAGATCCATAGGTCTCCATTGTAACAGACTACAAACAAACCCAGTGTAGTCTGACCCTACAGTTATACTCCTTTCTCTCCCACCCCTACCATTCAGTATATACAGAGACATAGGGGGACACATGGAAAGGAGAATGACTGAAGGATCAGACTACGCAGAGTCTGTCATGGTAACACATAGTTCTTCAAAGCAGCTGTAGACACAAAACGGTAGGAGATTTAAAAAAAAAAAAAAAAAAAATATTTGCAAAGTTACTTTTTTTATTTCTTGTACACGTAAATGATCCTTGAAATCTATGTAGACTATAAGCTGGCGTAGATTTTGGTGATGGCGGAGGTTGCACCCCATATAGGAGAAGGAATGTGCACCCCCTCAAAAGAGGTGCGCCCTCCACCAACACAGGGGGTATGAAAGCTGATTTACATCGACCACTAAGGTGAGGCCAACAAACAAAATGGATTAAGTTGATTTCCTATAGAGCAGAGTTTGAGGATTTTGCAAAGGGGCAGGTGTCAGGTCGCTGGGGTTCAATAACATTCAAAAGAGAAGGGGGTATCAAAAGTTCCCCTGTATGGGGGCCACACGGTGGCTCAGTGGTTAGCACTGCAGCCTTGCAGCGCTGGAGTCCTGGTGTTCAAATCCCGCCAAGGGCAAAAAAACATCTGCAAGGAGTTTGTATGTTCTCCCCGTGTTTGCATGGATTTCCATCCCATATTCCAAATACTGATAGGGAAAAATGTACATTGTGAGCTCTATGTGGGGCTCACAATGTACATTAAAAAAAAAAAAAAAAAAAAAGTTCCCCTGTATTCTCTAAGTGAATAGGTGCTCAATCACTTCTATGGGGCTGCTGCAAATTCGGGATTCTCAGAATCTTTTCCCTGTTGTACCGATCACTAGTGATCCCAGAGGTCAGCGGTCACCAGTGACCTGACACTTACCCCTAACCCTACAGATTCAGAGTGTCCCTATCCATAAATTTCCAAGGACCAAAAGAATTCAATTAATCCAACGTTATTAGTGCAAATTACATGTGCAAGCGACACCATTCCATCGTTGTAATGGTGTAACCTTACGCATAATAGTTATAACAATATCAAAAGCATCAACAACGTGAAAAAAAATAAAAAATAGAGATATAGTGTTAAAAAAATAAAATAAAAATCAATCTATATTAAGGCCTACGTTAGACGGGTGATCTTTACTATAAGCGATCGCTACCAAGACCACCAGAGATAAATAACTTAAAGGAAAACTCTAAGTAAAACTGATACACTGTGTTATGCTGAGTGCTGGCCATAAGGGGGCAGAGTCTTTGACTTTATACCACTGTGTATCAGATTTACCTTTAAAGGGGACCTGTCAGGCTGTTTGGGGCCACTTAACCTCCGACACCCCATTAAGTATCTGGGGTTGAGGGTCCCACACCTCGGTATCCTCTCTGCTTGAAGTCGGCCTCTGTAGTAATCAAAGGCTGAAGATCTCCTGAAATTCGGGAAGACGCCAGCGCATGCGCACAGTGAAGCAGAGGTCAGTACACCTTGCCTCACTAAGTGCACCCTAAGTGCTAAACACGTGCAGAGAAGTGGGTGAGCCAACCTTGGGTTTACTTCATGCAATGCGCTGGAGTCCCTCAGCGGACCCCGGGGATTTTCCACATTTGACTATTAAGGCGCAGAGGATTGGGTGTATGCTGCCGAATTATTGGCCCCAAACAGCCTGACAGGTACCCTTTAAAAAACAATGTACAATGGGGCGTGATTATAGATCTAGTTACAGGGTAGAGACAAAAACTTCTGCACACTCCGCCATGAATATTTCCTTTTCTAGGCTCCTCAGGCTTCTAGGCCAAGCAACAACCAACCACCCCGAAGAGTGACTACTCTACCTATCCACGCTCCGGTGTAGACCAAGGTAGTCACCTAAAATACTGTAAAAAGTGCTGGGGGAGAGGACTGATAACTCACCAACAACAAAAACAAGGTTATAGTCCCTCCTGACTGGTCCAGTTAGGTACATAGTTCTGTACGTCTGCCATGTACCCGCTTCTGACACCCGCCATGAGCGGTACGCATTCACAGGTAACTGCACAACAGGACAGCGGTGAGGGACAAAACCTCCATCACAAAGTCTTCAATTGCTGCTCACTGTTTAACTTGCGGAAGAAGGATTTTCCAAACTCGTAGGTGGTGATCATGATGGCGCAGGCGGGGGCGATCTTGATTAGGCGAGGACTCAAGCCTGCAGAAGGGAAAAGGTATCAAATATATTATACAGGACATAGCATAACGGATTATTAGATTATATTTATTGTTGATTTGCTTCCTAGTTGAAGAGAATTCAGAAAGTTGCCTAAATTTGCATTGAGAATATTCTACCATTTTGTTGTTGTAGACTCTGTGCAACTGCTTCACCTAGATGGCTGTCCTGCTGAGTCTGACACAAACTAATTAGGATATCCAGCCAAAAAAACTCAATAAGTAAGCACACACCGCAAAAGGAAGTTAGACACCGTTTGCCATTACGATCATCCCTACTGTACATTTACACCAATGAACCCTTTTAGATAGCAGTAAATGTTAGGTTCTGTTCACACTGAGTTAGCGGCTCCGCAGCCTTCCTCAGAAGTCGTCGCTTTTAATGGCAAGAATAATACAGCGCGTACAATCATTCAGTGCGCTCTGTCGGATGCTGTTGGGCTGTGGTTCTGGTTCAGTGTTGTCACTTCCACTATGAACTGAAGATATTGGCACAGACTGTACATACAGCACGGTGTTCCATGACAGTGGCGCCACCTGCTGGTTACTATGTTAATGGACATGTTTTTACCTTCCTTATAACATCACGTCAAATTTTTGATACGAAGTAGGGACGACAATAAACAACTCACCAGTGAAAAGCCCCCTGAAGCCGTTCTCCGATATTATCATGTACATGATCTTCCAAGTCGACGTCGATCTATTCCGTGAATCTAAAGCAAAAAAAAAAAAAAAAGGCTTTAAAGGGGATGTCAGCTTTAAAGGGGATGTCCAGGATTTAAAGGTTTATGGCTGATCCTTAGGGTAGGTGGGGACTGCACTGATCAGCTATATTATGGTTGTAGAAATTGTCCTGTCTAGCAGCACGGCATCACTGCAGCTCAGCTCCCAACAACTCCCCAAAAGCTATGGGCAGGTGGTCTTTAAATATTTATGGCCTAGCCTTAGGATTGGCCATCAATATCAGACTGGTATGGGTCCAGTGATGTGCACCCCCACCGATCAGCTGTTTGCAGCTCTGCTGAATAACATAACTTCTTCAAGGTTTACCAGGCACAGCGCTATACAATGTGAAGTGGCTGTGCTTGGTATTGCAACTCAGTCCCTTTTCACTTCCAATTTGTTTCAAACTTTTTGGGCTCAAAACGAATCTTAGACCTGACCCACCTGATCCCAAAACTACTTGAATCTTGAGAGGTTCGTCCAACTCTACCGACCTATTGTTTGAGGAGGTCACAGTGATCGTACAGGTACGCTATCATACGTTGTACGGCGGCTGTGAGGCGATACTGCTCAGCCCCATTCATCTGAATGGAACGAGCCATGTCACCAATGAAGAAGTCATGTTCATGGCCTATGAGGTGTGGGTTGTGCTCACCAGTGCCCCTGCAATAAGCTGATCAGTGTGGGGGTCGGATATACCCTGATCTAATAGCAATGACCCATTACATGCAGTAGTTTCTGAAGCAAAAAAAAAGAAACCCCTCTAAAATTCTAACTTACCTCGTAACACTTCCAGTTCTCCAATTTCGATCTGTCTTCTTGTCTTCACAACATCAAATGGTAAAGTCACTAAAGCAGCGAACTGTGAAATACAAAGCAGAATGTCGTCATCCAGAGCTGGTCAGACTCCTCTCACCATCTCCTGAGCATTGGGGAGGGGGAACCAGGACCTGGGATTTCCACGAATAGCAAAGATGTGTCCTGAGGTTTTTCTATCGATACAATATGCAAAGACACATAAGAGTATCACTTACTGATCCAGACAAGGCCCCTGATGCAAAACAAATGGAGAAGGTAGGTTCTGCTTTGTTGTATCTCCGACAAAGCCACTTTCTTCCAAGCTCATAATTATACCAGTACATGGCTGCAAGATAAAGGAGAGAAAAACAGGCTCAGAAACTAACGGAAGACTAGGAATCTAAAAAATCTACAGTCTGGCTAATATAGCGGCTTGTTTGTTAAAAAACCACAAACACATTACATGTCTAATTACTAATGTCCTCTAGACATATTAGTATAGTCCTGAGTTACATCCTGTATTATACTCCAGAGCTGCGCTCACTATTCTGCTGGTACAGTCACTGTGTACATACATTACATTACTTATCCTGTATTATACTCCAGAGCTGCGCTCACTATTCTGCTGGTACAGTCACTGTGTACATACATTACATTACTTATCCTGTATTATACTCCAGAGCTGCGCTCACTATTCTGCTGGTGCAGTCACTGTGTACATACATTACATTACTTATCCTGTATTATACTCCAGAGCTGCGCTCACTATTCTGCTAGTGCAGTCACTGTGTACATACATTACATTACTTATCCTGTATTATACTCCAGAGCTGCACTCACTATTCTGCTGGTGCAGTCACTGTGTACATACATTACATTACTTATCCTGTATTATACTCCAGAGCTGCACTCACTATTCTGCTGGTACAGTCACTGTGTACATACATTACATTACTTATCCTGTATTATACTCCAGAGCTGCGCTCACTATTATGCTGGTACAGTCACTGTGTACATACATTACATATCCTGTATTATACTCCAGAGCTGCGCTCACTATTCTGCTGGTGCAGTCACTGTGTACATACATTACATTACTTATCCTGTATTATACTCCAGAGCTGCGCTCACTATTCTGCTGGTACAGTCACTGTGTACATACATTACATTACTTATCCTGTATTATACTCCAGAGCTGCGCTCACTATTCTGCTGGTGCAGTCACTGTGTACATACATTACATTACTTATCCTGTATTATACTCCAGAGCTGCACTCACTATTCTGCTGGTACAGTCACTGTGTACATACATTACATTACTTATCCTGTATTATACTCCAGAGCTGCGCTCACTATTCTGCTGGTGCAGTCACTGTGTACATACATTACATTACTTATCCTGTATTATACTCCAGAGCTGCACTCACTATTCTGCTGGTACAGTCACTGTGTACATACATTACATTACTTATCCTGTATTATACTCCAGAGCTGCGCTCACTATTCTGCTGGTGCAGTCACTGTGTACATACATTACATTACTTATCCTGTATTATACTCCAGAGCTGCGCTCACTATTCTGCTGGTGCAATCACTGTGTACATACATTACATTACTTATTCTGTACTGATCCTGAGTTACATCCTGTATTATACTCCAGAGCTGCGCTCCTAGCGGTTTGTCAATGTCAACAAGTTTATTACATACATCACCACACATTTCCTAATATGCCGTTACTATAAAGTGTCTGGTGTGGAGACTTCATTTTCCAGGGGACTCTCTGTATTGTGAATGCTGCTCTGGAGTACCAAACAAGTAACTAAGGATGTAAAGAATTCTTAATGTTACTAAATTTAGGATTATTGAACATGTAGACTGTAAATTGATTATCTTAGATGAACAGTTTTGGTAATTTTACTGCTACAGGACGGATATAATGGACACACGACCATTTACAATCTATACATATACACAGCAGGTCTAGGCCTGAGCTTGGGGACCTACCAGAGAAGGGGACGTCTCTCAGCACGGTCGGGCCCCATCCTTTCCACAGGGACAGCCAGCCTTCTTTGGCCACAGAGCTCTGAATACAAGATGTCAGCTCCTTGTACGACAACGGTCTGGACTGCATTTTCGTCCTGATCAGCTCCAATGGGCTGATGAGAGTCGCCGAGCCCACTGCAAACACGGAGAAAAGCAAAGCTCTATCAGCACAATGTCCTCCTTGCTTATATTGAGGTTTCATGGGGTAGTAAAGGATGACATAGGTATGGCTGCTTTCTTAAATGATGTTCAGAGCTGATCAGACATCAGGTACCTCGACGGATCACCTCTATAAAGCAGAAGCATTGCTGAGGGAGTGTGGCTATTGCTTCACAGGCCTTGTAACCTCATGCTCACCGGTCATATGGACTTTTCCCAGCTCAGTCCCATTCAAAGGAATGGACTAAGCTGCATTACCAAGTCCAGCCACTACGAACGTGCAGCACTGTTCGTGGTTTTCTGTGAAGATCCAGCGCTTATCTGAATGTTGTGGTGTCTTCAAACAGCTGATCGGAGGGGCTTCCAGGTGTTGGATCCGTGCTGATCTTCAATTGATGACCTCCCGAAGACCCAATGCACACGACAGAGTGTGCATCCGATGTGGGGCTGAGTTTGCAACAGAGTGCACTCATCCGACTGTCATCCATGTACATTTCGTGATGCCTTCACATCTATGGAGGCTTCCAGTCCATTCCATTCTGATGACATGGAGCAGGATAGGCCCTGGTCTATTTATATTGGAAAGGAACAGGCCATAGGACGCCCCCTTGGTTGCCACATGGAGCGCAAGAATAGGTGATCAATTAATTATCCTGGAAAGCCCCTTCAAAACTCTGTCTAGCTCTTATGTCTCCTGGAAATGGATGACTACATTACCAACACAACATATCTTGCAAAACATGGTCTGATTTGACAGCGCCAGTCCTTGTTATTACATGCCCGGCTGACAAGGAATCGCTCTGCCCTGATGTCAATTTATTCATACATTTCCAGGAGGAGTAACAGAGCAATAACACAATGTAGACTTCTAAGAAAAGAGGTTCCAGGATTATTGTTTTATGGAAGACTAGCATGTGCCCGTGACTTCGTCTGTGGGTTGGAGTTGGCCCGGAGCCGCTATATTTCGGCTTTCGCCATTGGTTTTGATCCGCTGTGTACCGCCACGTCCACTCCTGCACGCCCCTGTCCCATTTGCTCCTTGCCTGCCCCCGCAGGCTTTTTACCTACCGACTGCTCCTGGCTCCCTGCAGCCACCCTCGTCCCCCACGCTTATGCCCTTTCACGCCCCTCTCTCGCCCATGGTCCCAGCCACACCCCCGCGGCGCCCCCATCCTCTTCGCACCCCCCACGGTAGCGGCCCGGACCCCCTCTCCCTCCCGCGGCACCCCGGGTCAACTTCCCCAGCCCCCCTTTTTCTGCAAACCCCCCTCCTATGGCCCCCACCTGTCGGGCACCCCCCTAAAACCCCGTTTAGCCCCCTCCGCAAAATCCCCTAACTCCCCTGCCATCACATGCACTGTCCCGCTGCCGAATGACACAACGTACTAATCATAGCTAAGCTGGAGGGTCGGGAAGACGCAAGACCAGTAAGCTGAGTGCGGGTTGCCGAGGACTTCCGGCGCTACGGCCTAGACTACAGCTGCAAAGTGGTGGCGTCCCCGGAAGACGTTGTGTATGTCGCCAATGTGCGCATGCGCCTGCAAATACAGTGTAATTGCTGTGGCAAGCCGGGCGGTGTCACAGATCCCGATTGCGATGGTGTTCGGCAAAGATGCCGGGTCCAGAGCGTGGAAGAGGTAGGCCGCTGGAGTAACTTTAACGTGAGCCGGGATGTGTGACAGCATATGTAAATGTTATTGCCTGGGGTTAGGGGATAGCCCGGAGGCGGCAATAAGGAGTTTGTGGCTTGCTCTGCTAAGTAGTGTGTGGGATTGCAGAGCTGCTGCTAGGAGTTCTGGTTTTTGGCGGCTCCTGCAAAGAACGTATGTCCGTGATTGTTCTGAAAAGTAGCCTCTCTTTCAATCTTGCCTATGAACTATGTTTGTGCAAAATTTCACGCGAATTGGTTGAGCGGTTTTTGCGTGATTGAGGAACAAACATCCAAATACACAAATTTTCCCCTTTATAATATTAGTAGGATACAAGTGTTTTCAGACACAGACATGTAGGGATCGCTAACCAGTCCTAAGGTATATGAAGCACTTACACCTGGCCGTGGCTCCAGCGATGAGGCAGGCATTCTCTACACTGGTCATACGATGGAGCAGTAGGTCACGTAGCTGGTCATAACACGTGAAGTAGATGGCCGTGGCCGGGATAGCCATTACTCTGTGGACACCAGACCAGGCAGTTAGATTTGTAGACACCCAAAGGATAGAAACAACTGGAGAAAGCTGCTCAGAGTAAATATACTATTGCAGTATTATTGTACTTGTACATAGATCTAAGCTTAGTACCCCCGAAATGTGACCACTCCCGGTGACCCCCCTATTGCCAAGTCTGCATCATAGAAGCTTGGTGTGACCAGGAGAGGGAGGACAATGCGTATCTGGCTACAATGGCCGCTTCACACGGCTGGATGAAATATTCTCTTATGTAAAAGTGATAGATGGTGGAAGCAGACGGCTAAATAAGAAGTTACACATGGAGCTGAGAAATACTCATATCAAACCCAATGGGGCTGATTTATCAGGACCTATGCGCACAAAAATGGGGATACAAGCCATAAAAAGTCACCGCAGTTTTGCACAAGTCAGAATTTATGCAAAAAAAAAAATTGCAACTTTTTTGAGCCCCGAACATCATTTTCAAGACATTAGGGGGGCCATCAGCTCTGTCAAAAGTGTCAAAATTAGGTGCAAATTCTTGTATGGCAGGGATTATCAAAACCAGTCTTGATAGTATCAACCCCAACAAAACCCAACAGAGAAATTTCTGCTCAGTTTTCTGCAATGACACATTACATTGCAGTTCTTTAGCTCAGAAAAGTTGATGTGTTACAAATAGAGATGAGCGAGTAGTGAAATAGTCGAGATTCGAGATTCGTTTCGAGTAGAGCCTCAATATTCAACTACTTGAACGAATATCGAATCCCATTACAGTCTATGGGAAAAAAAATGCTCATTTCAGGGGAAACCACTATTCAACCAAGGAAAGTCACCAAGTCCACGAGTAGCAGGAGGAGAATGTTTAGGAGGAGCGCTGTGCAGTAAAAGCGCACGGACGCCATAGACTATGGGCCGGTTCACATTAGCGCTTGCCTCCTGTCTGGAAGGAGTCCGCAGGAGGATCCCCCCCGAACGGAATATCAACGCAGCTGCAAGTGCTGGACAGTCAAGCACAAGGACCCCATAGCATATAATGGGCTCCGTGTGCTTGCCGCGCATGAATCATTTGTGTGGGCAGTGCGCTGCAAGCACACGGAGCCCATTATATGCTATGGGGTCCGCGTTAATGTGAACCGGCCCTTACTCGTCCAGCAGAACCAGCATAGATTGGCTGAATGGTATAGCATTCGGCCAATCAATGCTGGTTCTGCAGCAGGCTCGTCTTTGCTAGTCAGGAGAGCTGGCAGCTTGCGGTTACGAGATAGCTGACTTTTTCACATAGGAATGCATTGACCAGCGTTGATTGGCCAGTGTACAGCATTCGGCCAATCAACGCTGGTTCTGCCGGAGGCTCGTCTGTGAGGAGGTGGAGTCTAAGATCAGACCACAATGGAGACCGCTGTGGTCCGATCTTAGACTCCGCCTCCTCACAGATGAGCCTCCAGCAGAACCAGCGTTGATTGGCCGAATGCTGTACACTGTAAAGCATTTGGCCAATCAACGCTGGTCAATGCATTCCTATGAGAAAAAGTCAGCTCCCGCATAAACGCAAGCTGCCAGCTCTCCCGACTATCAAAGAAGAGCCTGCTGCAGAACCAGCGTTGAATGGCCGAATGCTATACACTGTATAGCATTCGGCCAATCAACATTGGTTCTGTATTGAATCTTTACTGCGAATAGGAGTAGTATTCGATCAAGTACGAGTATTTCAAATACCTTAGTATTCGTTCGAATACCTACTCGATACAATACTACTCGCTCATCTCTAGTTACAAATATTGGCTTCATTCAATCGGGGGCAGTCACATTACCTTTGGTGACCGTCAGCAGTGTCCGTTGCTATTGTCACACTAGAAGATTTTAGCTACGGACACTAGCTGAGAAATCAGTAATCCGTTAAAATTTCCATTCATTTCAATGCAATTTTATCTTGTCTCCGTTAATCTCCGTTTACGCACACACAAAAAAACCGGACATGTGACTGGATCAGTTAAAAAAAAACAAAAAACGGACACATTAACATTGTCCGTTATTGTCTGTTATGACAGGCTTCTGTTTTTTTTGGTTTTTTAACAGATTCCGTTATGATAGTGTCCAACAGTAGTGTGCACTCAGCCTGAGAGATGAACTTTGAAAAGATGAAATAGAAGAAAACCATACAGAAATGAAAAATAAAGAAAACCCACAAATAACGGCACTTACAATGTTGGCGGGAGTCCACTCCAAAGAGACCGCACCCCTTCATTTCTGACAATTTGGACAAAAGCATCCTGGACAAGACAAAAAAAAAACATGTAAATGTAAGATGGATAAAACAAACTATAAGAAAGAAAACATGAGATCAGTCAGTCTTGGACACCCTTTACACAAACAGATTTATTGCCCATAGTGACCACTAAGGGGCACTATAACAAGTCAAACATCACTCATTAAACGCCATTTACATTGCTTGTGAGAATTTGTGTGCCCTTCCCATTATCCAGTTTTGACTTGAGGCCGCTCTTGTGGTTACTGTAACACCATCCTAGTATTAGACTAATATAACCAACATGGTCCATAGACGGGAGAATCCTCCTTGAGGCCTTGTTCATAGAAGTGTGACTGCGACTGATACAAGACTAGTGACGCCGGACTCGCCCAGGCCTGGTAGACCAGATAACAAGAACCCGGCAGCTAGATCTGATCTACAATGCTAAACTATCCCAATGAAGAAGAAGTCTCCAATGGGAGGAAAACTACAACTCCCAGCATGCACACTGACAGCCTGTGAGGTCCAGTATAAGACTCTCTTGACCCCATAAGACCTGGCCTGCAGGGCTAAGCAGCGGCAGACTGGTTTTCCCCTGAGGACATCACATTCAGTCACAACGTACAGCAGTGGTTCAGTCCCATTCAAATGAATGGGGCTGAGACGCAATACCAATCACCGCCACTATACTATACCACGTACTGCGCTGTGATTGATCTTCCATGAAGAAGCCGCAGAGCTCCCCAAAACACTGTGGTCTCCTCAGCCAGCTGATCTGTGGGGGTCCTGAGAATTGTATCCCCATCAATCACATACTAATAACCTATTCTAAGCCCCGGTCATCAATATACCCTAATAAGCTCCCCCTAGTGGCAGCAATAGGGAGACAGAAATTTGTCATACAGAGAAACAAGGCTGCTTTCTTCTAAAAACTGCGCCATACCTGTCCACGGGTTGTGTGTAGTATTGTAGTGCAGCAACTATTACCAGATCTAAGCTGCAATACCAGACACAACCTGTGCACAGGTGGGGTGCTATTTTTTTTTTTTTTTTTTTTAAACCTAAAATTTATTATATTATTTATTATAACCTTTCTATACTAAGCCTGTAACTTTACGGTGCTTAATAACTGCACTGCAGCAATGATGTGTCATCTCTACACGTGACAAATTGGGAATATAGTTTCTCGTTTTCCTTTGCACTGGTAGCAAAATAGTTAAACCATCTTACCGCGGTTCCTGAGAATCTCCCCGGCACTTTATACCAGGCTTTGCTGTTCCCATTCAGACACACACAGAGGTGATCCATGAGGCCATTGCAGTAAACAAAGCATTTCCCTGGTAGAGGAGACACAAGATTAATGTCCAGATCTCCGAACCTGCGTCATGTAACACTGGACGACATTGTCAAATCCAATACACCAATATTTACCGACAAGGAAGTCAGTTCCACACATGTAGAGGTATAATGCCCGTACATAAAATCAAAAGGTGATCAAGTCACCACATGAATGCAGCAAACCCCTTACATCAGAGGAACACATGTACACCAATATGGAATCCTGTGTAAACACATTACCTATACCTCCATAAGTAACCAGAGCACAACCCAACACGCGTTTCGCTCTTACCATGGCTTTGTGTACATGTGTATTGTTATTTATACATTGTATGTGGGACTCCAGGATTACAAACTTTGCAATGACACTTTAGTACCTCCTGTTAACCGGATCTCTGGGTTCACCTGTTCCTCTATATTACTTGTCTGTCGTTTTTTCATATATGTATTTTAATTGTATTAATAAAATGAACTATTTTTAGCTATATACCTTTGCTGGGTGTTTCTGTTTGTATGTATATTTGTTATTACAAGCCTGACATGTGCAATGTGAAGATAAAGCGGAGGTCCGTACACAACACTTAAAGGGGTTAGGCAGGACTCGAAAACATCGCTCCATGTATGAAAGGGACACATGTCCCTTGGACACATGGCCATGCTGCAGCCCAGTTTCAGTCAGTTTACAAGGATGGAGCTGTGGCATTGCCTTGTGCTCAAGGGGTTTGAGGTCACTTCCTGAGCAGAAGCCATGTTTTTGAAGTTCTGAACAATCCCTTTATCTAAACAGCACTGGCATCGCAAGCCAGCTTCAGCAGCATTCGGCACATGCACACTTAAAGGGATGTGTCGTTATGATAGGGAATAAGTGTCAGATCACAAGAGATAAGGAGAGACTTAAAGTCTCCCATGCCTCCTCCTTGTGCAGGAATGCTTGTGTGACTGGCTCTCCATTCACTGCTATGGGGCTGCCAAGACTTTGTCCCATGTTCTCCTGATCATCAAAGGACCCTGTGGTCAGACCTCCTCCTTAAGGGTTGGACATAACTAGATGTGGGTGGGCATATCCTAGATGCTACAGGATCTGGCTTGCAATGTCCGTAGCGTGCGTTCCTCCCCGCTCACACTGTACAGCACGATAGGCGCTGCTGGGCCGAAGGGCGTCCCTGGCTAAGTGTCAGAAACGCCCTTCTGACTGTAAAGCCCTACGGTACCGGGACCGATAGCGCTTTCCACCGGGCACAGATTGGGAAAGCCAATAGTGCACTGAATTCAGCACACTGTCAGCTTTCCAGCAGTATATAGAACTGCCTGTGCCCGATGTGATGAAAAGTCCTCTTTAACAAACTCTTAAACTTGTGATCATCAGTTGGGTCATCAATTGAAGATCTGTGAGGATCCAATACCCAGAACCCTCGCAGATTAGCTGTGTGAAGCAGCAGTAGCACTCCCTCGGTGTCGCTTCTGCTTCCCAGGCCATGTAATGTCACGTTCATCAAGAACATGGCCTAACCGCAGCTCAGTCCCGTTCAAGTGAATGAGCAGAGCTGCAATACCAAGCACAGCCACTACACAATGTAGGACACTGTGCTTAGTAAGTAATGAAGAGGCCGCAGCACTCACCTAAATTATGCAGCCTCTTCAAACAGCTGATCAGCTGGGGGCCAAGGTGTCAGATCCCTGACTATTATTAATAGATGACCTATACTAAGAAGAGGTCATCAATTATGGAAAACCCCTATAAATATCAAATATTTTAAGACTTGGGACTATAAATTCTGGGATTCTCCTTTAATTCAGAGGTATTCCTTCTCTATAGACCTAAGACTGAGACCTATGGCAGAGCTTATCTGTAGCAGACAATACCTCAGGTCTAGAGATGAGCGAACACTGTTCGGATCAGCAGATCCGAACAGCACGCACCCATAGAAATGAATGGAAGCACCTGTGACGCCGGCCAGCCGCCGGCAAAGCCAGCGTCACAGGTGTTTCCATTCATTTCTATGGGTGCGTGCTGTTCAGATCGGCTGATCCGAACAGTGTTCGCTCATCTCCACTCAGGTCCTTACAGGTCCTTGTATCATTTACCTTTAGTGAAGGGTTTGCTTTGTGCTTGAAGTCGGATCTTGACAACATCCAAAGGAGTCACTAGGAGAAGAAATCACATAAGACACGGTTATCTACGTATGACTGAAGGAGCTTGCTGAGAACTTGCTCACGTTGGACACAATTCACATATTGACTTTTGCTTCTGGCACTGTAAGTGCAGCTGGAAAGCCAAACACTGAGATGTATTTTAGAAATGTCGCCAATACTGGATATAATAGAAAGTGCCCGGGCTGGAATCTTACCAAAGAGTGACGTAAGCAGGGCGCCGGCGGAGGACGCCATTATCTGCTGGGCGGGGGTGATGTTGGTAGACGCCATTGCTGGATCATTCTGCTCCTTCATTTTCTATAGAAAGAGAAGTCAAACAGAATACTTACATAGGAATAATACGGCCATAATGGGTTCAGAGGGTTGTCCCATGACAGACACTTGCGGCATACCCATGTCTCACCTCTGGGACCTACAGAATTACCCCCCCACGTCCAATCCCTTGTGTACGGCTTTCAGGAGTGGTCAGGATTATAACAACAGCATCGAACTATAACCTCACACGTTACGACATAAATCAGTGACCTTGGCGGTTTCCATAAACCCAACCGGACGAGGCTGAATGCAGCTTGGCATAGGGGATCAGTTCTGGAGATAGGTTCAGGTCCTGCACTTGTCCTGTGGTTGTGCCCTTGCCAACTCCTTTAACAGTCTGCAAAATCAGCATGAGAGCCCTGTAATGGCTGCACAACTGGCGGTCACCCAACTTTTTCAGAAACAGATGTGTCAGGATTAATCCCAAAGCACCCGAGTTAATGGCTGACATGTATATAAATGGCCCCGATTAACAAGTAACTGAACGATTGCTCAATATTCTTTGGCAAGAGCCAGCCAGGAGGAAAGTTCACATAAGGGATTAGAATCTTTATAGAACCGGTCTCTGGTAAACAGAAGAAACATCAGCCGCTTCTGAAAGTTAGGGGCACGCCTATAACAAGCACATCAATATCTAGGCACACGCTGGGATTTGGGCAGCTCATGGTGGGAGCCGCACTGACCCCCATATACAGTATAATGCACAGGGTTTAGGCCGGGGTGGAAGAATACTTTCAGAAATAGAAGGGTTAACAGTTTATTTTTGTCAACTGAATGGTTAACCAGCTTCTACTATTGATGGCCTATGCTTGGATCTGTTGGGGTCAGAGACCGCGCGACTCCCGGTATTGTTTACAGTCTGAGAACGACGCTTCCTCACCTTACCCCATAAACTGCAATCTAAAAGCCGGCAATATTTGGTGTGACCTTTGCCCTCCATCAGTTCTTCTCGCTACGTGCATTCCGTTTTGGCAGAATTCGGCAGGGAGGTTGTTCCCGCCACCATCTTGGAGAACTAAGCACAGATCTTCTGTGGACGTAGGTTTGCTCCAATCCGTCTGTCTCTTCTTGTAATCCCAGACAGACTGGATGATGCTGAGATCAAGGCTATATCTGTGGGGGCCGGATCATCACTTTCTCCAAAGGTCACACCAAATATTTGTTGCAATGTCTATCTAAAAATCGCCTGCATGCACAACGTTGTCATCTGTCTCATAGTTATAAAAAAGAACAGACCCCGACAGACCCGATCATAGTCAATGGGGTCAGTCAGGGTCCTTCGGTGTCCATTCATTTAGTGGTACCCTTGTCTGTTGTTCTGGTGCTCCAACGACCCCCCGGCCCCAGTGTGACCCTAGCACTTCTATTTCTGAAAGCATTCATACTTTGCAGAATTTTTCCCACACCTGCCTAAGACTTTTAGAAACAGGAACTAGGAACAAGCCAAGTATAACTTTGGGATCTTTCAACACATTAAACTCTGGGCTTAATAATCAACTCATCTCCTGTCCAGTCTTGATCCCCTGAGCCTCACAGAGGAGACACATCGAATTTTCAATATATAAATAAAAACATTCATTTGCTGAAATTGAACATCCCTAAAGGGGTTTTTGGATTCAATCTAAATTTTTATACTGATGACCAATCCACAGTATTGGTCATCATGTTGTGATCTGTCAGGGTCCGACGTTGGGCTCCCACATGGATCAGCTATTCTAGTAGCCTTTGAGTGCCAGAAGCTGCAGGAAGGGCTACTAGTATTCAAGTAATAGGATCGGCACAGCAGCGCCAACCCCTACATAGTGGTGCTTCTGGGGAACTGCAGCTCCGGTCCTAGTCATACATCATTCATTTCCTGTGGACAGGTCATGAGAATTCAATTTGGGGCTGGAAAAAAAACTTTAACTATTTGATGCATGTATCCTACAGTCCTATTGGCACAGTATGGGCTATGGATGGTCTCTGGCAGCAAGCGTTCAGTAATGGGACCCCTGTGTACCTTGTGCTGTATAGAATGGTATATATTATGTAGCACCAGGAGTTTTGGGGCCTCTTTAGGGTTCAGGGCCCGGTAGCGACTGCACCCCCTGGTCGCTCATCAGGATGTCAAAGTTGTGTCCATTATAGTGATTTCCAACCTATAGCTATACCATGGTTACAAAACTACAACTACTGGTATACGGCTGCAAGGCCATGCGGAGCGTTGTGTTTGCACCGCACCACTGAGGTCATCTAAAACTAACCTAGACCCCCAAAATTTTTAGCAATGATCATCGCACCCAGCACACAAGTGGTTAATAAGCATCACATGACCATCATTACTGTACAGATCACATTCTGGACTCCTATGACACATGGCAATGGAAATTCTGCAAGTACTTACACTAGAGTCAATGATAACTATGCCAGAACTACAAGTCCCAGCAGCACAGCAGGCAGCTCTCCTATACTAGTCCTGCACATGTGGCTTGTACCCGTCCCCAATGTCCCCCTCTGTACCTTTGACCTCTTGCAGTCAGTTCAGGGTCCTGACCTTAGGCTTGCAGGCAGCTTGCTGTCAGGGTCCGCCTTAGGTAAGGATGCAGCATGGGTGACAGCAGGACAGCACGTGAGGCAGCCCCGGCTATGTACAGTTACACAAGGCACACGCCTCCATAGGAGGAGCAGAAAAGCCGCCGCCATGTTTGATATGGGCAGACGTGCAGCTGGACACTCACCACAACGTCCATATAAACAAGGAGATCAAACATTTTATGTCAAATCATAGATATCTTATTAATATTTAACGTTGACAGGAAAATTTTCGGATCTAACGCACAGAAAACCACGTTGTGCCCTACACAAATATGGCCGCCACTCCGCTCCTGTCACCGGGGGCTTAGGAGTCACATGACGCATAGGTGTGTTTTTGATTGGCTGATCATTTGACATTTGCTCCGCCGCCTGTTCTTTCTTCATACAGCAGATTCGGCACATGTCATTCATTATCATTACATAGGATGTCATCAGCTCTGCTTATTCCACTGCAGAAACTTTGAGAAATATTTTTTCAGATTTTTTTTTATTATTTGAAGTAAATGAGAATATAATAACAGCAAAAAAAAAAAAAAATCGATATAAAGAATTCAGTCACAGAGGTGTAAGCTAGCAGCACCCCAGATGTTACAGATTAAAGTACTGACCTCTGCATGCTGGGAGTTGTAGTCCTAGAAAAGCTGGCGTGCCACTCTCGCGATAGGGTCCCATGCACACAGTCATGTTATGAATTAACACTGTTCAGATTCTTTAGGATGCTTTTACGCTTTTTAGTCGTTCTGATCCGTCGTAGGAACAGAAGAACGGACTAAACGTTAAAACGGATCTGTTAATGACGGAAAACAATGGATTCTGGGGGACCTTGCTGGGTATCTGCTGTTTTTGCCATCACGTCACCATTTTTACAGGAGTTTTTTTTCCGTAATATTATACAAACAATGAACAGAGCCTCAGACATGAATATATCCTTAAAGTGGTTGTGCCGTTAAAATCACTTATCTCCATCCACAGGACAGGGGTTCCAATTGCTGGGGGTCCGATTGCTTGGTCCCACAGCGATCAGGGGAATGGGGAACTGAAAGCCCTCGTTGTGAATGTGGCCTCTAGTAAACTTGTGTAACTGGCCCGGCCATGGCCGCAGCCCCATAGCAGTGAATGGAGCAATGGGCACACAACTGCACTGATATTACATTCACAATGAGGCCTTAGGCCGGGAGAAAATGCGGTGTTATACAGTACTTGCAAAGTGTCTGGGATTCATGCGAATCCCACCCCCACTTTGCAGAGGAAATCGCAGCGCGGACACACTGCGATTTCCAAAACCGTTGCAGTTTTGAAAATCGCAGCATGTCAATTATATCTACGGAAATGCCGGCGGCTTTAGATATAATAGATATATATAATAGATATTGTAGATATAATAGTAAGAGAAAGTCTGCGTTAACTTTCTCTTCGAAGCGCTGCGGGAAAAACCTCAATGCGTTCACGCAGCGTCCCCGTGGGGCCTTAGCCTTAAGGGGACTTTTGGTTCCCTGTTCTCTTGATCACTGGGGGACTCGGTAACCAGGTCCCCAGCAATCGGACACTTATCCCCTGTCCTGTGCATAGGTAATACAGCACAATCACTTTAGTAAGGTGTTTGGGTGTGTTCACACCTGTCCAACATGAATTTACTCTCTATGGATTTCTGCCACAGACATGTTATGAAGAAGTTGTTTGGTAGGGAAAAAAATATTAAAACAAGCTCAAAATAAGCTAAAACCATTAAAAGAAAAAAAAAAAAGTAGTATGAGCCTCACCAATTCCCCATCACCATTCTGACACTGCCCAAGTCCCCAACTAGTCTCGACTGCTTGGTCCAATCTCGTCACACAGGAAATGCTGCATGGTAGTCACTGGCAGAGGTAGGTCATCTCTATCGCCATTATAGACTATGGTCACATCTGAAATCAGCAGACAAAAAAGTCCTACACACACAGATTCTGTGCAGATTTCAGTTTAAGGACAACGAACACTCAACGGACCCCATTACAGTCAATGGGGTCCCATCAGGTTTCGTACGTATCCACTACTGTAGCTGTCCACCTGCCTGTTGTTCTGGTCCTCCAACGGACAGTCCGCACAGATGTGACCATAGCCTTAGTGGGTAATTCCCATGCATTGAGACATTAACAGACCCAATTGTATGGTTAGGTTTGGTTCAGGAAACATGGCCTGTGTGATGGCTGCATTACCAGTACATATTGTGGCTCGCCTAAACTGATCATGGTATCATAGTAATTTATGAAGCTACGAGTTCCCAAACTACTGCAGCTCTATTCTAGAGATGAGCAAACACTATTCGAAACAGCTGTTTCGAATAGCACGCTCCCATAGAAATGAATGGATGTAGCCAGCAAGTGGGGGTTAAGCGACCGGCCGCCGGCAAAGTCTGCATGCCGGCCGCTTCCATTCATTTCTATGGGAGCGTGCTATTCGGAACGGCTGTTCTGAATAGTGTTCGCTCATCTCTATATATGAATATGGGTCAGTAGACCTGCAGTAGTTCACAAACACACAAACACTATAAATCACTATGATACCCTGAGTTCAGTTCACATGAGCTGTGGATGGAGTGGGAAATACAGCCATCACACAGACTCTAGGAGAATTAAAAGAACAACCTGTTTTTAGCAAAAAAAAAAAATTACCTGTCCCCAATGCTCCGGGGTCTCTCACTGTGGTTTGGAGCTACTGCAGTGGGGTTTTGTTTTAGCGAAAGTTCCAGCTGCACATGACTGCTGAGGCCAATCAGCGGCCTAAGGAAAGGAAACGGGACATTACTCACATTTACCCCAAGTACTGTAAATGAGAGAGGGGCTGTAGTTCCAGTCTCCACCACTACAATGTTTGGACAGTAAGCTGTATACAGTGTACAGAGCTCTATACACTGTAGCGGTGGCACTTGGAACTGCAGCCGTTTACTTCAAAAGGAGCAGAGCAGCTTATAGGCATATAACTAGTATATGGCTTCCAGCATGCTGAAACAGGTCATAGGGATAGGGTTTGGGTTCCCGACCCTGACCAATATGATAATGATGACCTAGCCTGTGGGTGGGTCATCAGTATCAATTACCTCAAGGTCTTTAGACAACCTCTTAAGGCTAAGCCCCCACGGGACATAATCGCAGCGCTAAAGCGCTGTGGAAAGAACCGCGGCGTGATCACACTGCGGTTCTTTCTGCATCGCTTTCAACAGAAAGTTCGCAGAGTTTTCCTCTGCAGACTTTCTCTTCTCATTATATCTACGGGAAAGCCGCAACGGCTTTGCAAATCGCAGCCTGTCCGTGCTGCGATTTCTTCCGCATAGTGGGCATGGGATTTGCATGAATCGCATCCCCTTTGCTTGCACTATAAAATGCTGTGATTTTTCCTGCAGCATCTCCGCTGTGGGCAAATCGCAGCGTTTACATGCCGTGGGGCCCCGGCCTTAAGGCTAAGGCCCCACATTGTGAGCCACAGCCAAAAACAGCTATGGGAAAATCTGCGGTAGAAACAAGGCGCTTTTTATAGGAAGTTCGCAGAGTTTTCCGCTGTGGTCTTTCTGCTTCCATTGTACCTATATGGAAACTGCCGATGTTTCTGTACATATAATTGACATGCTGTGATTAGCAAAAAAACAAGTATTCTTGAAATTGCAGCATTTCTGCTGAGGTTATTTTTTCTGCAAGGTGTGGATGGGATGAGCCATTACTGTCCTGTCTTTCCAATTGCATATACAATGCTCCATGATGCGGTTCCACATTCGGACCCGCAGTCACATGACTGGACCCACCGTTGCTCTGCAGTAAGTGATAGGAGGCCGCGTTCCTCCTGTAAGGGGGCGTTCACACTACCGTCGGTGTTCGACAGGTAGTGTCCGCTCCTAGTGTCCGCTCAAAATCTGGCACGGACATTAGGAGAGGACACTAGCTGTGTCCGTGACACTTGTCATTCATTTAAATGGCGATCGGGTGCGTTCTTTTGCACTCCGTGCCCTTCCTTCCCTGTCCGCATGTAAAGATGTCCGACGTTTCAAGCGGACAGAAAAACCCGACATGTAGGTTTTTTCTGTCCGCTTGAAAAGTCGGACATCTTTACATGAGGACAGGAAAGGAAGGGCACGGAGTGCAAAAGAACGCACCCGATCGCCATTTAAATGAATGACAAGTGTCACGGACACAGCTAGTGTCCGCTCCTAATGTCCGTGTCAGATTTTGAGCGGACACTAGGAGCGGACACTACCTGTCGGACACCGACGGTAGTGTGAACGCCCCCTTATAGGGGAAAACCGCAGAATAAAAAGGGACGTAAAGGAATAAAATGTTATAGCCCTCAAAACTGCATGTACAAAAAGCCCGAAAATGTGTCCGGTCCTGAACGGGTTAATAAATCTGTCCCTGTTTTTCTCAGGCTGGATTCACACCTGTGCCCGGTTTCTGTTCAGGGATTTTGTCCCCCATTCTGCTGGAAAATACGTTTTTCTTGCGGAAATCAGGCGGACCCCATTATAGTCTATGGGGTCTGCGGGTTTCCACTGTTAACTACTTTCTAAGCGGATTGGGTTTCCGTTTTTTTGGGTCCCCAAGCGGGCCTGAAGAAAGGAAACTCAAACGCAGGTGTGAACCTAGTGTTATCCTGAACGTGGCCATGTAATGCGTCCTAATGAGGGATGTGGTTTTTCCATCACCCAGAATTTCACATGCACTGCTCTATTTTTTATTATATCTGTCATAGCGATGTGCCGGTGTGAACACAGTCCTAGACTAGTCAGAAAAAATATAGAAAATAAAAATATTAATCTATATATAGTATACATCTATAATCTCTGTATACTGTATATCTATATATGGATTTATTATAATTCTGACATTTCCCCTCAGGTTAGGGACACTTCACTATGTGTGGAATCTGCCGCACTCTCTCAATGACGCCGCGTTTACTCCAGTCGGAGGGGGCGGAGTCTCCAGAGGAGGCGGGAAATCAAATCCCGGTGTCCCGGTAAATGGCAGAGATGGCGCAGCAGCAAATCACAGCGGGGAAGCCAGAGAGCCGCCTGGTGGTGGGGCCGAACATACGGCTGGTGAGTGCGGGGACTATGGTGGGACCTGTCCGGTAATGGCAGCCGGGGCTCTCAGCATCCTCTAAGGCTTAGACGTCTCTCCTTTTGCAAGTCGCAGGGTGCTTTCTGGGATATGTAGTGCCGTAGTCACCTCCATGCACAGCGCCCCCTGTCTGCCATTGCAGATCATCCATTCAATAGGGTTTGGTTGCAATACCCGACACTGCCTGTGGACAGAGGTGGCGCTGCTGGTGCCAGGGTACTATAGGGGGTGCGGGCAAAGCTGTCATGGAATAACCTGCATGTGGAGTTTAGTGCAAGTTTATGATACATTTTTTAAAAAAATTGTCCAAAATGGTGCGTGCGTCTTTGTTGCAATTCTAACTGCGCTGTGTGCACACTGCCTTATCCTGCACAGTAATATCTGCTGGTATTAGACAGCTCATATCACACTCCCTCCCCCTTACTATGTATATTCTTGATTATTTTGGGGGAGAAAACTGGCTCCAAAATCTCCTGCCCTGCCCTCTTACAGGTGAAGATGCAACATGTCCTATCTGCAGCTCCAGACTCCCTCCCCCCTCCAGACTCCGGTCCCTACACCAGATTTCCTATCCTGGACTCCCCACATCATAGTGATCTCCTGCTTGGAGTCCCTGCTGGTCCTGGCTTCCTACGGACGGTAGCACCACAAGGGGGCAGCAACTCCCAGCACTAGAGATCAGATCTGGTCTCCTGTCTGGTTCACTTTCTTGGCCTGATTCCAATATACAGACCAGACTTTCCAGCCTGAATTTGCATAGGGACCTAAAGTAGCCGTCCACACCCCTGCAAAACTGGAACCGATAACCTGTCCAGAAGATCAGTATCCAATTAGTTGGGTCTGGGACCTGTGCTGATCAGCTACTAGGGCTGGAATCATCCCTCTGCTTATTAAGTGATTGGGTGCAGAGTAGTAGTGCCGTATACTATATACAGCTGTCAGTCCTTACTGCACTGGTGGTGCTGGCTACTTGATCTCTTATACTAGTCTAAGTATTCTCGTGTACTATCTCAGACATGCTATGTACCTGCACACCCCATATATATCGGGATCCTGCTGACTACTTCAGCCGTGTACCTGCACACCCGGTATATCCCGTCTCCTGATGACCCCTGAGGAGACTCTAAGACAATGTTACAGTAATAGTTCTGACACTTAGGAGACAGCAAGTCCAAAATTTGACTTGTTCATAATTAAAACTTGCAAGTAAATACAATGTATCTTATTCTTAATCTCCAAATAACAGCGCACACCCGGGTATTGCTCATATAACACCCACTGACATGACCCACACTACACACCATAGTAGTAATGCAAGGCATTGTGGTCCAGTATTATAGTACTCGGGGACAGGTTTTTAGTATGTTCTAAATCTGACGCTCTCACTATTTATGTCCTTGTAGCTGCCGCTGTCTGCCGTTCCCAGGGTTAATCGTCTGCACTTTGATCCCAAGATGCCGAGGCCCAGTGAGTAAAACTGCTTTTGATTGAACTTGTCCTTAGACGCTCATTCTTAGGATAAGGTCACATGGGATGCGGAGGCCGCCTCAGATTCCAGTCCAAAAAACAGCTAGCCGCCACTGGATGCCGGTGCAGTCACGGCAATCCGCTCCGGATTAGGCCCAAATGAATGGGATAGTTGGGGGGAGGTGTTGCGAGGCGGCTGAATCTGCCGTGGAATCCGTCTGATGGATGGGCAGGTCGCTTCTTTTTTTTCTGAGTGGGAACAAACCGCTTGCAGAAAAAGGAAATGACCGGCTCCAATTCATCTCAGTGAGAGGCGGTTTATTGAGCCAGCCCAAAAGATCCCGTGTGAACCCGGCGCCGTAGTCTACTCCTGGGCTGCATCTAGTAGTACACCTAAGCACTAGTCATGTGATTAATACATGCAGTACCGTGCATGGCCTAGCAGGATGCGGTCTCTGAGAAGAAAGACTTTTAATCTTGGGCAAGCACTTTAAGACTTTTTAGGCTACTTTAATATCCTTTTACTGTTGCGCAGGGGGAGGAGCACAAGGAAGAGGCGTGAAGAAGAAGCAGCCGGCCCAGCCCGCAGAAAGCAATCCAAACCAAGACCCGAGACTGAAGCCTTTAGCTGGAAAAGTGTTTTACCTGGACATCACCTCCAGGCTGCTGACGGATAGACTGGGGCGAGATATAAAGGCCTTGGGAGGGGTAAGTGCGACCACATGACTATACACCTTTCTGCAGTATATACCTGCTCCAGGATCCTTCTATCTTGTTGGGGTCTATGAAGGCCGGAGTTACTCATGCCAGTCTTCACAGCCCCAGAGATGGAGGGTGTACCACAGGGGTGCCCAATACGTAGATCGCGATCTACCGGTCGATCGCAATGGACGTATGGGTCGATTGCGGGATGCAGCCAGGGATCCCCGGTGTCTGCTTGTTCATAGTGCAGAGTCGACTCTCAGCCTGTGCAGTGAACAAGCACTCCGGACACTTGCAGGCCACTCTTAGGGATGGAGGGGGCCGGGGTGCTGCTTGTTCACAGCACAGGCTGAGAGTCCTCTACGGACACTTTTAGGCGGCCATGTATGTGCTGGCTTTAGGTTGTGTCTCCTCCAGAACGAAGGCTTAATGTGCATCTTTTATTCCAGACTGTCGAAGGATTTCTTAGTAAAGACATAACCTGTCTAGTCACCAATAAAAAAGAAGTAAAGAGTCAAACATCGCTGGCTGTCCTGGCCACCATAGCAAAGTCAGAAAGTCTAGTTCATGGAGGAGAGGGCCGGAGCGCAGCCTGCAGTCAGACAGCAGAAGGGGTAAGTGACTTTGGGTCTGCCTTGGTTCATTGTCAGGTATGCTCCTCTCTGAAGCAGGTAATGGTAGACATGAGATGGCTAAAACCAGCAATGTTGTAGTTCAGATGGCCAGTGGCAGAGTGTGGGGCCTTCACTCTGCTCTAGTCGCACCCCTGCAGGCCAAATTTAGCACTTTTGTAGGTATTGCTTTACACAGCAATATATCTTTAATGGCTTTACATATCCCAGTGTTGTTTTGTTTTGTTTTTCCGGTGCCAAAATTAGTCACACGTAGATAACGTGTGGCTTACTAACTCTAAAGTTACACTGTCTTATAGACTGTGTGTTTGCTCCCCCTTCCTGCACAGAGATTGCCACGTGCTGTAAATCCTCCATCCTGCAGCATGTGCTTCTATGTGCAGACTCACACGTTAGACCTCACTTATTGTGATGGGACATATTGGCAACCAAATCAACATGTGAACTTGCTAAACTCTGGTGTGGAACGTTTGCCGTAAACGCTTCCACCTCCATGTAGACTTATGGGGCTTAAAACCTGTATTCTGGTTGTCGGCTGTATCTTTTTTGGGCAGGTAAGGCCTAAACCCCAAACATTGCTTTTGTTACATCCTAGGATGACTCTGTATTCTGACTTGTTGATCCTCTAATGAATTTCTCTTTACAGCCATATACAAGCAGAGGGAAACCAGTGCTTAGAAAGATGACCGATGAAGAGGTGAGTCAATAACATTCACTTTGGGGGAGAGGGGACGGACTGTCTCAAGATGGAAATGCCCCTTAGATGTTCTATCCTAGAACAGGTCATTGCTATCAGTCACAGAAAATCCATATAGGTAAACAATTGTAACATTAATTCACTTTTTTTTTTTTTTTTTTTTTTTGTGTAAGAATAAGCTGAAAACCAGGAAGGGGAGAGGAGACGGGGAAGGGCAGCCGAAATCCTGAACGGGGATGTCTCTTAACAATAGAACGTGTCTATTTCTTAACAGCTACTGCATCAAAAGTTCAGGATCTTGCTGGATGCGTTGAACTGGGGAGTTGACATTCAACACTTTGATGGTAAGGAAGACTTCTTCTTCTTGGAGAGTTGCCTCCATGTCTTGACAAGGATCTGCTGGACGTGTAAAAGCCACTTCTAGGCAACACCGTGTATCTTGCAGCAGTGTAGTCAAGCTCACCAAGTCATTTTAGCCTTTCATTGATACCTGATACCTCTAGAATTCTTTTCTATGTAATGTCTTGCTGACATAAGACTTATTTTCAGACCCGTTTATAAATTGCTCCTCAGACTTTGGCTCCATGTGCTCTCTAGTTCACTACGAACCCCTTTCTCGTGTCCTGTCCGGTCCGTATAGGGGCTGTGAGCACAGACTATACTAGGGGCCGGTCCTGTTGTCTACTCATGCACAGGGCCGTAGAGGTAACGCCATCCGTGCGGCTTCTTGTCTTAAGGTTGGCCTGTACGTGTACACTTCTTTATGCAGCTACGACTTGGATTCATGTAACATCACTTTGCCTTACAGACTTTAATAAAGAGCTTGAAATAAAGAAGAAATGGGTGACATACTTGCAGTCCTCCGGCAAAGGCACCACCTGTAAAGCTGACGTAAGTACATCACCTCACTGATGTGGTATCACTATATACTCCAAGAAATGGTACAAGTGTCTGTACTATAGCACTCGCTGTACCAGTCCTGTCACACAGTCTGACTTCTCTCTTATAAATCCCCCCACACCCAAATTCCCTTTTCCCTGCCAGTCTTTCATTACCGGTCTCTGCAGTGACCTGGTGTGTGCACATGTCTCCAGCAGTTAGTTACAGGCTGTAATGGTGACATGAGGACACTGTCAGTGACTACAGCGGTCACATGTTAGTGTAGGTTGCACTTCATGAGTAGGAGCTGTGAAGTAAGGTCCCAACATGTCGCCGCAAAAGAAGAGACGTCACACTCGATAGTGCAGGAACAAAGATTTAATCCTCATATAGGCAGAGATCAAATTTCCAGACAATGACTATACACTAGACCAAATCCAAGTATGTAGCGGTAAACTGTCATTTAGCCCTTCATCAGATATTCAATATAAACTCCAGGGGGGGAAGGGAACCATGTTGCTATACAATGGAATAGCAAACTTCTGCAAAGTGAAAGCTGGCCTTCTTGGACTTCTTCGTCCCAGATTTCTACCATACTTTGTGCTGCAGATGTGAACATGGCCTAACTGATCCTGGTATTGGAATATCCCTGTATTAGTATGGTGTACATGAGTCAGAGGAAAGACCGCTCAGTAAGCTGCACTTCCACCAAGGCCTGTTGGGTTTCTTTTGCTTTCTGACACCGAATAGAAAGCTGATGGCTCCATAATCGGTAGTATCTGTTATATAATCTATCTTTGTACTTGTTGTGGCTTGTTAACCACTTCAGTACCGGGTCAATTAGTGCTCCAGGAACATTTTAGGGTTTTTGGGGGTTTTTTCCCCTCTGTTATGGTAAAAAAAAATTTTGTATGGCATTGATGGGGGTGGGGCTATAACGCTTAATAGCAGTGTTTTATTGGTGTAATTATAAAAAAAAAAGTGTTTTATCTACAGTATACACCTTACTAGAGCTGATCTGGCTCCTGTAGGACACAGCAGCTCTTGTAAAATGCTGACACCAGCAGATCACGTGACCGCCAGGTCAGAGGGTGGCCACATCATGGCGACGCGCATAGCTGTGTATACAGCTCTCATTCAGTGCTGTATACACAGCGATCGAGAAGGTAATAAACCTTTCCTGCCTTCTCTCTGGGAGCTCCGGCTGAAGTTACAGCCGGCTTCCTGTATCAGCAGCTGCACCATCTCGTGCAGCAGCTGCACCATCTCGTGCAGCCACTGTGTTCTGACAGGACATACCGGCACGTCCTGTCAGAACAAGGCAACCACCTTCCAGACATAAATACTCTATGGGTGGTCCGGAAGTGGTTAATGGAGCCTCGCTAAATCTGTGAACAAGCCTTTGTACAAGTACAAATACAGCTGAGCTTCGTATGGATTCTGCTGTCGGTGTAACATCAGGATTACACCTACCTGGCCTTGTAGTCTTAGAGTTCTGTGACAAGGTCAGCAGCCGTGTATTAATGCCAAAACCCATTGCACCAGGGTTAGTATGCCGCTATTCGGATATGACACTAAAGGGTTGTTCCACTAGACATTTGTCACCCCCTGCAGATGGGAATATTACTTGGGGTCTGACCAGAGTCCCCAGCGATCAGTAGAGCGCAGGACCAAGACCCTCTTGCATTCACCCCTTAAGCTCAATGCATTTGCATGGTAGATCTGGCACATGTATTCTATGTCCAATGTACTTTCTGTATCCATTCCTCAGGTCTTCTAGACCTCTGCTTACTTCCAATGGATAATCAGTCTGTGGTCATGTGGTTTACACAGCCCGTACCCAAGCCATGTCTGTACTGCGCTGCGTGACCATCACATGACCATGGACCGAGCCAGGGAAGATCCAGAGAACTGTGGAATTGATAGAGAATATTGGAAAATCGTACAACTTTATACAGACAAGGTTCGTCTCCACATTGGTCTGTGGCCGCCCCCATCTAAAAGAGTGCAGCTTTTCAGACCCACTCGTCACCTAAAAACCAATGTCTTGTCTGATGGATGGGACACGGTTTATTTGATAGATTATAAACTTGATTTCAGCTGACTCCTCTCGCTATGGTCTTACTTCTCAAGACACTTATTCAGTCTTACATTACCACTCTGTTCTAGGGGTATTGTATAATCTAAGATATATGGGTGAGGGGCCGGGACTTTAAGCAGATCTACATTTACATAAATTTTTTTTTTATTTTTTTTTTTTATTTTTTTTTGTGAATAAAGTTTTCACCAAAGCCTCCAGAGGAAGAAAAGCTAAAAGGTGAGTAATCCGAGAAAACGTCTTCTGTATCTTTCGCTTTGCAGAAAAATGTCCCGTCTCACTAAAATGGCTTCTTTTACAGTCACCGAACTGCAGCATCCTTTTCTCAAGGTGGAGGACTTCAGCAAGTAAGTGACTGTGTTCTTGTGATAAAAACCAACTTAAAGGGGTATTCACATCAACAGTAACAAAATTAAACATTTTGGCAAATATAATTAAACATTTTGCAGAATTTTAAAGACTTTTCTGAAATTTCTTGTGGTCACAGGTTGTCTTGATGGGTTACCAGTGGATATGACCATGAATGCAGGAACTTTCTAAGGTCAAAAACAGATTTCCTTATTGTGGCCGGGATATCTTCTGATACATGTAGTGTCCCTGCCTGATAACTTGGCTACAGTAAGAACTATGGCTGGGTACCTGACAAGTCCCCGACCAGACAGGTTCTGTGTTGGTGGTCATATCCATTGGCAACTAAGGGTAAGTTCACACGGAGTAAAATGGAGCGTATACGGAGCGTTTACGTAAACGCTCCAAATTACACTCCATTTTACTCCGTGTGAACTTACCCTAATCTAGACAACAGAAGTTGCCACCAATCCCGGGTTCACACAGGGGTCTTTTGGTCCAGAACCTGAGGCGGAGGCCGCCTCATGTTCCGGTCCAGAATACAGGTAGTTCACTCTTCACGCATCATCTTCCAGCGCTGGGGGTCAAAACTTCTAGGCCTTGGGCAGAGCTGACTGCGCTTGCCCACAGACCACAAGAAAACTGCCATTTTTCTTGTCAGCTCTGCCTGAGTCCTAGAAGTTTCAACCCCCCCCCCCAGCTCCGGAAGATGACTTGTAAAGAGGCTGCTCCTGAAGAAGATGGAGGCGGCTCTGGAGAGTTCTCACAGCATTGGGGACGCCCCCAGTGCTGCAAGAGAACTCATTTGCATACCGACGAAAAACGGGATTTCTACCGGACGATGGCGCAGAGAAGACATCTAAAGGTAGGACAAGAATAGTCTTTAATAGAGATGAGTGAGTACTGTTCGGATCAGCCGATCCGAACAGCACGCTCGCATAGAAATGAATGGCCGTAGCCGGCACGCGGGGGGTTAAGCGGCCGGCCGCCGTCAAAGCGGAAGTACCAGGTGCATCCATTCATAACTATGGAGCGTGCTGTTCGGATCGGCTGATCCCAACAGTACTCGCTCATCTCTAGTCTTTAAGGCTATTCCTATGTGTTAGTCACAAAAAAATTGTGTTTTAATGATAGGATCCCTTTAAACGTGTGTACGTGTGTGTACACACATACAGGCCTGAAGTGGCTGGGGAGTCTGTCAGCAATAATACTGGCTATAAACCAGTCCTAGCACCATGTAGAGGTAATTCTGCAGGTTTTTGGTAGGTCTTGGCTTGCCTGAGCTTTGCTCTCTAGTGTCGACTCCCAGAGAAAGCGCTTCTCCCCTCACTTGATTATGAAACTGAATTACATGAAACCGGGGTCTCCAAACCTGGACACTTGTACATGTAGAATCTCCTCTGCTGGGAGAGGGTGTAACCACTTACTGCCGACACTCCCTGTAATACTATCTGAGCCCAGGGTCAAGACCCCTGCCTGGAACTGTTCTAGCTTGTCGGTGACTTTGTTACCTCTGGCCAGTTTTTGGCTTAAAATGCAAATCTAAGTCTTACTGCCCATACTCTTCATCCTTCTACATCACTCTGACTTGTATATATGTACGCTGTAAGTTTCCGCTGTGCACCACAGATCAAAGGCTGGGACCACACGACCGTTTTTGTCTCCGTTCACATGACCAAAAATCAGCGTTGTCATACAATAGAGCAGTGATTGGGACCAGACCGCCTTGTAGCCCCAGCCAAAGGCCTGTAGGCCACAGATCTATTCATGGTAAATGACCATCTCTTTACAGAAAGTACAAGCCCTGCCACATAACGTATCCTGCATTCCGGTCATTCCAGCCCGATCCTATTCCAGTTTCCAATCCTCTTCCAAAGCGAACTCCTGTGAAGCGAGCGCCAAAGCAATCTGTCCTAAAGAGGGAAGCGGCAAAGCAGGAAGCGGCAAAGCGAGCGGCAGCAAAGAGGTTTGGTTCTGTTCAATGGGGTTTTTATCTATAGGCCCCCTCCAGCGTTCTAAAATAAACTTATGATGTATAAAATATATATATATATTATATTTTGTGACCTACGTGAAAGCAGCCCCATTATACTTGCCTTGCATGTGCAATACATTGGGCAGCCGCCACATATCACAAAGAAGGGGTGCTGGCCGGCACCTCCATACAGTGGGTGCTGGGGGATCCTGCTGCCATGTAGTGCTCTATATGTTCTGCCATGCACATGCACAGTCCATAGTCTACTGCGTGGGGACTTCATGGAGCATATGGTATTGTGTATGGATAGAATTTAGATTTACCAAATGTAACCTCTTCAAGACAATGAATCTGAATGGAACTTATAAAGTGGCCGTATCTCCCTAATTCTGTATAGAAACTTATTCATTTTCTTTTCTTCCTAGACTAAATAAGACTTGGCATGGGAAACCCGCTGAAACGCCTGTTAACAAAGTAGCAGCGACCAAAATAGGATACTGTGAATGTTGTTTAAAGAAGTATATAGATGTGGCGGCTGTAAGTACTAGAGGCATTGGACTGTCTTGTCTCTCTCTCCACCCTACATGACAAGATACAGGACACTGTTCACTAACATGTTCATCAGGTTATGGCCCCAATCACAACTGACCATTTTAGGACACGCCATTCACTGTTTACATACCGCTGAGTTATTCACTGGTTGGCTTGTGCACATTTAGTGACAACCCCCCGCACCCCCTCCCCGTGGTAGTGTGACAGGACTGCACGGATGCAAGATTGAAATGCTTGATGACGAGTTCCTATGAACAGAGCTGACTTTCCATATTGGTTATTCTGCAGCCCTATGTTAGACCTACTGGCTCGTCCTTTCTCCTCTCGAACAATCCTCTAGTTATAGTCGCCTCTGACCTGAATTTGAAGGCGTTTCGTCTCCTTTATTGCAGCACCTTGAGAGCGAGGAACACCAGAAATATGCTACAGGGCCGCACTATCAAGATGTGGATGACATTATTGCATCCTTTGAACTTGACTTGGTGGACTGGTTAAGGGCTCCACTGGGGGCACAGAGGTAAGTTTTATGCGATGTTGTATAGGATATTGCTTCTGCATGGGAGAGGATTGTCATTGTAATAGTCGGCTTATGGTGGGGTCACATCTGCGCCCCGGTCTGAAACTGGACAGATGTAAACCTGCAGGCATTTTCCAAACCCATTCATTTGAATGGGTTTGGAAAGTGTCCGGCCGTGAGCGCCAGTGAGTGTTTTATGTTCTCCATGGCGAAACCGAACGCTCACGGCCGGACAGTCTGCCAGGTTTCCGTCTTATATCTGATACTAACTTTTAGCTAACAAAGACTGACCAAAAAAAGTGAAACTATATACAATGGATGAATAGTGGTTCCCATTGATAAGTGAAGTATACAATTCTGTGATGGCTGAATCTGTCCCTTGCTGATCATCTAATACAGGGGTAGGGAACCTTTGGCTCTCCAGCTGCTGTGAAACTACAACTCCCATCATGCTCCATTCACTTTCATGGGAGTTCCCAGAACAGCAGAGCCAGTATGCATGCTGGGAGTTGTAGTTTTGCAACAGCTGGAGAGCCGTGCGTTCCCTACCCCTGATCTAATCTGTATAGGGGCCCTTCTTGACGCTTCCATTAGAGCAGGATCGGGCAGATGGACTTCACCGTCCCAATCCTCTCACAAGTTGTCTTGCTAGCAGACTTCTCCCCTCTCCCATTCAGTACCCTCGCCCCCTCAGATGGACAGAGTAATGCATGTGTATGGGAAGTGTGGGTGACTTGTACACTTGACGTATAGCCTAGACACTACTCTCTGTGCCTTGCTCATCTTCAAGTACTCTGGAATCTAATATTTATTTTGTCCACTCTTCAGTGCACCAATTCCTCCTCAGCCTGTAACACCACAGCCGAGACGCTTTCCATCTCCTAACCTCCAGCCACCCACCAATAACCAGATGCCTCATGGTATGGAAGGAAGGCCGTTCCCCACACAAGACAATATCGGCGCTCATCTTGCTATGGTTTGGCACTCTGACCCAGTCGTCCCCATCCATGGCCAATGCCGGTACCTCCATAGCCGCACCAATGACGCAGACTCACCGCTCAAACGTACCAGTTCACCAATCATTTGGTCTCTTGACAACAACAGGTTGCCCGCTGAGCTGAGCGAACCTTTAATTACCTTGCTCAATGACAGCCTACAAAGAGGCATGGTAGGAAGGGCGGACGACGCTAAACCCTACATGGACAATGCAGAATGTGCTCAGGGTGACCAAAACTGTTCATCGGAGTCTGCCGGGTGCAGTTCTGTTAAAAGACTTAAAATGGGCTTCACCTTGGAGGAGACGGTGCAGGAGTCTGCATTGCCACCAGAGGAAAAAATCAAATCCAATGAGAATCTGGAAGACTCTTGCCCCTTGGGACAGCCGGAGGCCTCCTGCCTACCGAGCTGCTCCACTCCCAGCAAACTGCAAAGAAAAGTGACACCACTAGAGTGGAGGGAAAGAAACCAGGAGGAGCTTCCAGGTACGACGTCTTGTAAAGTGTCCATCCCACTAGAAGCCATCCATCCCACTAGAAGCCTGCACCCATCCCGGGACCTACTGGAAGGCTTGTTCCGGACCAGCGACATCAATGCTGAGTTTCATGGCTTCTCCTGTAACACTGTGGGGCCTGTGGAGGAGGATGATGCTGATACTACTGATGATGAGGAGCAGGCGGCCGCATCTCATGAACATGTTCTCCAGATATTTTCACACACCAGTTCTTCACCTTCTACTTTTATTGGGTTTTAACGTGTTTTTATGGGTTTTAGATGTTTAACAATTTTTTTTTTTTTTTTTATTTGCATATTTCCTGCTCTGAAAAATAAATTTTACAATTTATAACTTTCAGCTTTTGCCTTTACAAAATAATCTTTACTTTACATATTGTCTATGTGCTTGAGGCTGAAGCCCCACATTGTGGAAATGCAGATTTTTATGTTGCAGATTTTGTTTTTTTGTAGCCAAAGCCAAGAATGGCTACAAATGGAATCGGAAACATATAGAAAGTTCTTGGGCTTAGTCCACACGCAAATACGCCTGTGCATATTCCGTCACGGCTGCCACAACGGGATGCGGGTGCGGTGCACAGCTGCAGAATCCACATGAAGAAAGGGCAACTTGTTTCTTGCAACATGCCGCTAGCGGTCTCCATAGATCACCATTGTGAGGGGGCAGATTATGACGTGGATTCCGCACCAAAATCCGCCCCGTGTGAATGGGGCCTTGTACTTCTCACTTCTCCTCAATCTAGTCCTGGCTTTGGCTCAAAAAACCACAACAAAATCTGCAACAAAAAAAAGCTGGGGCCCCAGCCTTGAGAGGTTTTCTGGGTTGATATAATTTTAGGATGGGTCAAATGGTGATCAGAGGGGGGGGGGTCTGACACTAGGTCACCTGCTGATCAGTAGCTAGAGCACTGCCTCCACATCACATGACCTGTGAGCGGCTCAGGGCTGACATGCAGTTCCAGGCACAGCCACTATATAATGTATGGCGCTGTACTGCCACAATCTTGCCTGACCACTGTTCTCTTCAAATGGTTGACCAGTAGTAGTATGGCCGGGGTCTGGCACTTGGACACACACACGACCTATAATATGGATCACTAATCCTAGAAAGTGACGTCCCCATAACTTTGTGGATAGACTTGAATTTTGTAAGGCACTTGTGCCGTTCTTATCTGATGCACTCTGACGGACTTGCAGGTAATAAAGGTGACTCTATTACTTTGATTTGTGGCCATAAAGGGAGTATCTGCCCCTATGTAAGGTCCCTGTTGGTTTTGTACTGGGCCCTCCCCTCCTAACTTGTGTATATATGGGATTAGCAGACCCTCTCTGGTTTATATGCAGTTATTCACTATGGATAGATCACACTTTGGGAATATATGATGTAATTTGGGTAAGTTTCTCCCCTGTTAGTGGTCACTCCCGCACACTCTACCTATTGGGGCTCAATCTACAAGCCACATTAACCTACAAGTGTTTTTGGTGTGAGGGTAGAAACCAGAGGTCACGCGCACAAACTTTTACAGGCCTTGCCCTTGGTTCTAAGTACTGAGCCCCTTTCCTACCTTAGCAGACTGCTGTGACTTGTAGTGCCTCTTAAGACTGGCTCCTTGTATTAATTGCAGTCTGTTCTGGTCCTCCAACACCTGAGTGCAGATGTGAATATGGCACATGTCAGGAGCACAAGTTGGATGAGGTGTTAGAATGAAATGGAACATTGAAATGTCTTCTGTGACCAGCAGGTGGCGTACTAGACCTATAGACATACTTGGTCCACTGCAAGAATTCTAAGTCACCATTCACATGACTGTATACTAGCCATGGATTTCACATTGACCCTTAATGGAAACTTAACACTCCTGTTTTATTGGCTGTGGGAGAAAACAATATTTTGTGGCCCAGGCTTACTGGAGGAAATCGTCCATGTTCCATCTGTGCGGTTCACTAACCTGGTGCATGTAGCCAAAAACTAAGCCCCAGCCCTGCAGATAGGTTACTGTCACCAGACCCAGCATATCACCCCAGCCCTGCAGATAGGTTACTGTCACCAGACCCAGCATATCACCCCAGCCCTGCAGATAGGTTACTGTCACCAGACCAGCATATCACCCCAGTCCTGCAGATAGATAGGTTACTGTCACCAGACCAGCATATCACCCCAGCCCTGCAGATAGATAGGTTACTGTCACCAGACCAGCATATCACCCCAGCCCTGCAGATAGATAGGTTAGTGTCACCAGACCAGCATATCACCCCAGCCCTGCAGATGGATAGGTTACTGTCACCAGACCCAGCATATCACCCCAGCCCTGCAGATGGATAGGTTAGTGTCACCAGAACCAGCATATCACCCCAGCCCTGCAGATAGATAGGTTAGTGTCACCAGACTCAGCATATCACCCCAGCCCTGCAGATAGATAGGTTAGTGTCACCAGACTCAGCATATCACCCCAGCCTTGCAGATAGATAGGTTACTGTCACCAGACCCAGCATATCACCCCAGCCCTGCAGATAGATAGGTTACTGTCACCAGACCCATTATTTCTCCCCAGCCCTGCAGATAGATAGGTTAGTGTCACCAGAACCAGCATATCACCCCAGCCCTGCAGATAGATAGGTTAGTGTCACCAGACTCAGCATATCACCCCAGCCCTGCAGATAGATAGGTTAGTGTCACCAGACTCAGCATATCACCCCAGCCTTGCAGATAGATAGGTTACTGTCACCAGACCCAGCATATCACCCCAGCCCTGCAGATAGATAGGTTACTGTCACCAGACCCATTATTTCTCCCCAGCCCTGCAGATAGATAGGTTAGTGTCACCAGAACCAGCATATCACCCCAGCCCTGCAGATAGATAGGTTACTGTCACCAGACCCAGCATATCACCCCAGCCCTGCAGATAGATAGGTTAGTGTCACCAGAACCAGCATATCACCCCAGCCCTGCAGATAGATAGGTTAGTGTCACCAGACCCAGCATATCACCCCAGCCCTGCAGATAGATAGGTTAGTGTCACCAGAACCAGCATATCACCCCAGCCCTGCAGATAGATAGGTTACTGTCACCAGAACCAGCATATCACCCCAGCCCTGCAGATAGATAGATTAGTGTCACCAGACCCAGCATATCACCCCAGTCCTGCAGATAGATAGGTTAGTGTCACCAGAACCAGCATATCACCCCAGCCCTGCAGATAGATAGGTTAGTGTCACCAGAACCAGCATATCACCCCAGCCCTGCAGATAGATAGGTTACTGTCACCAGAACATTGCTGTTTTGTCAATATGCAAATTAGCTATTTGGAGCAACGAGGGCATTTCCATTGCTAATAAAATAAGCAGCAAATCCTTCTTTGCTTCATAGATCATATTAACCAAAACAATATCTTGGTAATGTAGGCCGGATTCACAAGGGAACATTGTGTGATTTAGATGACCCTAAGGGTGCATTCACACTGAGTAAACGCTAGCTTATTTTGTAGAGTAAAATTACACTTGTAAATTTTGCTATCCCATTGACTTCAATGACATTTTACAGGCGTATTTTTACAGGCGTATTTTTTACAGGCGTATTTTTTACAGGCGTATTTTTACACTTGTAAAAAAATATCATTGAAGTCAATGGGATAGCAAAATTTACAAGTGTAATTTTACTCTACAAAATAAGCTAGTGTTTACTCAGTGTGAATGCACCCTAACCTATTTATTTGCAGGGTTGGGTTCTGGTGGCAGACTTGATTTAACTCCTTCCTGCTCCCCTTCATTGAGATCACACAGGCACATGGGATCTTCCAATGGGAGACAAATTTCCTAGATTGCCAGTCCATATAAAAGTGACTACTGAGGCCTGGGCCTAACGAAGAACTCGAGGGCTGACCTGAGCCAATTCCAAACATGGTATGCCTGATTTATTCTCTGCTGTTAGAAGGATCCCCTGGTTCTCTGGTGGGCCAGTCCGACACTGTGGACCTGAACAACGGAGAGCAAGGCGCAAGTGTGAACCTTGTGAACAAAAAGGAGGTTGAAAAGTGTCATTGTACAATAGAATAATGAGGGCCGTGCACCCTATATGATCCTGTTCCTCATGATGGGTGTGTCGTATGACAAATTAAGATGAGACAATTTTGGGGACAAGCAATGGAACTTCCCCTTAAAACTTTTTGTTTTACGCGGTCACCGCTTTTATTAAACAAACATTACAATTATGCCGACGCATTTACTTTTGAGCAGAACTGCAGATGTGCAAATGCGTTGTGTTATCCCGGTGCTCATCAGTCAGCACAAGAGCCGGCCAAGAACACCTCGCCGAGGAACCAATACAAATGGCTGGGAGTACTGGTAAATCAGCAAGATGACAAAAATAATATTCAGTACACCCAGCACCGGGTCCAGCGCCAGTGCTTAATAAAGCCTCGTGCACACAACCATATTACAAATCCATATCACACTAATATTATCCTATGGTGATTTCTATACCTTCACGTGTTGCCAAATTTTTGCATGGATGGGTTTTACAAATTTTACATTCTTGCTGTTTGAAAAATGATTCATGTAAGGCTTCATTGGGTAAGAAGGGCAGACCTCACCAGGGTTATGGCATGTCTTGGGGATGATACAGAAACTCAGACCCAGCAGGTTATCTGGAACGCTTGTTTATTCAAATTGTGGCAGCAAACTCGATGGTTCTGAACGTTACACGAGGCAACAGGCCTAGTGGTTACAGGGATTGCACAGAAGACAACTAGTGTAGCGGCGTAAAGTAACCAAGGGGCCCCACCATACCATGACCACCTTCAGCAACATCTTCAGAACTGGAGAACTGTACAATTATTTTGGTCTCCTTCATACAGGGATAATACACACAGTGATGTCACAGTACAGAGATAATACACACAGTGATGTCACAGTACAGGATAATACACTCAGTGATGTCACAGTACAGGGATAATACACACAGTGATGTCACAGTACAGGATAATACACACAGTGATGTCACAGTACAGAGATAATACACACAGTGATGTCACAGTACAGGGATAATACACACAGTGATGTCACAGTACAGAGATAATACACACAGTGATGTCACAGTACAGGATAATACACACAGTGATGTCACAGTACAGGGATAATACACACAGCGATGTCACAGTACAGGATAATACACACAGTGATGTCACAGTACAGAGATAATACACACAGTGATGTCACAGTACAGGATAATACACACAGTGATGTCACAGTACAGGGATAATACACACAGTGATGTCACAGTACAGGAATAATACACACAGTGATGTCACGGTACAGGGATAATACACATAGTAGTGATGTCACAGTACAGAGATAATACACACAGTGATGTCACAGTACAGGATAATACACACAGTGATGTCACAGTACAGGATAATACACACAGTGATGTCACAGTACAGGATAATACACACAGTGATGTCACAGTACAGGGATAATACACACAGTGATGTCACAGTACAGGAATAATACACACAGTGATGTCACGGTACAGGGATAATACACACAGTGATGTCACAGTACAGAGATAATACACATAGTAGTGATGTCACAGTACAGAGATAATACACACAGTGATGTCACAGTACAGGATAATACACACAGTGATGTCACAGTACAGGATAATACACACAGTGATGTCACAGTACAGGGATAATACACACAGTGATGTCACAGTAATATTGTTAATGAAGGATTACACAATAGTATTATAATATGCACAGTGAAAAAATAATGGCTAGGGTCTCGCCATGGATATTGGTTTGTGAGTTTGCCTATTTTGGCCAAAATATTGACTAATGGCTTGTGGCTGTTTAATCTTTTTTTGCAGGATGCAGCCAGGCCGTTCATTCACTTTTCTAGGGTGCTGCTATTGTTGAGGTCCACATATTAAGGTGCCCGGCAGCCTGCCTGATCTAATAGTGTGAGGCACGACCAATCTGGTGCTGTGCACCTCACAATATCACGTGACATTGCCTTGTTTTATTTGTGTGCATTTGAGGTTCTGGCTTCCCCTCCTGCATTGTAGGTGTGAGAGTGGATGTTCCATCAGCGTGTTGCACCTGTAGTTTTACTATTATATCTTGCAATCGGGCATGCGTCATCTGGTATTGGGTGAGTGCGGCCTTCTGCTGCGATATGTTTTTGTATATTATGTCCCTTTTAGTAATATGCTCAGTGCAGTACTCCCTTAAGTCTCCACGTACTGTCTGTGTCAGATATTGCCCCTCTCTCTCGCGTCTCATCCCACAGGCCACCATTAATGTGTATGGGTTATCCAATCGCTCAGGTCTCACACCAATGTTAGGCAGCAGAGACTTGGTAGCCACATGTAATGCAGTGGCCAAATAACCATACATTGCACAAACAGTAGTAAGCACCATCCATATTCTAAGATGGCGAATGAGCCCTAAATAATAGAGGTATTCAAGTAACTAAGCACCATTTCTCGACAGAACTGCTGACTCTCTTGATTTCAGAATTCGATCTCCCAGAGGAATATACTGTACACCAGCCTGAACAATAAGTAACCATTGAATTGTTTGCTATGAGCTTCAGCTTCTCTTTTACGTTCCCTGGGGGGTTCTTGTCCAAGAACACACCTGGTCGCCAGTTCCCAGCCAGATGGCAGGAGGTTTAAGGACGCCAGGGTTCCCAGATTCGCTCTGTTAGAAGACCAGGTTGGATTGGAGGGTTTTTGGAAGGAGCGAAGCAAGACACAGTTCAGGAGACCATTATTAGGTTGGCAAGTCTTAAGTGTTCTTCACCTTCAGTTCCAGCAAGTGAATGTGGATTTTAACCAGGTCACAATCCCCAGTAGGGCCTAGTTAGGACAGACCAAGATTGGGAACTTTAACGTAAACATTAGATCCAAGATTGGTATCGGATGGCAGGATCAGAAGGTTGGGCCAGGTTCGGGTCTGCAGAACATCAGGTCAGAGAAAGTCGAGCAAGTTGGGTCAAATAAAGGAGAACCCAGAGTATTAAACATGGAAATAGGCAAAAAGGTCACCACAGAGGCTCTTCGGCCGGTGACAGCGACAGCGGACATCCTCTACGTCTAGAGGGAAGAACATTTCACCAGCATCATAAACGGGGATTCTTTACTGTAAGAGTGGTGAGACTAAGGGACTTATTGTCATAGGATGGCGGGTTCATTGCACAGATTCGATGGTCTGGGTGTCTTTTTTAGAAAGAAAAATCTTAGAGGTTATGGGTATTAAATTTTTGGAGATGATAAGTTGATCCAGGCTTTATACTGACTGACGGATTGGAGTCAGCAGGTAATTTTTTTCCCTGACATGGGGCAATTGGTTCAGCCTTATGGGGTTTATTGTCTTTGGATCAACAATGTAGGTTGGACTTGATGGACCTGCGTCTTCATCCAACCTCTTCTACTAGGTAACTATGATCACTGAGCAGTGGACGACATGAAAGATAAGGACCTTAAAGAGCAACATTGCACCCAATGCTAGGTTGGCTACGTTCTTCTCCTGAAAAATCAGCAATTGGTCTGGTTTGCCATGGTGGCCACTTTTTGAAATGGATCATCATCTTGGTGAAGTTGTGCTTACGGAGAACTCCCCTCTCAATTGAGGACCTACCTCACCCTGAATTTGACAGACAACCCACTTGGATAGACTCTGTGCAATGCTTCATTTCTCCTGCGGAGGCAGCGTAGTTAAACTGACCACTTAGCCTATCTTCACACAAACCATAAAAGTGAAACTTGTGACAAAATTTACACGTTTCCCCTTCAGATTTTCTACGGTTTACACTGACATACACAGAAATCCATACCAAATGTCAATTTACGTAAGGAAAGTTTTATGCAGCCTGTGGATGAAATCTGTTATATTTTCTCATCTTTGCTAATGCTGCAGAGTTTCCATGGGCAAAACCAGACAGAAAATATATTTAGCATTTCCAATGAATGTTGTCGTAGTCTTATGCCTATATGCAGAAGAACATTGTAAAATGTCGCAACATCCGTTTACATATGACCATTTTGCTTTTATGGAAAAGCCATTTCACCGATCCCTCATAGACTTGAGTGTATTGACAAATCCATGGACAAAAGTAACATACCCCCCCCCCCCCCCCAAAAAAAAAAAAAAAAAAAAAAAAAATCATACATGTGAATAGTCCCATTTAAATCAATGAGACAGATTTATGAAGTCAGATTTATCCACTATAGCGGCGAAGGGTGCACGTATTTGCGCAGGTTTCCTCATAGACCATGCACACCCCTCGCCTGCACTGAAACCATGGTAGTTTGTAGCTGGCGTCGATTACAGGGGTCACTTACGCCATAAACTAGTGTACATGAACATAAATTTGGCACCACCCCTACCCGCGCCATGCCCATCGCCACAAGCCCTTCCAAGGAAACATACTATTTTTACAGCAAATATTGTAGACCTTTTCATGCCTTGTTCGCCTAAAGAGGAAGATATATTAAAATGATGTAAAAGCAAAATTGTCTTCCTTTTCCATCGCAACCAATGACAGCGCAGCTTTCATATTCCAGGAGTAGAATTCAAAATGAAAGCTGCGCTGTGATGGGTTGCTATAGGCAACCAAGACAATTTTGCTTATAGACGGTGTGATATATCTGTCCCAATAGGGGAGAAATATGGCGACTGATGTTATAACTCCATCGCTGGGGATATGTGGGATACAAGGCATAATAAATGTGTTCTAAAAATGGCCGTCGCATGGCTGGTTATCACTGTCATGTGTCTGAGGCCTAAGGCACCATGCACACACACAACTATACTTTATATCCACAATGTGGATCCCATACATTTCTATGGGCCCGTACACACAGCTGTAGTTTTTCTGCAAAATATGGAGCAGGTCCTATACCTGTCCATAGCTGTGGCTCGGTCCATTCATTTCAATGTAAGTCAATGAAAATCTCGGATACAATCCGTGTGTCATCCATGCCATTTTTTCAGATCCGTACATTGCATACGATACTCATGGTCATGTCGCTGTCAGATTTAGCTGATGTCTGAGGGTAACATGGCTAATATTCACTGAATGTAGGCTAGGTCTATTTTCACACTTCTGGGTCTGTCAAGATTTTGGTCACTATTTCGTGATTATCCGATTTGTATACCATAGGCTATACTACTGGTTCACATTACCATCATGGCTTCCATTTTTAACAGAAGACACGGGGCCTAGCTGAATCTGCTGTAAAACCAATATCAAAGCGGATTGACTTAGACTATAGTCACACCACCGAGGTAAAAAACAACTGTGAAAAACATCCATCTTGCACCCGAGGCACACTGAAATGCCCTAAAAATAGGAGATGACCCATATTTGAATGGTCCGTCATGTAACTAGCCCCCGTTTACTGACATTAAACATAATACCGCTGTGTGACGCCTGTTAAAAAAATGGACATAATGCGGCCGTTTTCTCTGCCATGTGAATGTAGCTGCAGGCGATATTCATATTACCATCAAAACGGTCATCAAAAATGGCTGAAGCGGGGTTTTTTTTTTTGGGGGGGGGGGTTACTGGTGTTTTGCATGTCTAGGCCTTGAGGACTTGACAAATCCATGAAAACAGTCGTGCGATAAGATTGTGCAAAGTGGAGAACCCCTTTAAGAGGTTAAAAAAAAGTTAAGGTTGAGGCTGCACAGAACGTCCCGCAGCAATAAAACGCAGTGGGAAAAACTATGGTGCATCGTGGTTCTTCCCGCAGCGCTTTAAACAGAAAGTTTACAGCGTTTTCCTCCACGGACTTTCTGTTGCAATTATACAGTTAGGGCCAGAAATATTTGGACAGTGACACAAGTTTTGTTATTTTAGCTGTTTACTAAAACATGTTCAGAAATACAATTATATATATAATATGGGCTGAAAGTGCACACTCCCAGCTGCAATATGAGAGTTTCCACATCCAAATCGGAGAAAGGGTTTAGGAATCATAGCTCTGTAATGCATAGCCTCCTCTTTTTCAAGGGACCAAAAGTAATTGGACAATGGACTCTAAGGGCTGCAATTTGTATACATCCGGCGTCTCCCTCGTAAACCTGTAATCAATGAAGTAGTTAAAAGGTCTGGGGTTGATTCCAGGTGTGTGGTTTTGCATTTGGAAGCTGTTGCTGTGACCAGACAACATGCGGTCAAAGGAACTCTCAATTGAGTTGAAGCCGAACATCCTGAGGCTGAAAAAAAAGAAAAAATCCATCAGAGAGATAGCAGACATGCTTGGAGTAGCAAAATCAACAGTCGGCTACATTCTAAGAAAAAAGGAATTGACTGGTGAGCTTGGGAACTCAAAAAGGTCTGGGCATCCACGGATGACAACAGTGGAGGATGATCGCCGCATACTTTCTTTGGTCAAGAAGAACCCGTTCACAACATCAACTGAAGTCCAGAACACTCTCAGTGAAGTAGGTGTATCTGTCTCTAAGTCAACAGTAAAGAGAAGACTCCATGAAAGTAAATACAAAGGGTTCAGATCTAGATGCAAACCATTCATCAATTCCAAAAATAGACAGGCCAGAGTTAAATTTGCTGAAAAACACCTCAAGAAGCCAGCTCAGTTCTGGAAAAGTATTCTATGGACAGATGAGACAAAGATCAACCTGTACCAGAATGATGGGAAGAAAAAAGTTTGGAGAAGAAAGGGAACGGCACATGATCCAAGGCACACCACATCCTCTGTAAAACATGGTGGAGGCAACGTGATGGCATGGGCATGCATGGCTTTCAATGGCACTGGGTCACTTGTGTTTATTGATGACATAACAGTAGACAAGAGTAGCCGGATGAATTCTGAAGTGTACCGGGATATACTTTCAGCCCAGATTCAGCCAAATGCTGCCAAGTTGATCGGACGGCGCTTCATAGTACAGATGGACAATGACCCCAAGCATACAGCCAAAGCTACCCAGGAGTTCATGAGTGCAAAAAAGTGCAACATTCTGCAATGGCCAAGTCAATCACCAGATCTTAACCCAATTGAGCATGCATTTCACTTGCTCAAATCCAGACTTAGGGTGCATTCAGACTACGTAACGCCGGGCGTGTATGAGAGCCGTACACGCCGGCATTACAGCAGACTGCCGAGCACTTCCCATTCACTTCAATGGGAGCGCTTGTAACAGCGGCGTTTACGAGCGCTCCCATTGAAGTGAATGGGAAGTGTTCGGCAGTCTGCCGTAATGCCGGCGTGTACGGCTCTCATACACGCCCGGCGTTACGTAGTCTGAATGCACCCTTAAGGCAGAAAGACCCACAAACAAGCAAGACCTGAAGGCTGCGGCTGTAAAGGCCTGGCAAAGCATTAAGAAGGAGGAAACCCAGCGTTTGGTGATGTCCATGGGTTCCAGACTTAAGGCAGTGATTGCCTCCAAAGGATTCGCAACAAAATATTGAAAATAAAAATATTTTGTTTGGGTTATGTTTATTTGTCCAATTACTTTTGAGCTCCTAAAATGTGGAGTGTTTGTAAAGAAATGTGTACAATTCCTACATTTTCTATCAGATATTTTTGTTCAACCCTTCAAATTAAACGTTACAATCTGCACTTGAATTCTGTTGTAGAGGTTTCATTTCAAATCCAATGTGGTGGCATGCAGAGCCCAGCTCGCGAAAATTGTGTCACTGTCCAAATATTTCTGGCCCTAACTGTATCTATGGGGAAATCGGTGTTTCCGTAGATATAATTGACATGCTGCGATTTCCAAAAATGTGGTCGTTTTGGGAATTTCAGCACGTCCACATGGCGGTTTTTGCCGCAAAGTGGGCATGGGATTTGCTTGAATCCCATTCACTTTGCCTGTACTGTAAAACGACGCTATTTTTCCCACGGCATTTCCGCCATGGTGTTTCCGTCCCATGGGGCCCGGCCTAAAAGTGGAGACCGTAGCAACCAATCAGAACATAGCTTTTATTTTCTGACCCGTACTGGGAAAATAAAAGCCGTGACCTGGTTGGTTGTAACTTGCTATAGGCGACATCTTTGCACACACGAGGCCCTAAATTTCTTTGGGCTCCTGTTACTTGCCGGAAATGGCATCTTGCAAACTTAACGGAAAAAAAGTGTAAAACAAGGAGAAAAGATGTCAAACTAAATGAGCCGAAACATTAAGGAGAAGAAAATGGCAGCGTCTTCCTGCACATTACAGCGCATTGATTAGATACCTAATGCAGCTGCGATCAATGGCTCAGTAAGCTTAGCTGTGCATGTTTACATCTGGACATCCACTTACTCAGCAGCTCTCACTTTATGTATTGGTTTCCGCATTTGTAAGTGGCCGCAGTCTGCGCTCTGCGCTCCCCCGAGGCTCCGTGCTAAAGGCATTGACTTCAAGGTCCCAGCGCCACGCAGGAAATGTTTACGCAGATGTTATATGATGCATATTACAATACGCTTACAAGCTGAAACCCTCATGAGTACTGAACCCATAGGCCAGGTGATATCGTGTCATGGTATCAGGCACAAGTGCGTCCTCAAAAATGGCGCTCGGAACCCTGCGCTAAATGTATGAAGGCTTGCAAAATACAGACACCAAGATGGAACCCCAGTGGAGTCCACTAAGGGGAATTCAATCCCTATATGGCTCATTTCTTGGACCAAAGGTGCACCACAAGCCCCCATCTGCACCTTGAGCAAATGTAGATGGAGCAGGATAGGGGTCGGCAGAGGTGAACCAGGGCTTTCTGCCGCCTGAAGCGGCATCAGAAAGCCCCCCCCCCCCGAGGAGGGGCGGAGCTGAGGGGGGCGGTGCTGAGCGGAAGGGGCGGAGTCGAGTGGAAAGGGGGCATGGCCGAGCGGAGCGAGCGGCGTTCGCAGGCAGAGAAAGGACCTGCTCTCTGCCTGAGTGTGAGGGGCGGCCGCTGGAGCAGCGCTGCATCCAGCAGGGCCGCCCCAATACACCGCTCGCTTCCCGTGTCGGGCTGCAGACACGGTGACACTAAGCCAGTCCAGGACAGCTTGTCCTGGACTGGCTTAGGTCAGCAAAAATGCCGCCCTCCCAAGGCCCTGGCATAGCGCCGCCTGAAGCAGTCGCTTCAGGTCGCCTCATGGGAGGTGCAGCGCTGGGGGTCGGGGCGAATCCTAACTGGGAAAAATGCCATTCTATACACCAGTCTTATTAAATTTGCCCCATTGGAAGGAGATTTACGAAGACTGGAGTTTTCTATGCCAGTCTTCATACTTACTGTGACTGCAGAGTGTGCACCGCACGTATGACTGGCGTAAATGATAATAAATCTAGCGCAAATCCCATGCCACACCGCTTTACAAGAAACCAAAAAAGTTGCACATTTTGCACAAAGAAGATTTGCACAAAAAGTTGGGACTTTTTTATGCCTGGTATAAACCGCTGTACAAGGCGTAATAAATCTCTCCCATTGATTACAATAGGGCTATTCACCCGTCCGGTTTTACGACTGTCAAAAAATAGGACATGGCATGTTTGACCCCTCGTTCATATCTGTGTTTGGTATTCTGCATGGGGACCCCCCCAAATGAACTACCAAATGCATTTGCAAGCGCTGTGCAGTGAAAGCACACGGACCCCATAGACTATAATGTACATTTTCTACCACAATCATGTTAATCTAGGCTTAGACTTTGGTCACACCAGTTTGGGCAACTTTTTGGACAATAAATTTAAATATTCTTTACATTCCCTGCTAAAAAGCACCAAACGCAGCTTTTGTGTTGCAGATTTTGTTGCGGTTTTTAGAGCCAAGGCCAGGAGTGGATTATCAGAAGGGAGAAGTATAAGAACTTTCTATAGATTTCCCATTCCTCGTGGAGCCATTCTTGGCTTTGGCTCAAAAAACCGCAGCAGATCTGCAACAAAACCACCCCTGTATTTCCACAACGTGGGGCCTCAGCCTTATGTTCATCAATTTTCTGGAGTTTTTAGAAACGTGGGTTATATATGGCTATTTTTGAAAACAATCTATTTCTGAACTGTAGACCTACAGTATATGGAACATAAATGCACGCAAAACCATAAAACAATAATGTGAACAAAGCCTTATACAAATGTATCATTCACAAATAAGTGGGTGCCTGAAATATAAAGCTGTAGTGTAATGTATAGAGGTAGCAGGGCTGAGAATGTAAATGGACAGAGCTGAGTTTGTTACGGTGTACAAAAGAAACAGTTGGGTGACATTATTCAGCTCTGCTACATCTGTAGGCGAACGACGTCACTATCACGGCCGCAAAATAACGCAGCGTATACGATCCAGGCTCCCATTGAAATCAATGGGAGCGTATACGGCGCTTAAAGTCTCGCACGCCATATACGTGCCACATCACGCGGCACTTTACTGCGTGTGAATGCACCCTTAGTATTTGCACATTTTTTACATTACAGGAATTTAGTGATGAGGGAATCGGTGATAAGTCATCTCCTAAGCATATTCTCGACAAGGGAATTTCCTATTACACCGTCCTATGTTCTGCAAATAAGACAGCAGAGGCCGAAATGCTGAATTTGGATTTGTATTTAGGCCTCCATTGTCTTGGATGAGAGATATTCAGTTCTATTGTAGGAAAAACGGAGGTTTTTACACATGTGTGTGTGTGTGTGTGTGTGTGTGTGGGGGGGGATATATCGATCCATCTACACCAGTTGTCAGGGCCCTTTCTTGCCATCTTCCCTGTCTTGGTGAATGTGGGCAGAGCAGGGAGGGTCGGGCCGGGGATTCCTTGACCCAATATATTTATTATAACGCAGTTTTCTGGCGTACATTATACAGCAAATCTACACCAGTCCCTGACTGCCGTCCCAGCGCCATACTGTCCTATAGTGACTATAATACTGATTATAGTGCAGGACAGTATGTGGCTATGGTGCAGGGACTCCTACTATCATAGATAACTATAGTGCTAGGAGTCCACCTCCCAACATGAAGTTCAGGCCCGTAAATTCAGTGATCATGGGTGAAACTCAATCATGTGAATCTAGGACAAGTCTACAACAGTCTGATCTGGTGTAGACTGCGAAAGTCTGACTTCAAATGACCCTCACTCCCGATGAAAGATCCTCTGTCCTCAAACACTCCATGGACTCTTCTAGATGTGTACACTTGCAAGAGTCAAGCTTTAAATTAGTCACCAGATGGTATAAAACGCCCCTTGTAATCCATAAGTTCTATCCTGAGGGGCTTCCCCTTTGTGTTGGCGCTGCCATATGGTCCCAGGCTCCTATTCTGCATATTTGGTGGGAATGCGAAAAGATATCCCCCTACTGGTCGCTCATTCAGCAGGTTCTGAACCAGGTTTGTGGTCTCTCCAAACCTCTGACCCCTGTTGGTATATTTTTGAATTTGTGGCCCACTTTTCCCCTTCCCACAAGTGACTTTGGCCTCAACTTATCTCTATCGACAAGCGTTTGATCCCCTTATACTGGCCATCCTAATCCCCTCATACAGTATCTCACTTTCTGCAGAAAGTCTCTCAAGTAACCCATATGGAGGAACTCTCCTATTTTGAGCTTTGCACTCACCAGAAGTTCAGCTCTATGTGGGCGCCATTGTGTACCTTCTCAAAGGACCCCACCTGGGTGCACCTGTGGGACCCCCCTGCTTAATTATGGTATTCTTTGAGACCCTTTGACTTTTATCTTTTTTTTTTTACCAGAATCCACTTGGATGACGTCAGATTGTTATTCGATTCCATTCTGTGATGTATTCACTTCTATGGAGGCTTCCTATCCATTGTGTTGTGTCGAAACAAAGATAGGACCCCCTGGAATGGAGCATCTGCAGCGCCCTCACACAGCACACTCGGTCATGTACATGGCACCTTACATTCTGCTGCATGGGCATGCACCTAATTTATGAAGATCCCGTAGCCTCCTGATAATTTGGGTCCCTTTCTGAAGACTGGCATGTGAAACGTGTGACCAGAATGCTGGATCCACTTTAATAATATGATCCCCTGATATAATGTACTAGAGGGAGGACCCGGCTTCGCACGGGTATATTACATTTTATGTTTGTGTAGTGGCCCCATAAGAAATGTCCAGTTTTGCACTGGTGTATTTTGTATGTTGTTTGTGTGTATGTCCATAAGCGTCATGTGATTATGTGTATCTCATTTTGGATATCAGTGAAAAACCTGTGATCATTTGTTATGGATACCTGGAGTAAAGCTGTATCTAATCCTCCGGCGTGTGGTACTGTGTGCAGATGTGTGTATCTAATCCTCCCCCATGTGGCATTGTGTGAAGAGGCACGTATCTAATCCTCCGGTAAATGAAACTGTGTGCAGACGTGCATATCTAATCTTACGGCATATGGTACTATGTGCAGACGCATGTATCTAATCCTCCCCGTGTGGTACTGTGTGCTGAGACGCATATCTAATTATCTGGCATGTGGTACTGTGTGCAGAGGCATGTATCTAATCCTCCAAAGTGTGGTACTGTGTTCAGACGCACGTATCTAATCCTCCCCTGTGTGGTATTGTGTGAAGAGGCGTGTATCTAATCCTACGGCATGTGGAACTGTGTGTAGACGCACATATCTAATCCTACAGCATGTGGTACTGTATGCAGACGCGTGTATCTAATCCTATGGCGTGTACAACTGTGTGAAGATGTGCGTATCTAATCGTCTGACATGTGGAACTGTAAGCAGACGCGCGTATCTAATCCTACGGCATGTGGTACTGTGTGCAGACGTGCTTATCTAATCCTCTAGTGTGTAGAACTGTGTGCTGATGCGCGTATCTAATCGTCCCCTGTGTGGTATTGTGTGAGGAGGCGTGTATCTAATCCTACGGCGAGTGGAACTGTGTGTAGATGCGCTTATCTAATCCTACGGCATGTGGTACTGTGTATTGAGATGCGTATCTAATTCTCTGGCTTGTGATACTGTGTGCAGAGGTTTGTATCTAAACCTCCAAAGTGTGGTACTGTATGCAGACACACGTATCTAATCCTTCCTTGTGTGGTATTGTGTGAAGAGTCGCATATCTAATCCTACGGCGTGTGGAACTGTGTGTAGACGCGCGTATCTAATCCTTTGGCGTGTGGTACTGTGTGCAGACGCGTGTATCTAATCCTCTCTGTGTGCTACTGTGTGCTGAGACACGTATATAATTCTCTGGCTTGTGGTACTGTGTGCAGAGGCATGTATCTAATCCTCCAAAGTGTTGTACTGTATGCAAACACATGTATCTAATCCTCCCCTGTGTGGTATTGTGTGAAGAGGCATATATCTAATCCTACGGCATGTGGTACTGTGTGCAGACGCGCGTATCTAATCCTCTGGCGTGTAGTACTGTGTGCAGATGCGCGTATCTAATCCTCTGGCATGTGGTACTGTGTGCAGATGCGCGTATTTAATCCTCCCCCGTGTGGTACTGTGTGCTGAGACGTGTATGTAATTCTCTGGCTTGTGGTACTGTGTGCAGAGGCATGAATCTAATCCTCCCCTGTGTGGTATTGTGTGAAGAGGTGCGTATCTAATCCTACGGCATGTGGAACTGTGTGTAGACGCGCGTATCTAATCCTACGGCATGTGGTACTGTGTGCAGACGCGTGTATCTAATCCTCCCTGTGTGGTACTGTGTGCTGAGACGTGTATGTAATTCTCTGGCTTGTGGTACTGTGTGCAGAGGCATGTATCTAATCCTCCCCTGTGTGGTATTGTGTGAAGAGGCGCGTATCTAATCCTACGGCATGTGGTACTGTGTGCAGATGTGCATATCTTATGCTCTGGTGTGTGGAACTGTGTGCAGATGCGTGTATCTAATCCTCTGGCGTGTGGTACTTTGTGCAGACGCGTGTATCTAATCCTTCGGCATGTGGAACTGTGTGCAGAAGCGCGTATTTAATCCTCTGGTTTGTGGGACTGTGTGCAGACGCGTGTATCTAATCCTCTGGCGTGTGATACTGTGTGCTGATCTGTGTATCTAATCCTCTGATGCGTGTATCTCAGTTTGGATATCAGTGCTGTATTGTGCATGAGGAGTGACCGTGTGTATTGCAGTTGGAATATGAGTGAAAGACTTGCAGGTTTGTATTGGCTAAGGGGGGGGGGCACTGTGTTTGGAATGCTGTATCTCAGCAACGGTACGTCCGAGCGAGTTGGAGTCTCGTCTTAAACCTTCCCGGATATCTGATGTATCTCTGTACCAAATTTGGTGAAGATCGGTCCAGTCGTTTGGTTCGCATTAGAGCACAGACAGACAGACAGACAGACAGACAGAAATTCATTTTTATAATATAGGGAGATACAGTCCTATGAAAAAGTTTGGGCACCCCTATTAATCTTAATCATTTTTTGTTCTAAATATTTTGGTGTTTGCAACAGCCATTTCAGTTTGATATATCTAATAACTGATGGACACAGTAATATTTCAGGATTGAAATGAGGTTTATTGTACTAACAGAAAATGTGCAATATGCATTAAACCAAAATTTAAACCAAAATTTGAAGGGTGCGAAAGTATGGGCACCCTTATCATTTTATTGATTTGAATTCCCCTAACTACTTTTTACTGACTTACTGAAGCACAAAATTGGTTTTGTAACCTCAGTGAGCTTTGACCTTCATAACCAGATGTATCCAATCATAAGAAAAGGTATTTAAGGTGGCCAATTGCAAGTTGTTCTCCTATTTGAATCTCCTCTGAAGAGTGGCATCATGGGCTACTCAAAACAACTCTCAAATGATCTGAAAACAAAGATTGTTCAACATAGTTGTTCAGGGGAAGCATACAAAAAGTTGTCTCAGAGATTTAACCTGTCAGTTTCCACTGTGAGGAACATAGTAAGGAAATGGAAGACCACAGGGACAGTTCTTGTTAAGCCCAGAAGTGGCAGGCCAAGAAAAATATCAGAAAGGCAGAGAAGAAGAATGGTGAGAACAGTCAAGGACAATCCACAGACCACCTCCAAAGAGCTGCAGCATTATCTTGCTGCAGATGGTGTCACTGTGCATCGGTCAACAATACAGCGCACTTTGCACAAATAGAAGCTGTATGGGAGAGTGATGAGAAAGAAGCCGTTTCTGCACGTACGCCACAAATAGAGTTGCCTGAGGTATGAAAAAGCACATTTGGACAAGGCAGCTTCATTTTGGAAACAAAAATTGAGTTGTTTGGTTATAAAAAAAGGCGTTATGCATGGCGTCCAAAAAGAAACAGCATTCCAAGAAAAACACATGCTACCCACTGTAAAATTTGGTGGAGGTTCCATCATGCTTTGGGGCTGTGTGGCCAATGCTGGCACCGGGAATCTTGTTAAAGTTGAGGGTCGCATGGATTCCACTCAGTATCAGCAGATTCTTGAGAATAATGTTCAAAAATCAGTGACGAAGTTGAAGTTATGTCGGGGATGGATATTTCAGCAAGACAATGATCCAAAACACCGCTCCAAATCCTCAGGCATTCATGCAGAGGAACAATTACAATGTTCTGGAATGGCCATCCCAGTCCCCAGACCTGAATATCATTGAACATCTGTGGGATGATTTGAAGCGGGCTGTCCATGCTCGGCGACCATCTAACTTAACTGAACTTGAATTGTTTGTCCAAAATACCTTTATCCAGGATCCAGGAACTGATTAAAAGCTACAGGAAGCGACTACAGGCTGTTATCTTTGCAAAAGGAGGATCTACTAAATATTAATGTCACTTTTCTGTTGAGGTGCCCATACTTTTGCACCGGTCAAATTTTGGTTTAATGCATATTGCACATTTTCTGTTAGTACAATAAACCTCATTTCAATCCTGAAATATTACTGTGTCCATCAGTTATTAGATATATCAAACTGAAATGGCTGTTGCAAATACCAAAATATTTAGAACTAAAAATGATTAAGATTAATAGGGGTGCCCAAACTTTTTCATAGGACTGTAAGTGTCTGGTCACTGGCGGTCCTAATGGTGCAGTGGCGGGCCCACTCAACACTATCTCCATTTACTTCTCTAGGACCTCGGCGGTGATTTCCAGTCCCACAGATGTGGATGAGCATCACCACTCCATTCACATGGGGCACTTGTGGACTCCTGTTTTCTTGATTGTCGGATCCCAAGAAAATATAAGACAGCAACCTTCCTAAGAAATGACTGTGAGTTAAGCAGAGGACCCCGAGTGATTCCAATGGGAACAGAACAGATGGAGGAGGCGCCGTCTATGTCCAGTCTGTTCATACAGCTGATCTGTGGAGTCCCGGGTGTCTGACCCAACCAGTCTTTAATTGATGACCTATCTATGATAGTTAATAAGCTTGTGATACCTCTTTACTTTTAGGGTCTGAATTCATTTTACAGTCTTGCGTCTGGACATATATCGAGGGTCTCAGTGATCTAGACTTATGGCGCGGCTTCTTTTAAGGTCTAAATTAATTTCAGGGTCTGAATTAATTCGGTGTTGAATTAAAGTTGTTTTTTGGTCTGAGGTGGTCCAGACGGGTCTGAATTTTGGGGTCTGGTTTAAGGTGGTCCAGACGGGTCTGAATTGTGTGGTCTGGTCTGAGGTGGTCCAGACAGGTCTGAATTTTGTAGTCTGGTCTGAGGTGGTCCAGATGGGTCTGAATTTTGGGGTCTGGTCTGAGGTGGTCCATACGGGTCTGAATTTTGTAGTCTGGTCTGAGGTGGTCCAGATGGGTCTGAATTTTGGGGTCTGGTCTGAGGTGGTCCATACGGGTCTGAATTTTGTAGTCTGGTCTGAGGTGGTCCAGATGGGTCTGAATTTTGGGGTCTGGTCTGAGGTGGTCCAGACGGGTCTGAATTTTGCAGTCTGGTCTGAGGTGGTCCAGAGGGGTCTGAATTTTGTAGTCTGGTCTGAGGTGGTCCAGACGGGCCTGAATTTTGTGGTCTGGTCTAAGGTGGTCCAGACGGGTCTGAATTTTGTGGTCTGGTTTGAGGTGGTCCAGACAGGTCTGAATTTTGTAGTCTGGTCTGAAGTGGTCCAGACGGTTCTGAATTTTGTGGTCTGGTTTGAGGAGGTCCAGACGGGTCTGAATTTTGTAATCTGGTCTGAAGTGGTTTTGACAGGTCTGAATTTTGTGATCTGGTCTGCAGTGGTCCACACAGGTCTGAATTAATTTTGTGGTCTGGTTTGAGGTGGCCCAGGCAGGTCTGAATTTTGTGGTCTGGTCTGAGGTGGTCCAGGCAGGTCTGAATTTTTGTGGTCTGGTTTGAGGTGGTCCAGACGGGTCTGAATTTTGTGGTCTGGTTTGAGGTGGTCCAGACAGGTCTGAATTTTGTGGTCTGGTTTGAAGTGGTCCAGACGGGTCTGAATTTTGTGGTCTGGTTTGAAGTGGTCCAGACGGGTCTGAATTTTGTGGTCTGGTCTGGGGTGGTCCACATGGGTCTGAATTAATTTGGGGGTCTGCACAATAAAGTGCACGTGCAGTAAGATGTCATTTACACAGCCATGTTCCGTCCATTTTCCGGCAGCCTTCCCTGGACTCACCACAGGCGTGTAAATAGAAATCACTGCGACATAGTGAGATACGGTGCGGTTACTCCTCAATGGCTGGATCATTACAGTACCGAACCCACAGCTTTGTCAGTTCAGTACTCCAGTCATTTGGGAGCACTGAGCTGTATTTCATGGGAGGAACATGGTTGTGTGAATGACCCCTATGAAGAGCAGAACTGTCGCAGCACGTCCTAACGTCTGCTGCGTATGGCCTTGCACTATGGAGATAGTTTCTCCTGGAAGGTATTCTAGGTACAGGAGTCCTTACTTTATGGTGTGAACAATAATCTATACGGGATGAGATATGGGTTTTGTGTTTGGCAGTGGTGTCAGCTACTCCTGTCCTCCCCCAGCCTTGGCGACATTCCCTCCCCCCTCTCTTCTTCTTCCCTGGCACATAATGTACGGCTTTTGGTCTTTGATCTCTGGAATATAATGTAATAAGTACCGTCTACGCCTTTTAATCCTCTTTTACAAAACTTCCCTAAAAGCAATTTTACAAAATTAAAAACTAGGCAGCGATTCTCATGTCGGTTTAAAGGAAAGCTGGGTGAGAGCTGCAAGGACAGTCAATGTATTTTGGTTGTAAGAAATGGCAGGGTGCAACTAGACTGATGATCTGTGATTGTATGAACATGTAGGTGAATATAAACCTATAGATGTCAGCCAGGTCCCTAATACTGTGCAGGTGCAATAGGAGAACATATAGGTGAACATAAACCTATAGATGTCAGGTCACTTTAACTACTACTGTGCAGTGCTGCAGGAGAACATAAACCTATAGATGTCAGGACCCTTTAGGCAATACTGTGCAGGTGCTATAGGTGAACATAAAGCTATAGATGTCAGGTCACTTTAATACTGTGCAGGTGCAATAGGATAACATATAGTGGAACATAAACATATAGATGACAGGTCCCTTTTTTAATACTTTGCAGGTGCTGCAGGAGAACATAAACCTATAGATGCAGGTGCTATAGGAGAACATATAGGTGAACATAAACCAATACGTAGATATCAGTTCCCTTTAATACTGTGCAGGCGCTATAGGAGAATAAATAGGTGAATATAAATCTATAGATGTTAAGTCCCTTTAAGCAGTCCTATGCAGGTGTTATAGGAGAACATATAATGGAACATAAACCTATAGATGTCAGGTTCCTAATACTGTGCAGGTGCTGCAGAAGAACATATAGGTGAATATAAACCTGTACATGTCAGGTCCCTTTAAGCAGTCCTGTGCAGGTGCTATAGGAGAATAAATAGGTGAATATAAACCTATAGATGTCAGGACCCTTTAGGCAATACTGTGCAGGTGCTATAGGAGAAGTCCGAGAACATATAGGTGAACATAAAGCTATAGATGTCAGGTCCATCTAAGCAATACTGTGCAGGTGCTGCAGAAGAACATATAGGTGAACATAAAGCTATAGATGTCAGGTCCATCTAAGCAATACTGTGCAGGTGCTGCAGAAGAACATATAGGTGAACATAAAGCTATAGATGTCAGGTCCCTTTAAGCAGTCCTGTGCAGGTGCTGCAGGATCATGTGTGATATTCAGCTGCAATAACCAAAACTACATTTCCCAGAGTGCACTGAGCTCCTTGGAAGGAGGCAGGCTCTGCAGGCTCTGGCATTGATGAGTCTTAGGATGTGGCTGTGCATGTGGATGAGGAGACCTGGGAGGTGCTTGAGTCCTCTCATCCACATCTAACCACCCAATGCAGTAAAAGCACAAGAACACTAATGGAAACCAGGAGGACACAATGCAGCAGCAGCAGCATCCTCAGCAACAGAGAGTGTGAGAGGCAGGGAGACCCCAGCAGCACAAGCCCCTTACAATGAGGACATCTCTCTGATAGTGACCCTCACATGCTACTTGGATTGTGCCAGCCATGCAGAGCTTAGAGTGCAGGCTATGCTGCCTGGTTGGAGCCCTGTATCTGGTCCATGCCAGCTCCCAGGCAGGTAAGTCACTGCATGGCAGTCTGTCTGGGGAGGGGAGGGGGCCACAGTCACCCCCAGTGCCTGCTACATTTATTATTACCTGTCATTGATCTACACTACAGCATCACCAGTGACCTACAAGCAGGGAACATTGATGCTGCTGGCCACATGCATGGATGCCCAGGGACAGAACCCATGAAGTGGTGGTGGTCCAGGACCCCCCCAGCCATCCCCTATCCTTTACCAAACCAATTCTCCAGGGATGAGCCTGGCTGGTGTCTCATCTGATCACCAGGCCTGTCACTAGTGCTGGCATCTGGGTACATGAGGAGCATTCACAAGGAGCCTATTTACTAGGTGCATTAACCCCTGTCATGCTGGGGAGGGAGCTAAAGGAATCCCATAGTATTTTCAGTGCAGCCAATAGAGGCCATCGGAGTCTGTGTATGTGAAGTCATGGGAGGTGTATGAGTCTGAGAAGGTGCAGCGTGCTATTATTTACCCCTCCTTGTTGGTGCAGTGGCCTAAATTTGGTCATTACTGTGTATTTCGGGGTCCTGTCCTATTAGTTCCTGTTCACACTGCACTGTTTGGAAATTAAAATGTAAATTTATTATTATTATTATTATTTGTTTATTTTTTTGCATTTATTTTTTTGCATTTATTTTGCATTAAAATTGTAAATAACAGAAATCAATATTGACCCAGTATATTGTCTCGCGCATGACACTTAAAGGGATATTCCTGTTTTAAGGAAGGATACAAAAAAAAAAGACCCAATTTAACCCTATACAATCTGTGTCAGTTCCCAACTTTCAAGACCCCTGCTTGATGTCATGGAATGGGAGCGTTCATTGTTTACTCCAGTCCTGGCCATGTGACGGTGCAGGTGCGCGGCTCGTGATCACTGCGCTGTCAGGGGGAATTCACACGCGTTGGAACGGCTGCAGATTTTCAGTCCAGTTTCTGCACTAGATATTGTCAGCACATTACAGGACGTTACATGTGGTTGTGGATTTGAGAAGTCTATTCGCCTGTAGAGGAAAAAATCTGCAAGGACTTGCCGCAGATTTGCAAACTTTGTTGTAGAGTTAAGCATTCACACTGCAATCTGCATCAAATTGCACAGATTTCGTTGCAGATTTTTTAAAAGTTTCTGCCCCGTGACCAGAGCAGATTGTTCACTGGATGCTGAGTGACAGCAAGCAGAGATCCTGAAAACCAGGAATCGAACCAAGAAGTCTAAGTGTTTAATTTTTCAATATATCATTTATTTCTTGAAACAGGAATACCCCTTTAGGTCGGGCCCTACGTCGCGAAAACACAACGTTCTGGCCATTGCGGAAAAACTGATTCTGGCTAATCCCATCCACACATTGCAGAAAAAAAATCCGAAATGGAAAGGCTGCGATTTCAAAAGCGCTCGTGTTTTTGTAAATCCCAGCATGTCAATTGTACCTACGGAACGCCGGCGTTTTCCATAGACGTATAATAGGGGAACAGGGTCCGCAGAGACTCTACAGACCTTCTGCGATAAACGCTGCGGAAAAAAACGTGATGCGTTTCTGCTGCTGTCTTTTCCACCGCGTTTTTATTTTGCTTTTCTGCGGCTCGCAACGTGGGGCCTTACCCTTAAGCATCCACGAATCTTATATGCCTTTAAAGGGGTTGTTCAGAAATTATAGGAAACTTGGGGGCGGCCTGGGTGGGTATAAATAAAAAAAGATAGTGTTGCTTGCCTATCCCTGACACTCCATTGTATGGTCCTGGAATCCTTTCCCTCCTGTGTTGGGACTCACCGGGCCAAGAGGGTCACATGACTATTGAGGCCAATCAGTTATGATCATGTGATCCTCCCCGATTCCGACCTGGTGAGTCCCGACATGGGAGGGAACGAGGACTGGAAATGTACAACAGAGCGCTGCCCCTGAGTTTTCTATACATCCCCCTTAAAGGGATTCTACCATTAAAACACTTTTTTTTTGTGGATAAGACGTCGGAATAGCCTTTAGAAAGGTTATTCGTCTCTTACCTTGAGATGTGGTCTCCGCCGCGCAGTTCCTTAGCAATACTGGTTTTTACCGGTATGCAAATTAGTTCTCTGGCAGCAATGGGGGCGGGCCCCAGCGCTGGAAATGCGATGGGGGCGTCTCCACTGCTGCTCGAAAACAGGCTCCAGCGACGCCTCTATCTTCTGCTGGATCCTCCCCTTCTTTCTTTGGCGTCACCTCCGACGCCTGCGCAGTTGGCTCTGCCAGTGAGACACTAGTAGAGCCGACTGCGCATGCCAGCCAGCGGCTATAGTTCTGAGGCCGCAATTGCGGGCATGCGCAGTCGGCTCTACTAGTGTCTCACTGGCAGAGCCTACTGCGCAGGCGTCGGAGGTGACGCCAAAGAAAGAAGGGGAGGATCCAGCAGAAGAAGGAGGCGTCGCTGGAGTCGGTTTTCGAGCAGCAGAGGGGACGCCCCCATCGCATTTCCAGCGCTGGGGCCCGCCCCCATCGCTGCCAGAGAACTAATTTGCATACCGGTAAAAACCGGTATTACTAAGGAACGGCGCGGTGGAGATCACATCTAAAGGTAAGAGACGAATAGCCTTTCTAAAGACTACTCCGACGTCTTATCTACAAAAAGAAGGGTTTTAATGGTAGAATCCCTTTAAGACTATGATGATTGTAAACCAGATAGTATAATCACATTTGTCATCATATACTTACACCTTGTTCACACAGTGCAGCTTTCCATGATTTTTTTCAATGTAAAACTATTTGTTGAGTATAAAAACTTTGTACTTCAAGTCCTCGACTTAAAATGTGATGAAATCCTTTGTATTTTGTTACAAGAGCCCCCTGTAAATGATCTGATCCCAGGTTGTCGCACTGTCCGGACCTCCAGCGATCAGCTGTAATCTCCAGAGATCCCTGCGGCAAGTGTCTAGTTTCCCCACAGCGCCACTGCAGGTCATAATGAGCATTACACATGGCTCTGAAAAATAATGGAAGTCTCCACAGTGCATGGATGTGCCAAGGCATCACCAATGAGAGACCTTTACCAAATTCTGTGCAAAAACTGGGGCATTTAGGTCCGACCCTGTCTAAGCTCACTGTCCTGCAGTGTTCTCTGTTTTGGAGAAACAAATTTGCTGGATTTTCTCTGAAAATTTGGGACTTTTGGCAAGTATTGGTGAGAGAGAGAGAGAGAGGAGATAATATATATATATATATATATATATATATATATATATATATATATATATATACACAGTATTGGCCAAAAGTATTGGCCCCCCTGCAGTTCTGTCAGATATTCCTCGTGTTCTTCCAGAAAATGATTACAAGCACAAACTCTTTGGTAATATCTTCATTTATTTTGCTTGCAATGAAAAAACACAAAAGAGAATGAAAAAAAGTCAAATCATTGATCATTTTACACAAAACTCCAAAAATGGTGCGGACAGAAGTATTGGCGCCCTCAGCCTAATACTTGGTAGCACAACCTTTAGACACAATAACTGCGCACAACCGCTTCCGGTAACCAGCAATGAGTTTCTTACAAGGCTCTGCTGGAATCTTAGACCATTCTTCTTTGGCAAACTGCTCGCGGTCCCCCCTGAGATGTGAAGGGGGCCTTCTCCAAACTGCCACCAAGAGATCTCTCCTCCTCCCCCACAGGTGTTCTATGGGACTCAGGTTTGGACACATTGCTGCCACTTTACAAGTCTCCAGGGCTTTCTCTCACCACCATTTTCTAGTGCTGACCTGAAGTGTGTTTTGGGTCCTTGTCCTGCTGGAAGAGCCCTGACCTCTGAGGGAGACCCCGCTTTCTCACACTGGGCCCTACATTATGCTGCACAATGTGTTGGTCGCTTTCAGACTTCATAATGCCATGCACACGGTCAAGCAGTCCAGTGCCAGAGGCAGCAAAGCAACCCCAAAACATCAGGGACCTCCGCCATGTCTGACTGTAGGGGGCGTCTTCTCCTCTTTGAAGGCCTCTTTTTTTTCCTGTAAACTCTATGTTGAGGCCTTTTCCTACTTTTGTCTCATCTGACCAGAGAACATTCTTCCAAAACGTTTTTGGCTTTCTCAGGTAAGTTTTGGCAAACTCCAGCCTGGCTTATGTCTCTGGGTAAGAAGTGGGGTCTTCCTGGGTCTCCTACCATACAGTCCCTTCTCATTCAGACGCTGACACTGGATAGTACGGGGTGACACTGTTGTACCCTCGGACTGCAGGGCAGCTTGAACTTGTTTTGATGTTAGTCGAGGTTCTTTATCCACCATCCGCACAATCTTGCGTTGAAATCTCATCAATGTTTCTTTTGCGTCCACATCTAGGGAGGCTAGCCACAGTGCCATGGGCTTTACACTTCTTGATGACACTGAGCACGGTAGACACAGGAACATTCAGGTCTTTGGAGATGGACTTGTAGCCTTGAGATTGCTCATGCTTCCTCACAATTTTGCTTCTCAAGTCCTCAGACAGTTCTTTGGTCTTCTTTCTTTTCTCCATGCTCAATGTGGTCACACAAGGACACAGGACAGAGGTTGAGTCAACTTTAATCCATTTCAACTGGCTGTAAGTGTGATTTAGTTATTGCCACCACCTGTTAGGTGCCTCAGGTAAGTAACAGGTGCTGTTAATTACACAAATTAGAGAAGCATCACATGATTTTTCAAACAGTGCCAATACTTTTGTCCACCCCCTTTTTTATGTTTGGTGTGGAATTATATCCAATTTGGCTTTTTGACAATTCTTTTTGTGGTTTTCCATTGAAGATAAATTAAATGAAGATAACAATACCAAAGAATTTGTGATTGCAATCATTTTCTGGAAGAACATTAGTATTATCTGACAGAATTGCAGGGGTGCCAATACTTTTGGCCAACACTGTATATATATATTGGTGTGGGTGCCCGGTGTCAGACCCTGACAATTTGCTTTGATTCCAGAACCAGTGCCATGCTGGACTATGTCTGTTATTCACGTGAATGGAGGAGAGCTGCAGAATGTGGACAGAGAAGGCGCTGTTCCTGGGATAAACCCCCTTAATAATATGGTGATGATGGAGGCGGTTTTGTATTTGGGAGCACGATAGTATCTTATCTACATAATGGTGCACGAGCCCTTGTCCTCTTCCAGTTCACATCTCGTAGTCATATTGACCTCATATATCTGAAGAAGACACAAAAATCATGTGAGGGCCATAACATGACAAGTTTCATGGCCCCACTTGGTCACAGCCATCACCGGCAGCCAATGAGCTTATTAAATAGTATGGCTATAATTATTTTACATAATTAAGACCCAGGTCCCACGACGACGTGTGCGGTGCGATAATAGTTGTGCGCAATAACGGTAGATCACTGTCTATTATTGGCGGTAATATTATTCTAGGGGGATGGCTACGCTCGTGTCTTAGATTCCAGACTGTAGGAAATACAATATGGTCATGACCTGTAGACATGTGGCCGGCATGTTCCATAGGGGGAGACTAAGGGGCCGTTGGGAATTTTACACTGATTTGTGGGTGAATTCTGCCCGATTCTGCCTCTCGTTGTTTTCAATGGGAGGCGGAGATCGCAGCAGGACGCCGAAAAACGTAAGCATCCTGCTTGATCTGGCTGCCGATTCCATGGCTCGAGACTCCCCGTTGATGAGGCCCATGAATTTGGGTCAAATCAGCAACGTAAAACCACGACAGAATGCCAATGACCTGTATCGTCATCCCATTGCCCAAATATGAAGGCCAACTCCTCTTCATTTTCCGCCATGTGAACGGCCCTAAGGGTATGTTCATTCAGCCGTTATCCTTCCTGTAATAAAAATCAGGTTTCCCTGGTGGGCGTGTGTTTATACACAGCAGCCAATAAGAGGAGGAAGATCTGCAGGGGAAGGGCGAAAGCAGAAGCCTTAACCAATCACGGGACAGGGGCGTGTCCCAGACTATGTCATACTCCCGGCTGGCAACGTAGCTAAAGTGTGGTCACAGATCACATCTCTTCTTCATGGACCTGAGATAAAACGTAGCCCAAGAGCAAACTCTGAGGTAAATAAAAACAAGTATATATCTCCTATACTTACAGATTATTTTTGAGCTCTTTTAAAGGGAGTGTGTCACCAGACCCCAGCGTATTAACCCATCCCGCAGATAGATAGGTTAAGGTCACTTGAATTAGATGGTGTTTTCCCCTTGTGAATCGCTGCCTCTGTTGCCGAGATATCGCTGTTTTTGTCACTATGCAAATGAGCTATTTTAGCAATGGCGGCGTCCTTGTTTCTTCAAAGAGCTCATTTGCATTTTGTAAAAATGGCGATATCTCGGCAATGGAGGCTCCGATTCACAAGGGGAGAACACCGTCTGATTCAGGTGACCCTAACCTATCTATCTGCAGTTATGTTGCTATGCTTGGTGGTGGTGAAATAATTCCTTTAAGAACCGTGTGAAGGAGAGTTGCATCGGTTTACCCCTGGTGTCTTATGTCTCCTGCCTTATGTTGTGATCTCCTTAGTTGGTTGGACGTAATCTGTGTTACCCTGATAGTAAAGGGAGGAGTACTTACATATTCAATCAGCTATTGATGACCTACATATAGAATTGTTGGGGACCACAACTGCAGAGGGGAACATAGCTAGATATTAGACTATATGGATGGGGTACATATATTTGTACATTGCTTATAGGCTTCTATATACATACACTAAGTATTTCTCTTGCACTCCCCAGCTCAGAGTGACAGACATATAGAAGATACATATACACGCCTGACCTCATGGGAATGGAATAAAGTGCTCGGTATGGATGGTGCCCACCCGGGGGTTGAGGAAGCAATGGGTGCAGAGTAATGATTATTTGGACTTGCTGCTTTTGCCTTGTATGGTTACTACAGCAGTGTTATATTATATATTAATACTATTCTGTGGTGTCCATTAAATATTCATATACACCAGATGTTCGGATGGACGGCACAATGTAATCTGTATGTAATAGGTGTATATTTTCTGATGCACATGGCGGTTTTCCAGGATTAGAATATTGATGTCCTATCCTTAGGATGAGATTTGATATTGGTGGGAGTTATACCCTTGGGTACCCCTGCTAGTTAGCTGTCTGAAGGGGCCGTGGCACTCAGCCAAGCCCTGCGGCTTCTTTATTGCTTACATTGCTTTGTCTGCTGTCCCATTGACTACTAAGTAGCAGCAGGGCCATTAGTAGGTAGATAGCAGGTAGACTGACCAATGTGGACCATGAAGAGGCTGCAGTACTTGGGCAATCTGCACAGGTCCCTCAAACAGCTGATCAGTAGGGATGCCAAGAGTCCAAGCCTATTGGTCCAATATTGATGGTCTGTCCTTTAGGATCTCGAGAAATCTTTAAAGGGAATGTTCATGTTGTTTTTAAAAAATATGTGACCAATCCCCATACAGATCAACTTTTTTGGGTTGCTTCCAATGCCCCTACATTACAGTGCACAGAGCCGGAATAGATGGCTCTGTACACTAAACATCTGGGTCCCGATAATGCAGCCCTGTTGATGTTGATGCCGTAACACCGTCTGACCACTATACAGTGCATGGAGCCATAGGCTTCCAGCTCTGTGCACTGTATAGTATAAGTGTTAGAAGTAACCTCCAACAGCTGATCCGTGCGGGATCCAGAGCAATGTTTTTGTTTTGCGTGGATAACTTTTTGCTCCACTTTTTGAGTAATTCTGGAACTTGCTTTGTGCCATAAAGTTAGACCATGTGGTTGCTGTTGGGCCCTTGTTGGCCATTTCCCATTGGCTACAGTTTGGTGAGAACCTGTGCAGGACTCTACTTCCCGGAGGAACTATTGTTACCAAGTAAGGGTGTGGGGAATTGGCCCAAGGGTTATAGAAAGATCTCCTTGTCTAAAAATGAAAAAATATCTTTAATCGGCTACTAGGTCCTGGAAATTTTATAAGACAACGTTGTCACGCAGATTTGCATTTTTTTTTTTTGGCTTTGCATTTGCTGGGGTTATGTGTCAAGTTGTTAAGTGTGCGCTTGTCAGGCACATTTGACCTGCGTCTGACCACAGTACATGTGCGCTTTAGGGAAGCCTGTAGGGGCTCCGATACTAATGTGTTTCGGATTTGATGTGAATGCACTTTTCTCTTGTGTTCAACCACTGTTCTTTTAAATTGCAAAACCCTTAGGGCTCGCGGCCGTAACCTTGAATGCCTCTCCTGTTCAAATGAGCAGCGGTGCCGGCATTGGACGAAGTCCTATAGCCTGAATACATACATGTCCCATATTCAGTCGTTTCGGTCTAATGGAATTTCACGCTGGCATTGAGAAAATTAGTCGCCACGTAAGGAACCCAAATGTGATTTCCTCTAGAGCTAGGACTAGACAACTCGAGTCGTGCTATGCCAATGGAAGTTTTTGTTCAATGGTGTCAGTTTTCGTTAACTTTTGTAGACCGAATTATCACGACACAAAAATCACCGTCAACATCCAGTTTTGGTGGGTGAAGCATTGCGGACACATTGAGCCCCACTCTTTGCGTCACCCACTTTATTCTAAGTCAACATGATGTGCTAAAATTCATCAAGTAGCCCCCAAACCAGAAAAGGGTCTCTGGTGGCCATTGGACAAATAATGTAACATAGCAGCCCCTTGTCTCTTTTTCTAAAAGTCAGCCCAGGGGCAAGAGTCGGTGGTTGGTAACCTAATGGATCGAGATAGTGGATTTTTCCAAAAACTTGAAGAGGTTTTCCAACATTAGAATATTGATGACTGATCCTTAGGATAAGCCATCATGCATGATCAGATTGGTGGGAGTCCAACTATCTGTAGGCCACCAAAGACCTGCAGCCACCTTTTAAGTTTTCTAAAAAGTTTACAAAACTTTGGACATGCCATAGTAACTTCTCAGAAGCTTCAATCGGCTCGGTGATGAGGCCCCAAACGATCAATAAAATGAAGGGTAAGATGGGCTCAACCATTTGGCTTTGACTGGAATGGCTGTGGACGTAGGATATACTTTCTTAGTTTTTGATGTACTTTCTATAGATCTGTACAGCCCAAGAGAGGCCGCAGATTTTTAAATGGTTACATAGCCATTGGATGGGTTTAGTCCTATAGTTACACAGCTGATAAGGATGGACGAAGAGACAAGTCCATCCAATCCAACCTATAAACTTACCACGTTGACTCAGATCAAAAACCAAACCATGAAGTAGAGGTCAATTGCCCCATCAGAAGGAAAAAATCTTCCCATCCCAATTAGGATAAATCTGTAGGGTACAAGCACTTCAGTCGCTTTGTTTTAGCAACCAGTGGAAGTCTTAGACTCCAACTAGTTACTTACACCTTAAAGGGATTGTCCAAATTTTCAAGTCACTTATCAATATGTCAAGGAGAAACAGGCTGACCCTCTGCTGGGTTCCCCGATTATCAGCTGTATGGTGAAACCTCTGGCAGAAAGTGTTCAATTTCCCTGTAGTGCTCCCACAGGAGAAGCGAAGTATTACATGATGAGCATTGAAATCGGTGAGCTGTCCATGTCATGTATGGATATATTGGAGAAGATTTCATAAGACTGGAGTTTTATATGTCAGTCTTAAAGGGGTTGTAATGTTATGGACATGTATCCCCTATCTAAGTTTCCAACTGCTTGGGGCCCAACCACCTAGTGATCAAGAGGACTGGGGACTTAGTCACCTCCTTGACCTTGTGACCGCTACACCCTTCACTTCCATGAGGCTCTGGACGCTATCCATTGTATAACGGATAAGTGTCCGTGATGGCACAACCCCTTTAATAAAGGCCCCGACTGGTGCAGGGAATGATGGATTTATGAAGAGGCTTTGACCGGTGCATCAGAATGGAGATCTATCCCAGTTAGGATCTAGGGTAGAATTCCATTATACAGAATGGGGATTGTGGTGCATATTTGTCCCAAGAAAGTGCCTTGCACCAAATTTGTACCACAATATAAATCCTCTATGTAAGAATACTGGCCTGAAGAATTTCTATATTCCGATATCCCCCTGATTTGTCCATGTTAGTTTATTCAACAAGTCAATGGACTCAACATTTGTGGAATTGTTGAGTGTATGGACATGTTCAAGTTGGTAGGTGCCCTCTTCTCTGGCTGACTGATGGAAATCCCAAACTATGGACCCACTTCTGAAATCAGAATGTTTGGGGTATTAGTAGGTTTTCTAAAGTAGACATCATATTTGAGCCTTGGGGACCGTTCACTCGGGTGCAGAGGGGGCGGATTATGGCGCGGAATCCACGTCATAATCCCCGTGTCACTCTCAATGCCAAAAAGGTTGTGATTGGTTCCTAGACGAATGTTGCTGAAGGTATCAGTCGGTTGCATTCCTGCCATTGGCTACTTGATAGGATGTCAGAGAGGTCACTTCAGTTCCAAGTTAAGTGGCATAGGCCACTAAACATTAATAGGGCGCTCCGTAATTCGAGACGGTATAAACTTATATATGGCTTGGTGGTTTCCTTGACCTCATGGGCAGGATTGGTAAGTTCTGTTGAACGTCTTCAGGTGTAAAGTTGCTTTATTTTACATTTTTGCAGATACTTGGCTGACGGAGATGCATAGGAAGAAAGAAAATGGGTTCCTGGGCAGAGAAGACATTGTCCCCTTGCGACTGATCTTCAGTAGTGAACAGGAAAACGAGACTGCACATGGATTGCTCAATACTCGGGTCAGAATGGACAACAGTCAGGACCAGGTAATGTACTTACTGTAGCTATGGTTCCTGGCCACTAGTGTGATATAGAAGTTCTGTTACCCTGGAGATTATAATCAATTTACGGTGGCTGTACTGTATACTGCAAAAATAGCAACAAGAATGAGGTATGTAGGCTGCATTAATAAGACGTGTCCCTGTTTCCAAGCATCAGACTGCTCAAGCCTTGCAACCAATGAGGTGCGGTGGATTTGGTGCCGCTGGTCACGAGACCCGGCATGAGGTACAAAATTAACTCCTTGGTGCACGTTATTTTATGATGGGGGGGTTGTTGAGTTATATGTCTTCTACAAAGTTTAAGTACAGGAACCTTCTGGTGAATTTCAAGAAAATGGATTCCTCAGATGATCTCTAGAAGTGCCATTGTGGGTGTCCATTACATGTAATATTGAGCTGGCTAGGATAGAAAATGGCCTGGTGTGATACAACATCTCCAATGTATAGAAAGGCAACACATTTTTGCTAAGGGGTTGGATATTCGTTGGATGAATTTGGTAAAACAGTCAAAAAAGTTGGATAAAGACGCAGGTCCACCAAGTCCATCCGATAACCCTACTAAGAGGAAGGTAAAAAAAACCCAAAAAACCATAAAGTAGACGCCAATTGCCCCATTAGGGGAAAAAAAATTCCTTCTCCATTCCAAATATGGGATAAGTCCATGGATTGAATTCTCGCCCCAAAATGTTAGTTCCCAAAATTTAGGATGTTTTTGCTTTTTTAAGTCATTCACCTCCTCTGTATAAGATATCAACCATCACCACGTCTTGTGGCAGGGAGCTCCACAGTCTTACTGTAAAGAAGCCTCGCCTGTGACTATGGCAAAACCTTTATTCCTCCGGATGTAGTGGCTGCTGCTCGTCATGGTCACAAGTCCTGGTGTAAAGAAGTCATTGGAAAGATCTCTGTACTGTCCATTTATATATCTCTATATTGGCCATTTGTTCGAGGCCCAGAGATGGGTGGTTTAGAGGAGTGCCCCAAATTTGATAACTGGTCTATGTCCTCTCTCCTTGGTCGTCTCCACCTCACACATTCTAGTTCAACTCTATCCTTCCTATGTGCAGGAACCCAAAATTATATACAGTACAGACCAAACGTTTGGACACACCTTCTCATTCAAAGAGTTTTCTGTATTTTCATGACTATGACATTTGTAGATTCACACTGAAGGCATCAAAACTATGAAGTAACACATGTGGAATTACAGGTATATACTTACCAAAAAAGTGTGACACAGCTGACAATCTGTCTTATATTCTCAGTTCTTCAAAGTAGCCACCTTTTGCTTTGATTCCTGCTTTGCACACTCTTGGCATTCTCTTGATGAGCTTCAAGAGGTAGTCACCAGAAATGGTCTTCCAACAGTCTTGAAGGAGTTCCCAGAGATGCTTAGCATTTGTTGGCGCTTTTGCCTTCACTCTGCGGTCCAGCTCACCCAAAACCATCTCGATTGGGTTCAGATCTGGTGACTGTGGAGGCCAGGTCATCTGGTGTAGCCCCCTATCACTCTCCTTCTTGGTCAAATAGCCCTTGCACAGCCTGGAGGTGTTTGGGGTCATTGTCCTGTTGAAAAATAAATGATGGTCCAACTAAACACAAACCGGATGGAATATCATGTTTCTGCAAGATGCTGTGGTAGCCATGCTGGTTCAGTATGCCTTCAGTTTTAAATAAATCCCCAACAGTGTCACCAGCAAAGCACCCCCACACCATCACACCTCCTGCTCCATGCTTCATGGTGGGAACCAGGCATGTAGAGTCCATCCGTTCACCTTTTCTGCGTCGCACAAAGACACGGTGGTTGGAACCAAAGATCTCAAATTTGGACTCATCAGACCAAAGCACAGATTTCCACTGGTCTAATGTCCATTCCTTGTGGTCTCTCTTCTGCTTGTTGCCTGTCCTTAGCAGTGGTTTTCTAGCAGCTATTTTACCATGAAGGCCTGCTGCACAAAGTCTCCTCTTACCAGTTGTTGTAGAGACGTGTCTGCTGCTAGAACTCTGTGTGACATTGACCTGGTCTCTAATCTGAGCTGCTGGTAACCTGTGATTTCTGAGGCTGGTGACTCGGATGAACTTCTCCTCTGCAGCAGAGGTGACTCTTGGTCTTCCTTTCCTGGGGCGGTCCTCATGTGAGACAGTTTCTTTGTAGCACTTGATGGTTTTTGCAACTGCACTTGAGGACACTTTCAAAGTTTTCCTAATTTTTCGGACTGACTGACCTCATTTCTTAAAGTAATGATGGCCGCTCGTTTCTCTTCACTTAACTGTTTTTTTCTTGCCATAATACAAATTCTAACAGTCTATTCAGTTGGACTATCAGCTGTGTATCCACCTGACTTCTGCACAACACAACTGATGGTCCCAACCCCATTTATAAGGCAAGAAATCCCACTTATTAAACCTGACAGGGCACACCTGTGAAGTGAAAACCATTTCCGGTGACTACCTCATGAAGCTCATCAAGAGAATGCCAAGAGTGTGCAAAGCAGGAATCAAAGCAAAAGGAACCGAGAATATAAGACAGATTTTCAGTTGTTTCACACTTTTTTGTTAAGTATATAATTCCACATGTGATAATTCATAGTTTTGATGAATTCAGTGTGAATCTACAATTGTCATAGTCATGAAAATACAGAAAACTCTTTGAATGAGAAGGTGCGTCCAAACTTTTGGTCTGTACTGTACAGTATTCCATATTCCACAATATTCCAGGCTTAACCATGTCCTTGTCTTGAGCGTCTGTTTCTCTCTTAATGTTTAAGGTTACATCTTAGGTTGGTTAGGAACTGGGAAGCGGGTCAAAATTTTTCTACAACCAAGTCGTTGAGTGGTGAGGAGCTCAGAGTTGACAAAGTGGTTCATCTAACTCATGACAAGGTCATAAAGGGGTTGTTCAGGGTTTAGGATTGTATGGCCTATCCTTAGAATAGGCCACAAATATCTAAACAGGGTCCCACCGCCGGCCCCCATACGGATCAGCTGTATGGGTCCAAAACTGTGAACAGGGCCAGAAGTAGATGACTCCCTTTACAGTGGCCAATCTGTAGATCAGCTATCCTCCGCAGCAGAGGTGACTCTTGGTCTTCCTTTCCTGGGGCGGTCCTCATGTCAGCCAGTTTATTTGTAGCGCTTGATGGTTTTTGCAACTGCACTTGGGGACCCTGTCAAAGTTTTCCCAATTTTTCGGACTGACTGACCTTCATTTCTTAAAGTAATGATGGCCGCTCATTTTTCTTTACTTCGCTGCTTTTTTCTTGCCATAATACAAATTCTAACAGTCTATTCAGTAGGACTATCAGCTGTGTATCCACCTGACTTCTGCACAACACAACTGATGGTCCCAACCCCATTTATAAGGCAAGAAATCCCACTAATTAAACCTGACAGGGCACACCTGTGAAGTGAAAACCATTTCCGGTGACTACCTCTTGAAGCTCATCAAGAGAATGCCAAGAGTGTGCAAAGCACACTGCTTCCTCCCCCCCCCCATTGACATGATATTAATAGTCTATCCTAAGGACAGGCTGTAAAATCCTAAATCCTCAACATCCCCTTTAATTTGCACCCTTTTATTTTACATCTATCTGCCGTGTCAGTGAAGTTTCTTGTGCTGTGAATCCATTGAATCTCTTAGTCTTACATAAATTTCGCTACTTAATGATGTCTAATGCGGCTAATAAGATTAAGATTCTCAGCGTGCGGACTGATTTAGGGTTTAAGATCTCGATGAAAGATATTTCTGCATTTTCCTTTTTTGATATGCGGAAGACTCTAAAACAGTCAAAGAAAGCGAGATAAATAAGTAATACTCTGTCATCCATGAATATTTAATGGTGGTCTGCGGCTTTAGACAGAAATTTCTTTTTTCAAAAATTACATCTTCTTGGAATAAAGGTCTGCGTTTGTGTATTTGATGTTTGGTAAAAAAAAATAATCTTTATACGAACGTCATCGGACGCTTTGCAGTCTATGAGGCATCTTAAAGGGAACCCGGCACTAGAACACGCTTCTTAAAGGGATTCCTTTAAGAAATTTTTTTTTAAAATTACGGTCATCTATATTTTATTGTCTGACTTTTTGTTAAGCTTCTAGGTCAGTGGGAACAATATAGGTTATTCTAAGTCCATTGGGATGATGATTTTAGGCACCGGAGAACACATAAATATGGCCGCATTACTGAATATTTTTACCTGACCGTTCAACTTATTTTGCATAAATGAACACTATAAATTGATAACATTTCAGTAGGATCGTATATGACGTTATAGAGAAGTACTGGTCCGTGCTGACGTGAATAAAGTATTTGGGGTGAAATAGAAGTTTAGCTGCATTAGCCTTTGTTCTGTGCCTATGTCTCTCTTCTCTCGCACGGCTCCTGCTCACTTTATCCCACTTCTCTCTCCATAGACTTTTATGTCAACTGGTATTTCTGTGAGCTGAAGTCTGTCTTGCTAAAGCAAGACGCATTCTGCAGATATTTTGCAGTGAATGTCAGTTTAGAAGGGTAGGGATCAAGAAAAGAGCCAAATAAGTGGAGAAAGGTATTTTTTTTGTAATTAACTATCTTACACGTTTTCTTAAAGGGGCTCTATCAGCAAAATTATGCTGATAGAGCCCCACATATGCATGAATAGCCGTTGAAGAGGCCATTCAGGCATTGCTAATGTTATATTAAACTACTCCCCCTGTTTTAAAATAATACCCTAAAAAAGAATATGATAATCATACCTTATCGTGCACCCTGGGCAGGCATGCACGGTCCAACGTCATCTTTAGCCACGCCTACATCTTCTTGCAGCGATGTCCTAGGGTCCCGACTTCCTTGTCTTCTTTTTCCGGCGTCAGACTAGAATTTTTTTTTTTAGCTTGACTTGAGTATAAGCCGAGGGGGGCTTTTTCAGCACAAAAACTGTGCTTATACTGGAGTATATACGGTATATGTAGGAAAAGTTTGTTTGCAGACATTGATTTTTGATACTTAGCTTTTATACTTATTGATTCTACATAATTTGTGTACAATGTACATTTTTACAAGGCCATTCTGAAGTGCCTTGTAAGTCCCTGTATATAAAGAAAAAATCTGTTGGATTAACCCTTGAAAGCTGCAGCTTCTTTTTCTTTGTTTACATTGCTGCATTTTCCATCAGTGCAGTAGTTTGACGGCTTCATTTTTTACAGGATGAGACGAATTTTTCAATGGCTTCATTCTGAGCTTGATTTTATTCACTTTCCTATTTTAAATATTGCACTTTGATGGCATGAAGAACATTGTCTTTATTAGTCAGGGCCGTACATTTATAGAGATGCCTAATTTTATGGCTTTTTTTTTTCAGATTTTGGCAGTTTTGTACAATAAAACCACCGGGGCAGATTTGTTTGCAGTTTTGTACAAAAAAAATACAATATTTTATTTATTTATTATGCTTACTTATATAGCGCCATCATATTCCACAGCGCTTTACAGATATTGTCAGTCACTGTCCCATATAGGGCTCACAATCTAAATTCCCTATCAGTATGTCTTTGGTGTGTGGGAGGAAGCCAGAGTACCCGGAGGAAACCCACGCAAACATGGGGAGAACATACAAACTCCTTACAGATGTTGTCCTTGGCAGGATTCGAACCCAGGACTCCAGTGCTGCAAGGCTGCAGTGCTAACCACTGAGCCACCGTGCTGCCCCTATTTTTTTTAGAAACTTTGTGATAAAATCAGACAGGGGGCCGGTCCATCAAGAATAAATGATCTGGTAAATGTACACGCGCTATGGGCAGGCATACATTTTTCCCCCAGGTGCACAGCCTGGGCACTTATGAGGAGGTGTGCGCCTTGACATATAGGAGGCAAACCCTATACTATTGTAGCTTCAGGCCTATGAAGACTGGCTTGAGTAACATCAGCCTTCATTGTGAACAAGATCATTTGTTTATGCATCACCGTCTTCTATGACTAATAATTTACTTTTTTCCATCGAAGGAGATAGTTGAGTGCTTGTTTTTTTTGTAGGATGGGCTGTACTTTTCCATGAATACCATTCTATTGGATAAATAATGTATTATTTTGATAGTAGTATTTGTTACAGACACTATGTAATTATTATTATTTTTTTTCATTTTTATATAATTTTGCATTTTTAATAGGAAAAATATATTTCGGGGGATTATAATATTTTTAATAACTTTTTTTTAAGTTCCAGTAGGGGACTAGACCGTGCAATCTTTTTTTTTTTTTAAATGTAGATTGTAAGCCCACAATGTACATTTTTCCCTATCAGTATGTCTTTGGAATATGGGATGGAAATCCATGCAAACACGGGGAGAACATAGAAACTCCTTGCAGATGGTTTTTTGTCCTTGGTGGGATTTGAACACCAGGACTCCAGTGCTGCAAGGCTGCAGTGCTAACCACTGAGCCACCGTGTGGCCCCTTAGACTGTGCAATCTTATGATCGCTGATACGATAAATTGAAACACTAATTTACAGCACTGTATGGCATGTCTGTGTGGACCTAATAGGATCCCAGACCTGGGTGTCACCGGTATGTTACAGGGGACACCCACTGCTAATGGCGACTGCTCCGGCAGCATTAACAAGCCATACATTTACAGTTTGGCGCTTTAAGTGGTTCCCTATACCATGCCTCAAAATATCCTCCACCCAGCCCCCATGATGCACTGCTCCCACTTAGTGAGTACCACACATGTATGATGACTCCTACAGGAGGATGACATGAGTGTGCCGCCTGCGTCACAGTTCCTTTCTACCCTGTAGCATCACTATTATATTCAATGCAATGTGCGTGAAAGATTGCATATAGCGACAGGAGAGAACACATATGAAGTATAATGTGTACAATCAGAGTTCTTACGTATAGTTTACAGACTAGCAGTGCACTGAAGGATCACAGGCAAGATACCAGGCCCGTGATAAGATGCTGCATTAGATGTATCTCATACACGAAACTTCAGACCAAAATGCTGGAATGTTGGGAATTTTCTTACTATCCGATAAATGACACTGCATTGACATGTTTGAGGTCAGACGTGTCCTGTTGACATTGCTTCATAGGAAAGAGGAAGGGAACATAAATCCCAAAGTCCTGATCGTGCACTTTGCAGAGTCACAACTATTCCGAGCAATAAAAGGCTACGAGATGGTTTCACATGGAAAAGAAAGTGGTCAGATGCCTGGTTGGGCTCCATCTGGCAGACAGGGCCACGGCCTTCTATATAATACAAGGATAACAAGTGTCACTGATAGTGGCGTAACTAGGAATGGCGGGGCCCCGTGGCGAACTTTTGACATGCCCCCCCCCCCCGACCAACACCGAAGACCTCAATCGACCCCCTCCTACGCATTCCTGTGCGCTCTATTATGCCCCATAGTGGCCCCTTCACACAGTGTTATGCCCCATAGTGGCCCCTTCACACAGTATTATGCCCCTCAGTGGCCCCTGCACACAGTATTATCCCCCATAGTGGCCCCTTCACACAGTATTATGCCCCATAGTGGCCCCTGCACACAGTATTATACCCCATAGTGGCCCCTGCACATAGTATTATGCCCCATAGTGGCCCCTGCACACAGTATTATACCCCATAGTGGCCCCTGCACACAGTATTATGCCCCATAGTGGCCCCTGCACACAGTATTATCCCCCATAGTGGCCCCTGCACACAGTATTATCCCCCATAGTGGCCCCTGCACACAGTATTATACCCCATAGTGGCCCCTGCACACAGTATTATCCCCCATAGTGGCCCCTGCACACAGTATTATCCCCCATAGTGGCCCCTGCACACAGTATTATGTCCCACTGTGGACACCCATAAACAATTATTATACTCTGGGGTCTTTTCAGACCCCAGAGTATAATAATCGGAGACCCGGGGGAATAAAAACATAAAAAACTACTGTTTCTTACCTGTCCCCCGGCTCCCACGTTGTCGGCCTCCGCTGCCATCCTTCTTCAATGACTTCGGATGTCACATGACCCGGGACGCAGGCCGGGTTCATGTGACGTCAGACAAGTAGGAAGGAGGCCTGGCCGGGATCGTGGAGAGGTAAGTAACAGTGTTTTTTATGTTTCTTACCTCTCCCGGTCCACCAATCATTATACTCGGGGGTCTGAAAAGACCCCCGAGTATAATGATAGCAGCGGTAGCGGCTGTCACCGGGCCCCTAATGTCCCGGGCCCTGTGGCAGCTGCCTCTGCTGCTATGGCGGTAGTTACGCCACTGGTCACTGACATTGGATAGAGCAGCTCTCAGTTTTGACTCCTAGAGGGGGAACCCTAGTGGGAAACTCTATTGATAATGTTCCTATGCAAAAATTGGGCTGAAGATTGTAGAGGAGATAAAGAATACATTTTGTATGCCATGAGATAAGCGGGTGTCAGGGATTTCGGCTATTTAGTCCTTATTAAGGACTCATTCGTGCTCAACCACTGTATGCATGTATGTGGATGGGAGGGTCGGAGAGCTAGCTGGGGGTCTGACAGCTCTATATGGTGTGTGGTCTGGTGTAGGCTACAGACACTATTAGAAAGGGCAATTTAACAGCCAATTGTTGGGAACAATTGCTCTTAAAAGTGCTGATTCCAGACAATTGGTCGTCTAATAATGTTATCAATCACCCGATCGGCCGATCAGTTGATTTTTGTCGGACAGAAAAAAAATCATTGTTCATCAGCAGCAGATCACCCTATCTAAGAAAGCAGGGATACAGCAGTGTTGGTGTGAAGTAGCATCATTGTAGGTATGGAGAACATGAAAACAGCAGAGCTGAGTGTGGGGAAGAACATGGAGGTAAAAGATCTTTGTGTGTGGAGGCAATGTGAAGGTAGCAGGGCTGCGTGGTGGGAGAACATGGAGGTAATAGAGCTGTGTGTGTAGAAGAAGCAGAACCGAGGCAGTACACATCTGAAAACAAGAATAGACGCAGAATATAGCCAACTTTTACTTTTCGCATGAGGCTACGTACGTTAGTGAAGATCTCACCCAGAAGCGGGTCCCGCTTTCAGAACTTTTATGAACCACTTACTTATACACAGTCCAGTCACATTAATGTGACCACCTGTCAAAATTCAGAATAACCCCCTTTGGCAGAGCGGACCGCTGTGAGACGTGCAGGAAGAGAGGGGATGTTGTGATGATATCACTGAGATGTTGAGCCATGCCGACTCCAGCGCCATGGCCAGCTGCGCTAGGTTACACGGTTGAGCATCCATGGCGCGAACCACCCGATCAAGGTGGTCCCAAAGATTCTCAATTGGGTTCAAGTCCAGGGAATTTGCTGGCCAAGGAAGTACGGTAAACTCATCCTGGTGCTCCTCCAACCACGCACGTACACTGCGAGCTTTATGACACGTTGTATTGTCCCCTTTAGAAGTGCCCTGTGTTCAGCTGTAACTACCCCCTCTATGATGTCTGTAGGATCATAGCTTACCTGGGACCACCCCTTTAATATTGGGGGCTCTCACTCTCCTCATTATGTGGATATACAATTAAAAAATCTGACAAATATTGCAATTGACGTTATTATAAATAAAACCCGCCTCGCCAGCACATTCCAACTTACATTTTGCTGATCATCAAAACTGATCAATTTGAGGACAAGTAGAGGACGCGGCTATTTACCGGAGGTGCAGAACCCAGCACTATTCACTTATGGGTGCGCAGCGTGATGGACAGTTTTTGCGGTGTCAGCAATGTGCGGTAATTTTCTTTGACTTGGACGTTTCTTCTTTGCAAGACCGATCATTTTATTGACTGTAAGTTTACTTGCCGTTACCATTGGTTATCGTATTACTTAGGAGAGCTCTTATTAATATTTCAGACCTGCGTCTTTCAGATTTATGGTAAAATACGTCCACTGATTTCCGGCAAGTGCGGTATTTTACCCGCTCTGTAATTTACGTATTAATTGACTGCCAGATATCTGTAACTAATGGATTGTTGTGGGGTAACCCATCCCTGCAAACCCCTTTCAGGCCCCCCCCCCCCTTAATTTTTTTGGACAAGATCCTTAGGGTTGTTCCATCTCCTTTGTTTTTGACTTGGATTACATGGTGATATATGTTTGCCCATGTTCTCTGGTCATTTGGTCCCTCCATTGTATGTTTGGTTGTACTCATGTCACATTGCTGGGGAGAGAAATTTGAGGACTGGTAGTGGGTTCTATGTTAGCCCCCTCTTACCCCTGATGGGTCCATTGTATCCCAAAGGGCTATCTAAGGTATATGCAGTATTGAACGCACATGAGCCTATAGCTGGGGTAGACAAACTTCGGCACTCCAGTGGAGCGGCGAAGGTTGCCAACCCCATTCCTATACAATGTCAGACTGTGCGTAGAATTTTTGGTATCCTGATGTATGTGGTTAATATGAAGGACTTACATATTCCGTAGCTGTGTACATCATTCATAGGCCACCATTGTCGAAAGCTGAATCGGTCTCCTTCTGTGTGTTTGGGAAAATGTCTTCTCATCGGTATTCACGAGCGGGTCCGTACCTGTCCACCTTACTAAGAATGAATAATTCAGCAGCCTCCATATATAAAGCTAGGCAAACTTTTTATATACATTGCATTAAATAGCCTGTATTGTACTCCAGAGCTGCATTCATAATTCTGCTTCATGTTATCGGAAACAGTCAACAATCTGGTAGACTCTTGACTAATAGCTTAGTGGATCTCTTATGTTACTGTGCAGTGTATGGTGTAAAGATGACAGACTAGAACCAGTAGTGTGAATTCTATGCAAGGAACGCTGGGAGATTCCAGCTCTGAAGTCTGCAGAATTGTAAATGCAGATCTTTACTATGGTACAGGTTGAAATATGCGGGGAGAAATGTCCTGCAAGCAGCGATTTTCTCTCTGGAATTCATTCAGAAACAGATTGGAAACCACACGGAACCCATTAGAGTATATGGGGTTCGCCAGTTTCTTAAGATAACCACTTTTTTATACGGATAGGTTTCCGCTGGGGGATCCCCAAATGGACTCCCTGAACGGAAACTGGAATGCAGTTGGGAACCATCAGTAAAAGATAAGGCTACATAACCGGACACTTCCTTTCATCCTGATGTCAGACACAACCACTGCTCTACTCTCTAACCATGGCTGGCACCTTTGTGTTAATAGGAACTGGTCTTAACCTGGCCTGGTGGCCTCCGATGCCTTGCCTAATGATTGATATCCATACCCATTCTTGGCTCTGGTTGCCATTCCATTAATCCTCATCTTGGCTTTTCATTGACACTGATCTTGACCTCGGTCTTGTTCTTGGATATGGCTTTTGCCCTTGGAGTCTACTGTTCTGTTCCTGCCTATGCTATGGCCCATTGCATCCTGACCTGTTGATGGCCCTTCATGACTACGTCATTGCTCCACTGGTGCTACTGCTTCCTATTGGTGATCATTCTGGGGACTGCAACCTAGAAATCTGACCAAGAGAGTCCATACGTCCTTGCACAGATTAAGGGAAAAGAAGAAGAGGATTCCAAAGGAACCCATATTTTGAGAAACATATCAAGTTACTGAGTCACCTTGGCCTTATAGACGTGCATAGTCCTTCCTCTTCCCTCTCCTTTCCTAGTGCTTTCTTCTCCTGAATCCAGAGCCTGATGTATTCTAGCCTGGGGCCACGAAACTCTCTCCACATGGAGTTACATGGCAATAACCGGAGATCCACTAAGAGATATTTGCTACGTCTACGCTCAATCCATGGACACAAGGAGAGTCTGGTTGAGCGGCATTACACATCACCCCGCTCTTCATAGGTGTCAGAAGTTTGTCAGGTTTTCATGTAGCAGAATATTGAATGCGTGTTCATGGGAGAAGACAAGGAGAGAGAGGTGGTTACGTTGCCGTAAGCTCCTTGGATTGAGTTATAGAAGTTATTGCATTATTCATATCTACAGGAAGGTGGATCAAGGACAAAGAGTGGAAAGTATAATACTCAATAAAGATGGCAATATCAAAATAACACACAAAGCAATAAAGCTGATATGATGGGGGAGGGGGGAAGAGGGTACGGACTGTCTACAGTATAAGTATAACAGTATATTATAGGGGTATACAGGGAAACCTCTTGGAAATGACCCCAACGTTACACCTTGGGGGTGGTCTTCTTGAAAAAGATGACTTAAATGGATACTCTGCCCAGTGTATAGTATAGGTGTCAGAAGTGGACCCAAATATCCGCCCCCGATCAGATATTGTTATAGTTAAGGGTAGGCCATAAATCAAAATTCCTGGCCAATCCCTTTAACAGAGACATGTCAGAAGATATAGCAGGTGAAGTTGGTATTATTTTGTGGTGGTTCTATAGTGTTATCGATATATTGCATATTATTTGGACACTCTATGTCGGTATTCTTTTGTTGTTATATGGCGGTCTTATGATATTGCATCTAATGCTCCTGGTGGCCTTGCAAGAGTCAATGGCTACATCCACTGGATATGTCAATCATACAGGTCCCACCTCTGGGACCTGAACCTACAAAACTCTAAAATTTTTAGGTAGGTGGAAAAAATAAAATTCGCAAACCACAGATATAGCCCTGATCTCATCATCCAGTCTGTCTGGGATGACATGAAGAGACAGACGGATTGGAGCAAGCCTACATCCATGTACTTAGTTCTCCAAGATGGCGGCGGGAACAACCTCCCTGCCCAGTTCTGCCAAAAACTGTCTGCAAGTGCTGAGAAGAACTGATGGAAGGCAAAGGGCAAAAGGTCACGCCGAATATTGATGGGACTTACATTTCTCTTTTCTTCATTACTGACACATCCTATGGACATACTGGAGCCATTGACTCTTGCAAGGCCACCAGGAACAAAAGATGCATCAATTGGATATTGAACTATGGGAATACCCCTGGTACCATTTTGCACTTTTCGCGCAGTTTTTCAGATGTTTTTCTTATTATTTCCCTTTATATCTCGTAGTATTATTAGACTGAGCTTTCTAAATGACTTTTATCAAAAACTGATTTAATTAGATCCTCGGTGCCAAGAATGGGAAAGTGAAAAAGAGAAAACAGGAGGCGTCAGTAGACGGGTCCTCTCTGGTCTTTTGTCATATAGGAATTACTTGGTGGCATCTGCTGTATGTTGTTATCATGAATGTTCTTCCCTCATCTACGTCCATATAAGTATCCAGTATCACCTGAACTATACGACTAAGGACCGTGCAGGATTCCCATGGCATATCTACACCTGTGGGACATATATAAGGTGGACCTTTCAACCCTCCGCAAACTCCAACTCTTTACATCCCTCAATAGGTGTCTCTCCACTGATTCCAGCACCGTTTGAATTTTTTCTCTAGCCCCCACCATTCCAGAGCAATTGGTGCTGATAATTTCAGCAACCAATATGCTAATTTAGCTCTCTACTGTCAGGTGGGTGGTCTCTATCGTTCTGCTCCACCAAAGGACTTCCCACTTGACAGTATAGAGTATAATTGTGCTGAAACTAACAGAAGTGATTGCTCAGGAATGGTGGGGGATAGAGAAAACATTCCAACTGTGCTGGAATCAGTGGATTAATGCCAATTGAAGCATGCAATAAGTTGGACTTGGTGGAGGTCGTGAAAGGTTCTGGCTTAAGTATAGCCCGGACAGTCCCTACTCACTATAGGCCTGTTACCATTATGTGCATTCTGAGTATTGTAATAATATAGTGTATGGTATTATACGGTTTGCTGTTACTAATGTGATGTTGACTCTGTATATTTTTTGTTACTGTCACTTTAACTAGTATTAGTCGTCATCACACGCTTGGCCTTGGACTTTCTGGATAAATGGTGGTGCAATGACTTCCTAACAGGTGATTCTCTGTTGCATCTATTGGCGGTATCGGTGGTGCACAAGCTAAATCTTACACAGATTGATGCTTTACTGTCAAACCAGGGGCTGACAATAAAGACTATTCAGGATTTCGGTGCGATCACTTTGGTTATCGAACAGTACAAAGTGACCGTAGCCTAACCGGAACTTTTCCCAAAATCCAGCGGAGTGAGTAATAGTGATTGCCTGGAGTAAAAGGGTACGCATGAGCCTGGCGCATGCACAAACAAGGATGCTACTATATTTCTGAGGGCCTGTAACTCCAACACTATACGAAAAGGCCACTACTTACCGTTACTGGAAGCGACAACTAGCTCAAGTAACGTGCGCAGTGAAATCGCAACCTGCGAGTTTCGGTGTGCCTTTTTGGCTGCTACTTTTGGAAATACTTGCAGCTGTCTCTGCCGTAAAACACAAATATTAGGTATCCCTGCCTCCGAAAAGCCCAAACTACAGATTTCTAAAAATATTTTTCCCGTCTAGTGAACACTGTTGTGTGAAAAAATAAATAAATTGAAAGTTATTTTTTCACAGTCCCGAATCACTTCAATAAAAACGGATCAGACATTCCCCAAAATAGTATACCGTATATACTCGAGTATAAGCCGAGTTTTTCGGCACAGTTTTTGTGCTGAAAAAGCCCCCCTCGGCTTATACTCGAGTCAAGCAAAAAAAATAAAATACTGAATATAGGGGATCTGCAGTGCTCCTGTTCCATCAGGAAGGGGTTAATAGGAGCACTGCAGATCCCCTATATTCAGCCAGACTAAATTCCAAGTGGGGGGAAAATATCCCAGTCCTCAGGCTCAGGGAAGGGGCAGACAGACAACCAAAACACCCCCTCCCCTTCCCCAGCATCTACTGCACCCAAAAACTCCGGCCATTTTAATTTTTGAAATTTTCCAGTAGCTGCTGCATTTCCCCCCCTCGGCTTATACTCCAGTCAATAAGTTTTCCCAGTAAAATTAGGGGCCTCGGCTTATATCTGGGTCGGCTTATACTCGAGTATATACGGTAAATAAAAACTACATCTGGCCACGCAAAAACAGGTGCCTTATGCTAGGTCAGAGGACCAGAACAATGGATAGGCGGAACGCTATAACAGCGGTCATGTACAGACTCCAACGGACTTTAATATCCGATGACTTTGGACACACACTGGGCAAATGGAGTTACCAATGCAGATGTAAATGTAGCTGTATGTGGCCTCAAATATGGAAATACTAGCTGCTACCCGCGACTTCATCTGCGGTGATTGTAGAAGTGTGTAAATCGAGTCGCGGGTGAAATTTTACAATCGGGTTTACACGGCGTAAACGCGCACTGTAAATAGCGCGGCGCAAACGCTCCCGTAACGGACCCTTACACGTGTATTTGTAGACGTGTATTTTCAGCAAATACATGGGCGTTTAGTGGGTGTGAAGGAGAGCAGGGGTTGCGCTAAATAATGCAATGCATTGCAATAGTAATGTATTGCAATGCATTGCCTAATAGTGTGAGTGTATGCAGGCATATTGTTTAATTTAGTTAGTAGAGTGGGGATTTCGGAGGCGGGGATAGGTAATGTGTGTGTTTCACAGTATTGTTTTTTTATTTTAATGCTAATGAGGTTTGCAGGCTGCATCCAGCAGCTTGCAAAACAATACCGTTGTAGACCAGCAGGGGGTGTCCTGAACAATGCAATGCATTGCAATCGTAATGTATTGCTATGTATTGCATAATCGTGCCAGTGCTATTGCAGGCTACGTAGCATAGCCTGCAGCAGCCTGGACACACTGAGCTGTGAGGGAGGCGTGGGAGAGCTAGCGAATAGGAACCTTCACGGCGGCAGCCTAGCCCAGTGTAGGCGGCAGAGATGAGCAGGAGGATGCCTCCACGCAGCGAGGGACAGACGGGAGCCGCGGGACAGGTAAAAGAAGGCGGCGGAGGACGCAAAGTTGGCAGGAACTGGAGACATGACGGGGGTAGTGCAGTGTATGCGCGATTGTGCAAGGGAAGGGCTATGGCGTACGTGAACTTACCAGTGTCAAGCTGGTGGATGGATCGTGCAGAGGAAACAGCAGGGAGGTGATAGCAGCGTCGGGTACTGTTGCGGGCTGGAGGCAGGATTTCGTGTGCTGCGGCCTAAGGTGGAGGCGCAAAATGGTGGTGTGCTAGTAACACGTTGTTTATGTGTGCAAAGTGCGCGTGCTCCTGTGAAGCTAGTGGAGTAGTGTGGTGGGCGGTGCCGCGTATCCTCCCAGCGGTGGGGGTCGGCAAACATGGCTGGTCCTGAGAGTGACAGAGGTAGGCTCCTGCAGGATGGTGAAGGTGAGGGTGAAAGTGGGAAAGTATATGTGACTGTGAGTGTGTGGGGTTAGGGGCTAGGCTGTAGGGGGTAATGTGAAGTTTAGGGGCTTGCTATGGTCCAAAGTGTGTGAGATTTCAGAGATGGTGATGTCAGTTTGTTTTTTGTGGGGTTTGTGTGGAAAACGTTTGTGAGTTATTGTGTTCAAAAGTAGCCTATTGCGCAATCCAGTGTAGTAACTATGTGTGTGGAAAATTTCAGCCAAATCAGTGGAGCGGGTTTTGCGTGATTGACCACCAAACATCCGAACATCCAAAGTCACAAACCCATAAACTCACAAACATTTCACATTTATAAAATTAATAGGATATGAATATGGCAACTTGAAGAATTTTTTTTTTTTTTTACACTTTTTGATTATTTTTTTTTTTAACAAAAACCACAGAAATTTGTTACCACCGTAACTGTAACCACCGGCAAAATACAGGCGACGTCATCTTGGCTGCATAATAAGCACCGTAAAAACAAAATGCATAAGAAAGTGGCGCAAACGTTTTTCCAGCTTTCCAATACATAATACGGAATATTAAGCAGCACCATTATCACCTGTAAAAATTAAACCCTCTGAGAAAGCATAATACATTTTTTTTATTGTTTTTGGAAGGTGGGTATTAAACATAAAATCGTGAAATAGCTGTGGCGGGAAGGGGTTAAGGGCTCTATATACGTATTAGGCTAGGTCATCACAGGTTAGAAGGGCTCTAACATCCCATTAGATGAAATATATAAGGGTAAGTTCACACAGCGATTTTTGGTACGCAACCTGAGGCGCTGGTGCCTGTTCCGGTATCCAGTCGCGCACTCTGCTCCGGATTAGGCCCAATGAATGGGCCTAGTCCGGAGGAGGGAGTGTCTTCAGGCCGAATCGCGAGGCAACTCGGCCTGAAGAATGAACATCTGAGCGGCTCCCGTTGATTTCAATGGGAGCCGTCTTTTTCGTCAGGATTTCGAGGCAGATACAGCCTCAAAATCCTGACCAAAAAACTCTGTGTGAACTTACCCTAAAGCGACTGCAGTATTTGGGTTATGGCAGGTTCACAGTAGTGTTGCCTCTATGTTGTTCTGCTCTGTAGGGGGATCTGAACTATGGAAAGGCGGTCCGCTAAATAGCAGTAACACACAGAGTCCGACAGACCCCATTGACTATAATGGGGTCTGTCAGGAAACTGGTGGAGGTTAAAAAGTCCTCCGCACGGGATTTTTTCCTCTGCCAATATTCGGCAGACCTTGTATTGAAGTCCAGCCCATTTACTTGGATGAGACAGAGCTATGAATAGGCCATGTAACGTAACGTGATGTAAGGGGGCGTTCACAAGACCGTTGGATTCCCTCAGCAGTGTCCGTGGCTATTGTCCGTACAAGATTTTAGCAATGGACGCTAGCTGGTCTGTTTGAAATTTCCATTCATTTCAATGGGATTTCATCTTGTGTCCAATAGTGTCCTAACACGCCATGTAAAGCGGAAGCTGCAGACGGTTTATCTGCGGTGGCCCCGGTTGTCTACAATTGATGTCCTATCCTGAGGAAATCCCATAAAACCCCTTTAATGTCCCGGCTTTTAATCCTGTGCAGTTTTATTATTGTGAGACCATTTTTCAGGATTGCACGGTCCTTCCTATCCTCTCAGGCTCCTTCCTAACCTCTGCCGGTGTCCTCAGCACTTTTCTGTCTTTATCGATCGTCTTCAGCGTCAGCAGTCTGGTGCCGGCGACCTGAATGTCTGAATGGACGCGCTTCTCTGGAATCCTATATGATAGTGGCAACGACTAGATCAGTATAGAGAGTGGTTACAAAGACTTGGTAGTGGCTTAAAATGATAGATATTGTGTCATAGTCTAAATATTCTATATATAATGTATCATACAGGGACTAATATGTGCTGTCACCAGTCTCCGAGGATTCCCTGTGCTATCCCTTGTTGCTATATATGACATATCAGTTCTCAGGGGACAAGCTGCCAGGCCGGGGACAACCTCGAAATGACATTACAGCTGGAAACCCGCTGCCTCTGGGGTCTCAGCAACACTCAGCAGTTTCACCATAAATAATGGATATCTTTATGCTTTCCAAGATTGCAGACAATGTAAGCAAAGTGAGTGATGTCCTGCATGGCCTGATATACAGTATAGGGAAGGAGTTCTGCATAGTGCGGATATATAGGGAAGGAATTCTGCATAGTGCAGGCAGGTCTGCTGCGGTGATGGTCTACAATACATAGCCCAAGTCCCCTGAAATTGCAGCGCAACTTGGCACAAACCAGCTGCAAATCTTCTGAGTATTGCAGAATGTATATATTTTATTTATTTTGCTTACTTATATAGCGCCGACATATTCCGCAGCTCTTTACAGACCTTGTCAGTCACTGTCCCATATAGGGCTCATAATCTACATTACCTATCAGGGCTCGTTCACATCTGCGCCCGGTTTCCATTCTGCAGGTTTCCGTTTCCTGCACAAAACAGAGGCAGGAGACGGAAACCTGCAGGACTCTTTCATACCTATTCATTTGAACGGGTTTGAAAGATGTCCGGCCGTGAGCGGCGGTGAGAATCTTAAAATCGGACACAGAGTCGGACATGCAGTACTCTGTGTCCGATTTTAAAAAATCGGTTTCGCGGCGGAGAGCATAAAATGCTTACTGGCACTCATGTCCGGACCCGGTCTGACAGCTTTCCATCTTCTGCATGCAAAGCTGAGAACGGAGACCCAAACGCTAGTGTGAACCTAGCGTAAGTATGTCTTTGGAGTGTACACTTATTGTATGAGAGAAAATGTATCATAATACACACCTCAGCTGCTGCAGAACCTCATAATACACACCTCAGCTGCTGCAGAACCTCATAATACACACCTCAGCTGCTGCAGAACATCATAATACACACCTCAGCTGCTGCAGAACATCATAATACACACCTCAGCTGCTGCAGAACATCATAATACACACCTCAGCTGCCGCAGAACCTCATAATACACACCTCAGCTGCCGCAGAACCTCATAATACACACCTCAGCCGCTGCAGAACCTCATAATACACACCTCAGCTGCTGCAGAATATCATAATACACACCTCAGCTGCTGCAGAACATCATAATACACACCTCAGCTGCTGCAGAACATCATAATACACACCTCAGCTGCTGCAGAACCTCATAATACACACCTCAGCTGCTGCAGAACATCATAATACACACCTCAGCTGCCGCAGAACCTCATAATACACACCTCAGCTGCTGCAGAACCTCATAATACACACCTCAGCTGCTGCAGAACCTCATAATACACACCTCAGCTGCCGCAGAACCTCATAATACACACCTCAGCTGCTGCAGAACCTCATAATACACACCTCAGCTGCTGCAGAACATCATAGCACACACCTCATCTGCTGCAGAACATCATAATACACACCTCAGCTGTATATAGATAAACACTGAATACATTCATGACCTGGAAGTTCTGGGATCCAATTGCAGTAGTCGGCAACAGAATCCCAAAAGTAATGTGGAATCCATAGTTGAAATTTGGAGGTTCCGACCTCCAATACCAGACCCAAGCAATGGGCGACCCATTTGTGTAATCTTGGACGACCCCTGTAAACCTTTAAATATTATAGACAGGGGGATTCAGTGACTTTCTGCGTTGGCGGAGGGAACGTTTAAGTTACTGTAAGCCGTGGACTGTATCTGCTGCTGTACATTGCTATAATTCTGGGGGGCGGGTTGGACGCCGTTTTTGGCACCATGTACATACCAGTGGGTGTCGGCTGCATCTGCTTATTTCGTTTCTTGTAGTGTACATGACATTAATTGCTTGGTAAATTAATTTGACTATACGTTTGGTAGAGATCACCTGCAGAAAAAATATTATCCAAAACCACTGACTGTCCCCGTTGTAACTACTTAAAGGGGTTGTCCATGTTTGGACACTTATCCCCTATTCATAGGACAGGGGGTGTCATATCGCTGGGGACCCAATTGCTGGGTCCCCCAGTGATCAAGATGATGAGGGACACCTAAGGCCTGTGAATCGTGCGATCGGTGCTCCATTGACTTCTATGGGGCTATGGCCGCATTACAGTTCCAGCACCTCATAGAAGTGAATGAAGCGCTGTTGGGTGTCGGAGGAGATCAAGACATTTTGTTACACTGGTCATACAGGTATAGTGTTCGCTTAAAGGTGTTGGCTAATATCCACTCACCCATAAAGTGCAGCTGCCATAAAGCATACACGCACTGCTGCAATGACTACCTAGACAATACCGATAGAGAATATGTGTATCCAATATGGCCGCCCCCAGGGAAAACTTCAAAAATTAGAAAAAAACAATGAATAGTTTGATTTTCTAACGAATTGTAGGCCCATTATTTCGCTGTAATTGGTGTATGAGACATCCCTATTAATAACGCCCGCGCTGCCACCGCACATTGGCCTGGGACATTGAACTGAGGGAACATCATGTAATGCAATGGACTAGTAACAAGAGCTGTCTGTAATGTTGTTCTCTTCTCCCCCCCGTCATTAATTCTCATTATTCTTCTCTCTTTCAGTCCACCCACGTCGCACAAGTCAGCTTCCAAATAGATGCATTCGGGTCTTCGTTCATCCTGGATGTTGAACTGAACCAGTGAGTTTTATTATCACCCAATTTACTTGCTAAATCAGTAGTCGTGAGATTGTTGTCAGATCGTGGGCAAATTTTGGTGCAATTCTACAAGATGCAACACCCTCTTAATCCACACGCCTTTCTCCTAAGCTGTGTTCCCTTGTTATACGACTCAGGACAAATGGCCGTAACCAGTTCCGGACCCGTAGATTATATAGGTCCGGGCGGTCCCCTCTTAACTCTATAAGGGCGAACCCATATTCTGGGGCCCAGCCTCCAAAAATCAAGGAAATTCACCGTAGTGCCCTTCAATTTTGAGTGTCTTTTGCTGGATGCTGGGCCCACTGGAGGATTCTCTAATACTCTGGTGGGACAATCTAGGGCCCGTGGAGGACCAGTCTCAACTACTTCCCCTGCTTGTGCCATACCAGCCTTCACTTGGCAGCAGTGCACTCTATACAGATGTATACAGCTCCTGTTACATTCACTAGGCATTTAGCTCCCCCTAGTGTTGGCAGTGTACAAGCAGAATTATATAATTTACCAAATCAGTAAATAGTTCTACTATACAGATACATTATATAATGGATCAGCACGAAAGACGAGGAAAGAAGGAGAGGATCCAGCAGAAGACAGAGGCGTCGCTGGAGCCTGTTCTCGAGCAGCAGTGGGGATGCCCCCATCGCATTTCCAGCGCTGTGGCCCGCCCCCATCGCTGCAAGAGAACTCATTTACATACCGGTAAAAAACAGTATTTCTAAGGAACGGCGCGGCGGAGATCACATCTAAACGTAAGAGATGAATAGCCTTTCTAAAGGCTATTCCGACGTCTTATCCACAGAAAAAAGGTTTTTAATGGTAGAATCCCTTTAAATTGGGACACTGCACCCTCTATAGTATTCACACTCACCCCAACCGTTTTTGGGGGATTCTAAGAATGTCAATGGTCGGACGATTCCTATATCCTATGCTGACAGAATGGGGTGACAACGGCCCCTGGGGCAAGTGCCCCATTTACCCTATATATATATATCCTGCCCTGGGTAGATCATTCCAGAACTGTTATATCTATGTCAGGCTTTTGTCTGCTCTCTTCCTTGGGGGTGATATACATCTACTTCTGCAGCTTGCTTACCCACTCAGTACGTTCTCCGATTTACGACGACTAAACTCCCCATAAAGCGGGCATTAAGAGCTGATAACTTGTATGCTGAGCAAATGCAATTACTGATAAGTGTTCATCTATTATTAATACGCTGCTGCCAGATCTGCTGCTAGCTGTGGACGCCGTCATGTCCTAGCTCAGGAGGACGAGGTCACTGACGTGTCCGGCAGAAAAAATGGCCGCCCCTCTAAACTAAAACACTTACTGGTAAATTTATGCCTTGACTTCTTAAAGGGGTTAGAAAAACAGGACTGTGTCTTCCTTATACAGTGCCGCACCTGTTTAATGGTGGTGACTGGTATTGCAGCTCACTCCATTATAGTGAATGGGGTTACTATGTACAGCATGTAGACAGGTGTACATGAATGGAGACGTCTCGCTGCTTGGATCGGTGGATTTCCAGTATTTATCAATGTGGCGAGCTGATATCCAGGGCACGGTTGCTCCTCTAGCGTCTCCATTTATTTACTCATTCTGCTGTTTTACTGCTGGAGGGCACAAGCAAACAGGGGCGATGTGCCAGCGTGCAGACAGATGGATGATGATGTCATCACATGACTGGGATGTGAAACGGGGTTCAGCCGATAATTGTTTATTACGCCGCCAGTTTATAAATGCAATCTGCTTAGAGATGGATAGAATGGTTTGGGGCTGGTTCACACATGACATCTTTGTGGTATTTTCCTGATCAGCTTTTAGTGCATTTTTTTTTTTTTTTTTTAAATCCATTGCATTGTTTTTATTTCCAAATACAGCATTCGGTATCGATGGGCTACTCAATTGGTGGACCACAACCGCCAGTTGTCCGGGCTCCTGCCTCCCTGCACCTTCATAAACCTTCATTTCCTGCCCACTGTCCCCAAGCCCCGATCCCTTGCACTAGTGGCCACAGGGATAGGTGATCATCTCTGCTGCCTTCACACATTGCACAGACAGCAGAGACGATTACCGATCCCTGCTGCATCGGTGCAATAGACAAATAAATGGTTATTTATGAAGACCGGGATAGCCACTGCTGGCATAGATTTCAGGGATCTTGTATGCCAGTAAACTGGCCGTGCCAGGGGCAAATTTTCTATTCCATTAATGATTTTTTTTCATGTCTTAGGGTGCATTCACACGGAGGAAAATGGTGAGGAAGTTGGTGTGGAATTTTCCACATGGAAAAAAAAGCCTCCCATTGATTTCACTGGGATCTCTGAAATCAATGGGAGGCTTTTTTTTCCACGTGGAAAATTCCACACCAAATTCCTCACCATTTTCCTCTGTGTGGATGAACCCTTAAAGGGATTCTATCATTGGAATCCCTTTTTCAGTACTACCACATCGGAATAGCCTTAACAAAGGCTATTCTTCCCCTACCTTTAGAATTCCTCTCCGCGCCGCCGTTCCAGTGATATTCCCCGTTTTCTCTGTATGCAAATTAGTCTCTAGACAGCACAGGGGGCGTCCCCTGTGCTGCCTGAAGACTCTCCAGCGACGCCCTCCATCTTCTTCTCGAGACCACCTTTTCACCGTGTCCTCATCCGAAAGCGTTGACTGCACATGTCCGTCGGCCATTTTCCTGTGACCACATGGACAATTGTGTAAGAGGCCGTAGGAAAATGGCCGACGCGTTTCCTGTGGCCGAATGGCCATTTTCCTGTGGCCTCTTACTAAACAATTGTCCATTCGACCACGGGAAAATGGCCGACGGACATGCGCAGTTGGCTTTTCTAATGAAGATGCAGTGAAGAGGCGGTCATGAGTAGAAGATGGAGCACGTTGCTGGAGAGTAGGGTTGAGCTGATCTTGACTTTTCAGGATCGATTTTGAAATCTGATTTCCGATCATTTTTCATTCGAACCCGATCTCGATCCCAATTCCGATCCCAATGCAAGTCAATGGGATTTTTTTTATTAATCGGAGATCGGATTTTAAAAGCAATCCTACCCCCTGGTGTCCACTTACCTGCAGAGATGGCTGGTCCGGTGCCCGGTGTTCTTGTTCTTCTTTACCTCGCTGCCCCCACCTCCCAGGTTAGGAGAGTGGGCGGGTTAGGAGAGTGTGGGCAGGTACTGGGAGGGGAGACGTCACGTCTCCCCGCCCTGTACCCGCCCACACTCTCCTAAGCTACAAGCCCCGCCTTCTTCCTAGCTCTTTTAAACACTAACCTGGTAGGCGGGGGCAGCGAGGCAAAGAAGAACGAGAACACCGGGCAACGGACCAGCCATCTCCACAGGTAAGTAGCTACTAGAGATTTTAGCTAGTCTCCCATTAGAATGAATGGACGCAGCCGGCGCGCAGGGGTGTAAGGCTGTGTGCTGGCTGCTTCCATTCATTCCTATGGAACCGCAGTGGGGCCTTCACACTGAGTATACACTCCGCTCAGAATGAGCGGAGCGTATACTCAGTGTGAAGGCTATCATTGTTAACTTTTCCCACAATGCTTGGCCAGTAGCAAAGCATTGTGGGAAATAATCACCGATCTTGATCCCACCTAAAAAGATCGTGTTCGGAATTCCGATGGCGATCGTGAAATTTTCTTGCTCGCCGATCGGAATCTGATCTTTTCCAAACACGATCGCTCAACCCTACTGGAGAGTCTTCAGGCTGTTTGAGCGCAGGGTGACCGCCCCCTATGCTGTCTAGAGAATATCACCGGAATGGCGGCGCGGAGCAGAATTCTAAAGGTAGGGGAAGAATAACTTTCCTTAAGGCTATTCCGATATGGGATTCTAATGATGGAATCCCTTTAAAACTGGTGTACAAGGCATAATACGGTAAATCTCCCCCTATGTCCCCTATGATAACACTTAGCCAGGAAGTGTTGTAGTAGGGACGCAGAAAAAAAAACCTCAACATTATCTATAAGAACATGTTATAAGGTGCACCCAGTGCACTGTAGGATACTGATATATTATATGATATATTATTTTCTTCTATAAGAGACGCCGACGTGACAGATGACGGCAGTTTCATCTTCTTGCCGAATGAATTGATCCTTCCCTTCCTGAGAATGATTTTTGCATTTATCTGCGGAGGAAATCTCCATCCCTCTGATAATGTAATAGTCGGCTGACAGCTGTCAGTACAAGGAAATGAATATGAGGCTACAGGCGGGCGCTGCTATCGTGTACATCTCCCATAATGCAGTTTTACCAGGGATGTATTGACTGCAGGTCTTATTACTGGAAGAGGCTCTCCTCGTATTGGGAAATCAGATTTACTCCGCGTCTTCTAAAGTTTTATCAGGCCGACAAACTATTCCCCTCCCCCCAATCCTCCGCAGGCATTTATCTTGTCTCCTGCCTTAAAGGGGACCTCCTAATGGGTCTATAGTAAATGCTTGTATTTTTATCTTGTCTTATAACTCTATCATGTGCCGTTCCTCTGTTATTCCTCTTAGAAATTGTGATGTGTCCTGATACCGTCCAATCAGTGTTGACAGTACTAGAATGTGTAGAGACACACCCCTTTCACAAGAGGAAAGGGTAACACCCAGTTGTCAATTTATTCCTAAATTTCCAGGAGGAGTAACAGAGGAGCAGAACAATACAGGGTTCTGAATAAGACGATTAGGAAGTGTTATTCTATGGGGAATACAAGTCTTGTTAGGGCGGGGGCAATACGGGGTGAGAGGGACAGTGACCTAGGGACATCTGGGGTCTGACATTAACGTTTACAGCACCGCACCTCCATCTACTGCGTTAAGACCGAACCGACATACGGTGATACTTTGTGATGTCCTGTTGTCTATTTATTGGTATCTTATTGACAACTCTGTACGACTATGGATCATTGTATAGCATCTAATTACACATAGTTCTCTTCTTTGTGTGACATCCTTGTCCTCAACTGAACCATTGGGATCATTTGTGAGTTTTGCCAAGTGGCAGATTTGTCTTGGATATTTGTTATATATGCGGACGGACAGCATTTTTAGGGGTATATAAATAAATGTGAAGTTTTATTGTTATTGCTGATTTGATTGTTTGACCTCCTGATGTTTTGGATATACCGTATATACTCGAGTATAAGCTGAATTTTTCAGCACAGTTTTTGTGCTGAGAAAGACCCCCTCGGCTTATACTCGAGTCAAGCAAAAAAAATAAAAAATAAAAATAAAATATATATATATATATATATATATATATATATATATATATATATATATTTTTTTTTTTTTATTTTTTTTTGGGGGGGGGGGAGTCTATGACCAGCCGCAATAGTAATGTATAGAATCTCCCATAAAATAGTGAAAAAAAAGCTTTAAAAAAAATATAATAAAAAAATAAAGCAAATAAAAGTTGTAAATCCCTCCTTTCCCTAGAATACATATAAAGGTAGAAAATGACTGTGACACACATACACATTAGGTCTCCCTGTGTCTGACAGTGCCCGGTCTACTGAATATAGGGGATCTGCAGTGCTCCTGTTCCATCCGGAAGGGGTTAATAGGAGCACTGCAGATCCCCTATAGTCAGCCAGGCTGAATTCCAAGTGGGGGTAAAAAACTCAGTCCTCAAGCTCAGGGAAGGGGCAGACAGACAACCAGAACACCCCCTCCCCTTCCTCAGCAACTACTGCACCCAAAAACTCCGACCATTTTAATTTTTAAAATTTTCCAGTAGCTGCTGCATTTCCCCCCCCTCGGCTTATATTCGAGTCAATAAGTTTTCCTAGTTTTTTTGTGATAAAATTAGGGGCCTCGGGTTATACTCGGGTCGGCTTATACTCGAGTATATACAGTAGCTGCCCTTTGACTCGGGGAATTGCTTTTCATACATTTGCCTGTGCTTACTTAAACAGTCATGTCAGGAAAAGTGACTGATACTTATAAGGAATCGGTTCCTTTTTTTTTATTATTAAAAACAGATTTTTAATAAATATTTTTTTAATTAAACCGAAATCTATTACAATATTTCTAATTTTTTTTATTGAAGATTTTTTAATTTTATTTTCTGTCCATGATTATGGGGGCCGGCCATCTTCTCTGCTTTGTTAACAGCATTTAGTGACCTGCTTTACAGCACAGTCATAGCCCCGGGTAGAAATAGACTGGAGTCAACTCATTGAGGTCTTTGGAGAGTTTTCTGTGCAGGAAGGGGGAGGAGATAAGCTGTGACATCATCTATTGTCAGCTGTGATGTAATGATGGCTCGGGGGTGTTCTCTATAGAGGTGATATCTTCTATTGCAATCCTGTCTGTGATGTAAATGAGGTGAATGCTGCAAAGAAAACCCACACCGTTATTAATACACTCAGTAGCCAGAGTGAAAATTGCGGGATCTAGTGCTTGTAGGTCGTGAAAAATTATAAAATAAAATAATCAAAAATTCTTAAAAAATTGGTTTCATATTAAAATTTGGTTTACATGATTTGTTTTAAGAGTAAAGTAAGGGAATGTGGAGGCTTGAGGGTGGACGCTAGGCCCAAGTGTAGCCTGACTGCGATGCTCGGGTGATGTGGAGCGACATCCCTCGCTGCAGCTTTAAAGCTGCCATAATCTGTGTGGGCCGCGCCATTGTCTGACACGTTCTTAGGCGATTGTGTATTAAGTTGATCACATTAATGGCGTGCAGTATACAAGTGATTTTCCCGGCGCCTGCACTGGCTCAGACAAACTACATGGAGGAATTATTACTGAAAGCTGGTTATGTATCTGCAGAAGGATTTACTGCGATGGAGAAAATAATGAGAAATAGAAGAACGCAGGGCCTGGCGGACGAGGCTGCACTAGTGATTAAAGGGACGCTCCTGGGATTTTCCCATATAACCCATTCCTAGGACCGTGTATTCATTCCATTACTATCCCCCATTGTTTCCGATAGGAGGGTCGGCGACACATCGGCGTCTTTTTTGGGAGAGCGTCAGCAGGGTGGTGTATTGAAATTTATGGAGGCCCCCACCAGTTTACAGTGCACAGCGCAGCAGATGTGATGGCGGCATTATCCTGAATACTGCTTACGCCCTGGGGAGGTCGCAGAACAAATCAATGATAACAAATGTCTTATATCAGCAAAGAAATATGGATTACCGTGAAGTAGAGATTTCTTTCAGTAACAGGGGACAATAATGCAAGAAGTAAAGTTTTTTTCTGTCGTCCAAAAAAGCATTATTGGGATATTTTCGCTCTCCCCAGGAGAACTGACATCTGAAACGTGATGCATTTTCCTCTATTTCTGGGGATTTTTATTAAAGGGATCCTATCAGTCAGACACAATTTTTTCTAGGTACCGTGTCAGAATAGCCTTAAGAAAGGCTATTCTTCTCCTACCTTTCGTCGTCTTCTCCGCGCCGCTGTTCGCCTACAATTCCGGTTCTTGTTGGTATGTAAATTAGCTCTCTCGCAGCACTGGGGGCGGGCCCCAGCGCTCAAACAACACTGGGGGCGTCACCAATGCTGGGAGAGAACTCTTTCCAGCGCCGCCTCCATCTTCGTCAGCAACGGCCTCTTCATCTTCTTCTTCCGGCGCGTGGTAGGTCAAAATTAATCGCATGCGCAAGTCGGCTCTGCCTTCGGGCCGTGGGCAGAGCCGATTTCACATGCTGGTGGCCATTTTTTTGTGGCCGCTTACGCAAGCAGGTGCAGTATGCTCTCTACTCCATAGAAATACAGGAGCGTACTGCGCTTGCTCGCGTAAGTGGCCACAAAAAATGGCTGCCTGCTGGCAGAGCCGACTTGCGCTTGCGTTGAATTTTGACCCACTGCATGCCGGAAGAAGAAGATGAAGAGGCCGTTGCTGACGAAGATGGAGGCGGCGCTGGAGAGAGTTCTCTCGCAGAATTGGGGATGCCCCTGGTGCTGTTTGAGCGCTGGGACCCGCCCCCAGTGCTGCGAGAGAACTCATTTGCATACTGTCAAAAAACGAGAATTCGGGCGAACGGCAGTGCGGAGAAGATAACAAAAGGTAGGAGAAGAATAGCCTTACTTAAGGCTATTCCGACGTGTTAGTCATAAAAAAATGCATTTGAATGATAGGATCCCTTTAAAGGGATTGTCATTTATTTACTGAATCCTTATATATTACCATTTTTTTTTATCTGTTTTTATTTTTTTATAGTAGTTTTTTTTTAAATTCTATTTTCTGTACATGATTATAGGGGTGGCCATCTTGCCTGAGCTTCTCTTCTACTCTGTTAACAGCATTTAGTGATCTGCTTTACAGCAGTCTCATGGCCATAGGCAGCAATAGACTGGAGCAAAGTCATTGAGGTCTATGGAAAGTTTTCTAGACGTGCTCTGTGCTTCGGACTGAATTATCCCTTTAATTGGGTTTTGCCTGACTAGAACAGATGATAATGATGTATATGCAGACTAGACTAAAAGAAAGATATTTGTTGCCCAGGATCAATTGTAGGGATCAGCAATATGGGTCGTTTTCCCAGACTTGTCCCTTGGAACAGTCTGATGGTGGATCATGGAAACCATAAACCACTACAGACTATCAATCCCTTCACTGGTTTACATCAATAGGTATGTTACCCTTAAAGGGGACCTCCAGTTATAACACCACTACCCATGAATGAATAGTCTCGGTGGATATAAGAAACTTTGTAATATATCTTATTAAAGAAATCTGTTTCCTTCTCCACTTATTAGGTTGCTCTCCTTCTTATCTTCACTCAGATTGTTTATCTATACACTCACCGGCCACTTTATTAGGTACACCATGCTAGTAACGGGTTGGACCCCCTTTTGCCTTCAGAACTGCCTCAATTCTTCGTGGCATAGATACAACAAGGTGCTGGAAGCATTCCTCAGAGATTTTGGTCCATATTGACATGATGGCATCACACAGTTGCCGCAGATTTGTCGGCTGCACATCCATGATGCGAATCTCCCGTTCCACCACATCCCAAAGATGCTCCTCTATTGGATTGAGATCTGGTGACTGTGGAGGCCATTGGAGTACAGTGAACTCATTGTCATGTTCAAGAAACCAGTCTGAGATGATTCCAGCTTTATGACATGGCATTGCATTATCCTGCTGAAAGTAGCCATCAGATGTTGGGTACATTGTGGTCATAAAGGGATGGACATGGTCAGCAACAATACTCAGGTAGGCTTTGGCGTTGCAACGATGCTCAATTGGTACCAAGGGGCCCAAAGAGTGCCAAGAAAATATTCCCCACACCATGACACCACCACCACCAGCCTGAACCGTTGATACAAGGCAGGATGGATCCATGCTTTCATGTTGTTGACGCCAAATTCTGACCCTACCATCCGAATGTCGCAGCAGAAATCGAGACTCATCAGACCAGGCAACGTTTTTCCAATCTTCAATTGTCCAATTTCGATGAGCTTGTGCAAATTGTAGCCTCAGTTTCCTGTTCTTAGCTGAAAGGAGTGGCACCCGGTGTGGTCTTCTGCTGCTGTAGCCCATCTGTAGCCTCAAAGTTGGACGTACTGTGCGGCGTTCAGAGATGCTCTTCTGGCTACCTTGGTTGTAACGGGTGGCTATTTGAGTCACTGTTGCCTTTCTATCAGCTCGAACCAGTCTGGCCATTCTCCTCTGACCTCTGGCATCAACAACGCATTTCCGCCCACAGAACTGCCACTCACTGGATGTTTTTTCTTTTTCGGACCATTCTCTGTAAACCCTAGAGATGGTTGTGCATGAAAATCCCAGTAGATCAGCAGTTTCTGAAATACTCAGACCAGCCCTTCTGGCACCAACAACCATGCCACGTTCAAAGGCACTCAAATCACCTTTCTTCCCCATGCTGATGCTCGGTTTGAACTGCAGGAGATTGTCTTGACCATGTCTACATGCCTAAATGCACTGAGTTGCCGCCATGTGATTGGCTGATTAGAAATTAAGTGTTAACAAGCAGTTGGACAGGTGTACCTAATAAAGTGGCCGGTGAGTGTATAGTATCCGTCTCTTCACATAGAAGTCTATGAAGGGGGGATGAAGAGGGTGCTGTAAATTGATTTATTTCCTCATTCTGTGCATAGGTAGAGTCTTTCGTGAAAGATTTAGTAGTGCCAACAAGGCCAAGTGTAGTCGAGTGTGTCTTTTCCAGCAGTCCCCTTGCTCTCTATAGACTTCTGTGTAACAAGTAACTCAGCTTGATAACTGGAGAAGGAAACAGATTTCTTTAATAAGATATATTACAAAGTTTATTGTATTCACCTGTACTATTCATTTATGAAGAGTGGATTTATAAATGGAGGTACCGTTTAATCCCTACCCAAGGGAATGGCATCGAATGGAATCCATTACTAATAATATTGTACAGGAAAGGTATGGCAGTATTATGTAGGCGCTATTTGGTAATATTATTTGGATGCTGTATAGAGGGCAATATATGGGGGTATTATTTAGGCATTGTAATGGCCCCTTACTAATACCCTCCAATGCTCTGTAATGGGCCAAATCCCTGAAATTTAGATGATGATCAACCGGTTAAACAGGTAACAATTCACAAGGTGCAGTCCAGCCAGTTGCGGTCCCCCCGGGGAGCCCGGCCAGCACTCAGTTTCCTATATATAAGTGTGTTGATGGTGTCGTTCCTCTTCCACTTCCTTCGCACACATCCGCACTCTACTACCTGGTCATAAAAAATGCAAGACTCTTCTCCCGAGCGCAGGAGCCATTTGTGGAACACTACAAAGCTTTAACAAATCAGCATTTTCTTTATTGTCTTTAGTGGAGATGGGAATGCTTACAGGGAGAAAAATCTGCTGGACCCTGCATTTCCCAGAGCGGCTCCTACAGATCGGACACACGGCCGCCGCCATCACAGCATTTCCCCTAAAATAAAATACACAAAATGCAATAAATACAATTCATTGACTCATCTTCTCCTGTCATGTCGGAATATTCTGCTGATTTCTAATTATATCAGTTTTTGGAGAAAGCTGTGAGTATGGTCACTCAGCTTTTCTGTAGTCCAGAATGGCAAATGTATGTATATGTGACCCCAGTGGCGTAACTAGTGGCCCCTGCACATAGTATTATGTCGCTTAGTGGCCACTGCACACAGTATTATGTCCCATAGTGGCCCCTGCACACAGTATTATGCCTCATAGTGGACCCTGCACACAGTATTATGCCCCATAGTGGTCCCTGCACACAGTATTATGTCCCATAGTGGCCCCTGCACACAGTATTATGCCTCATAGTGGTCCCTGCACACAGTATTATGTCCCATAGTGGCCCCTGCACACAGTATTATGCCTCATAGTGGACCCTGCACACAGTATTATGTCACTTAGTGGCCCCTGCACACAGTATTATGTCCCATAGTGGCCCCTGCACACAGTATTATCCCCCATAGTGGCCCCTGCACACAGTATTATCCCCCATAGTGGCCCCTGCACACAGTATTATGTCCCTTAGTGGCCCCTGCACACAGTATTATCCCCCATAGTGGCCCTTGCACACAGTATTATCTCCCATAGTGACCCTTGCACACAGTATTATGCCCCATAGTAGCCCCTTCACACAGTATTATGTCCCATAGTGGCCCCTGTACACAGTATTATGCCTCATAGTGGACCCTGCACACAGTATTATGCCCCATAGTGGTCCCTGCACACAGTATTATGTCCCATAGTGGTCCTTGCACACAGTATTATGTCCCATAGTGGCCCCTGCACACAGTATTATGCCCCATAGTGGTCCCTGCACACAGTATTATGCCCCATAGTGGTCCCTGCACACAGTATTATGTCCCATAGTGGCCCCTGCACACAGTATTATGCCTCATAGTGGACCCTGCACACAGTATTATGTCCCATAGTGGACCCTGCACACAGTATTATGCCCCATAGTGGTCCCTGCACACAGTATTATGCCCCATAGTGGTCCCTGCACACAGTATTATGTCCCATAGTGGCCCCTGCACACAGTATTATGCCTCATAGTGGACCCTGCACACAGTATTATGTCCCATAGTGGTCCCTGCACACAGTATTATGTCCCATAGTGGCCCCTGCACACAGTATTATGCCTCATAGTGGACCCTGCACACAGTATTATGTCACTTAGTGGCCCCTGCACACAGTATTATGTCACTTAGTGGCCCCTTCACACAGTATTATGCCCCTAGTTGCTCCTGCACACAGTATTATGTCCCTTAGTGGCCCCTGTACACACTATTATGTCCCACTGTGGACACCCATAAATAATTATTATACTCTGGGGTCTTTTCAGACCCCAGAGTATAATAATCAGAGACCCGGTTGAACAAAAACATAAAAAAAACACTGTTACCTGTCCTCCGGCTCCACTGCAGTCCTCCGCTGCCGTCCTTCAATGACGTCACATGACCCGGGACGCAGGTCGGGTTCATGTGACGTCAGAGACGTCAGACAACTAGGCCCAAGCCTGCCCGGAGCCTGGAGAGGTAAATAACACAGTTTTTTATGTTTCTTAACTCTCCTGGGCCTCCGATCATTATACTCGGGGGTCTTTGCAGATCCCCGAGTATAATAATAGTCTTTGTGGGGCGTGCGGTGTCACTTACCGATCCCGCAGTGTCAGTGGAAAATGGAAGATGTTAAACAGTGATTTCTCTTGGAAGGTGGGGGGAAAAAAATTTAAAAAATTAAAAATTTGCCAGGGCAGAAAGAGTTAAAGGAGAGGTGAGGGAGGAGAGGGAGCTTAGGTGCTTATTGCGTACTGTTAGGTCTCCGTCACACAATCGCAAGAAAACATGTCCGCCTATCATCCGCAATCACGGCTCCGCAAAAAAAATTAAATTGTATGATTCCCTACACTTGTATGTGCCGCAAATGTGGGCAACAGGACACGCTTCATAATTGGTGGTCCTTGCATACGGCGGCCACCAAACATATGGTTGTTTGTCAAGGCCCAGAGAAAGCCATGTATCTATGTGCTGTTCTTGGCCATCTCTGGTGACGAATCCATTGCAGAGAACGCCCATCCTGCCTATCTTATGGTCATTGGCGGCCCCAGCCGTCAGATCCTCACCAATCACCAAGGGGTTGGACCAAGTTAAAGTTAACTTTTTTAGTAATATGCTTTACAACATAGTAAATGTCATAGACAGCGGTAGTCTATGGCCGAGTCCTAGTAGTCTACTGGGCTGGGGAGATTTCCAGACATGCTCAGTGCAGGAGAAGAGAACTATGACATCATCACTTGCTATTAGTGATGTCATGATGAGTCAGTGGTGTTATCAGCAGAGGTGTTATCTTCTATTGTAATCCTGTCTATAATATAAGTGAGGTTGTAGGGATACCATACATACATGTAGACCATAGAGGGTTTACAAGAGTACGCAGAATTATTGGGTCAGATTTATTAAGACCGGTCTTAAATAAAGGCCCCGACTGACCGAGAGTTAGGAACTAGCGTAGATTTCCATTATAACATGCCTGGCGTGAGTTAGGATAAGTTGACACAGAGATTTTTGGTCAGGATTTTGAGGCCGTATTCGCTCCCTTTGAAATCAGAAGCTAAAAGAAGTGAGATGCTCATTCTTCAGGCCATTTCACCTCGCCACCTCCCGACTAGGCCCATTCAGTGCACCGGCATTCAGTCGCGGCTACCTGTCTTTTGGACCGGAACCTGAGGCGGCCTCCGTGTGAAAACCTGTGTGAACTTACCCTAAATGAATCTGTCAGGGTGAGGTGTCCCTTTGCTGCTCAAACGACATTTGCAAAACGTGGCACGCAAGACATGGATCGGGGCTCGTGGCATGCGTTTAGAGATGACCTTGCGCCAAATGGGCATCACTACCCGCCTCTACACTAGAGAACTGGCATAGACGGAAGGATGAATTATCGCCATTAGGTGTAAGAATATAGTCAGTCTTACGGGCAGCATGGTTGCTCAGTGGTTAGCACTGCAGCCTTGCAGCGCTGGAATCCTGGGTTCAAATCCTGCCAAGGGCAACATCTGCAAGGAGTTTGTATGTTCTCCACGTGTTTGCGTGGGTTTCCTCTGGGTATTCCGGTTTCCTGCCACACACCAAAGACATACTGATAGGGAATGTATATTGTGAGCCCTATATGGGACAGTGACTGACAATATCTGTAAAGCGCTGCGGAATATGATGGCGCTATATAAGTAAGCCTAATAAATAATAATAATGATACAGGCGATGAGCGGCGGACTGGGTCAGCCATTAGGCAGGATGAGATTTGGCCTATATAAAAGATATCGCCCCTGAGTAGTCATATTGTCAGCTCAGGGGAATAGCCGGTGACCTACAAAACTGTGAAAACGTGTTGTATTGTATGCGGAACTATTTGGCCTCCTGTGTAAACCTGGCAAGACAGACATGGGAATTTTTTTTTTCCTTGAGGCCTAGGAGGAGCTGAATGTGAGGTGAATATGGGAACTATGTGGGTACTATAACAGTAGTCCTATAGTTTATGGGACACAGCTGCGGGTCCCATGACAGTCACTAGGCCGTAGGGATGGGGTAGGGGGCCACGGTCGAAGTTTTCACCGTGGCCCACAAGGCTTTAGTTACGCCACTGTACTAACATGACCAGAATTTACCGTCTATGTGTACAATGTGGCGGCTACATAAACCCTATAGATGGCCACGGATGCCGGGGCGGTGAGCGGGTCCTCGGCATCGACGTCCTATGATATTGATGCATTGGGAATAAATAGCTACAGAAGAGATGATAACCGTGCATTACTGGTAATGGAGACATCTGACGGCACGCTATAAATGATTCATATCAAGGATTTTACAGGTTGTAAGGTATATTGATCCTTTCAGGAGGACGACGAGGAACATGAATAACTTATACGTCAGCCATTTTATTAACATTGCTCATGTTAAACTGTATGTCTATGGGAAGCAAATGGATTATCGGGAAGAGGGAATCCATGGTAAATTATACGCTGACCTATTACATAGATCGGGGCTGGACACGCAGCCATTTACAAAACCTAAAATCTCATCGTGTGACTGCCGCTACTAGTCATTAACATGCCAGGAATATGTTATTGTGGCGCCCTCTCTGGGCACTGGCCGCCATGTTTTCCTATGATTTATCATCCTTATATGACTATTAATATTTCCCTTATGTATTTCAGTGACCTGCTGTCTTCAAGCTACGTGGAGAGACATATTACAAAAGACGGAAGCACAGTAGAAATCAAAGTAAGTCGCAGGTTTCCATCGGTTTTCTGTTTGCGTTGTATTCATATGTTTAACATCTTTCTCCAAACTAACAGTAACTGATGCCGGCTAGACGATGTAATGCCATTAGGTTATGATACTGCAGTAATAGTGTGTCAGTCTACACTGCGTATCTCAAGTTCTATTTGTATAGCAAGAAGATTAGTGTGATTAGCCTTGTCTTGTCGCCTCTCGTATAACACAAAGATTTTGGACCCTCTTCTTTGGGGGAACATTCACTTCTTGGAAGTGAAAAAATAAAAATAGTTTCATCTGGAACAAGCCTTTCATTATGACCTTTCACCACATCCACCATCTCCAACTCTTCACACCGTTCAGTAGGTTCTGGCACAGTTGGAATTATTTCTGAAGCCCTCGCCATTCCTGAGCAATAGAAGTGGTTAATTTCAACACCTAATACAGTAATTAGGTTCTCTATTGTCAGGTAGGCGGTCCTGGGTTGGAGCAGACACAGTCAGGGCCCACCCACTTGACAGTAGAGAACCTACTTAGCATGTTGGGTGCTAAAGCTTAGAAATACTATAAAGCATGATTTCCTAGAGCAGCTGAGGTGTGTATTATGAGGTTCTGCAGCAGCTGAGGTGTGTATTATGAGGTTCTGCAGCAGCTGAGGTGTGTATTATGAGGTTCTGCAGCAGCTGAGGTCTGTATTATGAGGTTCTGCAGCAGCTGAGGTGTGTATTATGACGTTCTGCAGCAGCTGAGGTGTGTATTATGATGTTCTGCAGCAGCTGAGGTGTGTATTATGAGGTTCTGCAGCAGCTGAGGTGTGTATTATGAGGTTCTGCAGCAGCTGAGGTGTGTATTATGAGGTTCTGCAGCAGCTGAGGTGTGTATTATGAGGTTCTGCAGCAGCTGAGATGTGTATTATGAGGTTTTGCAGCAGCTGAGGTGTGTATTATGATGTTCTGCAGCAGCTGAGGTGTGTATTATGATGTTCTGCAGCAGCTGAGGTGTGTATTATGAGGTTCAGCAGCAGCTGAGGTGTGTATTATGAGGTTCTGCAGCAGCTGAGGTGTGTATTATGAGGTTCTGCAGTAGCTGAGGTGTGTATTGGGAGGTTCTGCAGCAGCTGAGGTGTGTATTATGAGGTTCTGCAGCAGCTGAGATGTGTATTATGAGGTTCTGCAGCAGCTGAGGTATATTATGATGTTCTGCAGCAGCTGAGGTGTAATATGATGTTCTGCAGCAGCTGAGGTGTGTATTATGAGGTTCTGCAGCAGCTGAGGTGTGTATTATGAGGTTCTGCAGCAGCTGAGGTGTGTATTTTGAGGTTCTGCAGAAGCTGAGGTGTGTATTATGAGGTTCTGCAGCAGCTGAAGTGTGTATTATGAGGTTCTGTAGCAGCTGAGGTGTGTATTATGAGGTTCTGCAGCAGCTGAGGTGTGTATTATGAGGTTCTGCAGCAGCTGAGGTGTGTATTATGATGTTCTGCAGCAGCTGAGGTGTGTATTATGAGGTTCTGCAGCAGCTGAGGTGTGTATTATGAGGTTCTGCAGCAGCTGAGGTGTGTATTATGATGTTCTGCGGCAGCTGAGGTGTGTATTATGAGGTTCTGCAGCAGCTGAGGTGTGTATTATGAGGTTCTGCAGCAGCTGAGGTATGTAATATTAGGTTCTGCAGCAGCTGAGGTGTGTATTATGATGTTCTGCAGCAGCTGAGGTGTGTATTATGAGATTCTGCAGCAGCTGAGGTGTATTATGAGGTTCTGCAGCAGCTGAGGTGTATTATGATGTTGTGCAGCAGCTGAGGTGTGTATTATGAGGTTCTGCAGCAGCTGAGGTGTATTATGATGTTCTGCAGCAGCTGAGGTGTGTATTATGATGTTCTGCAGCAGCTGAGGTGTATTATGAGGTTCTGCAGCAGCTGAGGTGTGTATTATGATGTTCTGCGGCAGCTGAGGTGTGTATTATGAGGTTCTGCAGCAGCTGAGGTATGTAATATTAGGTTCTGCAGCAGCTGAAGTGTGTATTATGAGGTTCTGCAGCAGCTGAGGTGTGTATTATGATGTTCTGCAGCAGCTGAGGTGTGTATTATGAGGTTCTGCAGCAGCTGAGGTGTGTATTATGAGGTTCTGCAGCAGCTGAGGTGTGTATTATGATGTTCTGCAGCAGCTGAGGTGTGTATTATGATGTTCTGTAGCAGCTGAGGTGTGTATTATGAGATTCTGCAGCAGCTGAGGTGCGACTTGTAATATTCTGACACAGCAGGGACACTGAAGGATCACTATTTAGCGAGTGTTATATCTCTATATATTCTGCATCTGGCGCATGAGAAGGAATTTCCTGTAAACATCACATAGGACAGCCTGGTCCTGCAGGGAGAGATCAGCAGCGCCTATGGATGCCGCTCATCTCCACATTCTATCAGGTTCTGATATGTGACCTTTATGTAAATCCTATTTCTGGACATATCCATAAAACATTGCTATCCTTTATACGATAATAATCGCATTCTCCGACTCTGCGTTCATTTCCACCATATTTACCTCCTTCCAGTCTCCGGATAATATTTGCTGCGATCTGATTCACAATATTTTCCCCCCTCAAGTCTAGAAATAGAGGGAGTCACAGCCGCCATATGTGTAACAATGTGTTGGTCCCTCCAGTGACCTAGATTCTGTCTTCGGAGTCTGTTTTGCATACAATATTTCGGTTATTTTGGGCCTCTTACCAGTCGTGTGAGCTAAATTTAGCCCAGAAGAGATGTCACTTTGCTGTAGCCGACTGGTTTACATAATTCACCATCATCCGGGATGTGAGTGATATTAGCAGTCAACCAGAATGTCTTCAGAAACCATTTACAGAGCATTTGCGACCTCATTCGTCCCATAAAATATACAGTACGGTGCAAAAATTTTAGACAGGTGTGTGTGTGTGTGTGGGGGGGAATGTAATGTGGAACGTATACTCTGTAATTGATAAATGTCTATTAATGTGCCTTTAATGGGCACAATCTGGGTGCAGGACAAGGGTGAAGGAAGGCCTTAGGACGGGAGGAGTAGCTCAGCAAACAAAGGAAAGGCCAGCTGTGCCCATATGAGATGCTGGGCATAGGGGCTGCGTCACCCACAGAGGTTGCATTAGCAAAAGAGCATTGTGGGCATGCAGGGCCTATGGCGGAGAGGAGATAATATGGCAGGATGGCCACACCAGGGACAGTCAGTTCGGGTTCAGTCAGCTCTGCACATTAAAGCTGCATGAGTGGCAATGCTGGGAGTTGGGATGGAGTACAAGGGTCCCAGGTGGAGTAAGATCCAGTATGACCCAGAACCGTGGAGAGTGCAGGGGGTTGGAAATATCAGGAGAACAGCAGAGCTGCCAGGGAAGAAGAGTACAACAGGGGAGCAGCTGACAAAGGGGAGCACAATGATTTGGAGGTGTCAGTGGAGAAACAGAGCTGTCAGAGAGAGACAACAAGACTGAGGGACAGACTAGAGATCAGCCCAAAGACCTGCTTGACACTGCAGGCAAGTTCAAGGTTTCTTGTTAGAAGGCATCTGTATAGAGTCAGGCAAGAGAGACACAGCAGGGTACGTGCAGCTAGAGCCTGCCCTCTAAGAGATAGATTCAAGAAAAGGTAATGTCTCGCCTTAGTATGTCTGTGTCAGGGCATAGTAGGACTCCTGCATGGTCTAATAAGTCCCTTTACTAGTCCCTCCCTAATGATAGACATTCCCCCTCCTGACCCATAGCGAGACCTCTCATACAGCCAGCCAGTATCCAACTCTACACCGGCAAAATCCTCGAAAAACACCTGTCAATGGATGGGAAACGCTTCCTTCTGGAGGAGTCATGCTGCTTTGGCAATTATTCCCAGACCATGGGGGCTTTCATGCTCGTTCTCCAGTTTGTGCAGTCTGTTGGGTTTCTGTCTTCAGCACCGGTGAAACTGGACAGAAGACGGAAACCCGGCAGTCAGCTTTAGAACCCATTCACTTGAATGGGTGTGTAAAGGTTACTGTCTGTGTCCGCCTGCGGAGTGTCCGTGGGGAAACCATTTTTTCTAGTCGGACATGGAGGACTTTGTATCTGGCTAAAAAAAAAAACAGTTTCCCTGTGGACCAGCCATGATGTCCTTATTGTGTCCGGGTTATCTTCTCATACATGTAGTGTCCTCCTGATAACCAGCCATAATGTCCTTATTGTGGTCAGGTTATCTTCTCATACATGTAGTGTCCTCCTGATAACCAGCCATGATGTCCTTATTGTGGTCGGGTTATCTTCTCATACATGTAGTGTCCTCCTGATAACCAGCCATAATGTCCTTATTGTGGTCAGGTTATCTTCTCATACATGTAGTGTCCTCCTGATAACCAGCCATGATGTCCTTATTGTGGTCAGGTTATCTTCTCATACATGTAGTGTCCTCCTGATAACCAGCCATAATGTCCTTATTGTGGTCAGGTTATCTTCTCATACATGTAGTGTCCTCCTGATAACCAGCCATGATGTCCTTATTGTGGTCAGGTTATCTTCTCATACATGTAGTGTCCTCCTGATAACCAGCCATGATGTCCTTATTGTGTCCAGGTTATCTTCTCATGCATGTAGTGTCCTCCTCATAACCAGCCATGATGTCCTTATTGTGTCCGGGTTATCTTCTCATACATGTAGTGTCCTCCTGATAACCAGTCATGATGTCCTTATTGTGGTCGGGTTATCTTCTCATACATGTAGTGTCCTCCTGATAACCAGCCATGATGTCCTTATTGTGGTCAGGTTATCTTCTCATACATGTAGTGTCCTCCTGATAACCAGCCATGATGTCCTTATTGTGGTCAGGTTATCTTCTCATACATGTAGTGTCCTCCTGATAACCAGCCATGATGTCCTTATTGTGGTCAGGGTATCTTCTCATACATGTAGTGTCCTCCTGATAACCAGCCATGATGTCCTTATTGTGGTCAGGGTATCTTCTCATACATGTAGTGTCTGCCTGATAACCAGCCATAATGTCCTTATTGTGTCCGGGTTATCTTCTCATACATGTAGTGTCCCCTCCTGATAACCAGCCATGATGTCCTTATTGTGGTCAGGGTATCTTCTCATACATGTAGTGTCTGCCTGATAACCAGCCATGATGTCCTTATTGTGGTCAGGGTATCTTCTCATACATGTAGTGTCCTCCTGATAACCAGCCATGATGTCCTTATTGTGGTCAGGTTATCTTCTCATACATGTAGTGTCCTCCTGATAACCAGCCATGATGTCCTTATTGTGGTCAGGTTATCTTCTTATACATGTAGTGTCCCCTCCTGATAACCAGCCATGATGTCCTTATTGTGGTCAGGTTATCTTCTCATACATGTAGTGTCCTCCTGATAACCAGCCATGATGTCCTTATTGTGGTCAGGTTATCTTCTTATACATGTAGTGTCCTCCTGATAACCAGCCATGATGTCCTTATTGTGGTCAGGTTATCTTCTCATACATGTAGTGTCCTCCTGATAACCAGCCATGATGTCCTTATTGTGGTCAGGTTATCTTCTCATACATGTAGTGTCCTCCTGATAACCAGCCATGGTGTCCTTATTGTGGTCAGGTTATCTTCTCATACATGTAGTGTCCTCCTGATAACCAGCCATGATGTCCTTAGTGTGGTCAGGTTATCTTCTCATGCGTGTAGTGTCCTCCTGATAATCAGCCATGATGTCCTTATTGTGGTCAGGGTATCTTCTCACACATGTAGTGTCCTCCTGATAACCAGCCATGATGTCCTTAGTGTGTTCGGGTTATCTTCTCATACATGTAATGTCCCACCTGATAACCAGCCATGATGTCCTTAGTGTGTTCGGGTTATCTTCTCATACATGTAGTGTCCTCCTGATAACCAGCCATGATGTCCTTATTGTGGTCGGGTTATCTTCTCATACATGTAGTTTCCTCCTGATAACCAGCCACGATGTCCTTATTGTGGTCAGGTTATCTTCTCATCCATGTAGTGTCCTCCTGATAACCAGCCACGATGTCCTTATTGTGGTCGGGTTATCTTCTCATACATGTAGTGTCCTCCTGATAACCAGCCATGATGTCCTTAGTGTGGTCAGGTTATCTTCTCATGCGTGTAGTGTCCTCCTGATAATCAGCCATGATGTCCTTATTGTGGTCAGGGTATCTTCTCACACATGTAGTGTCCTCCTGATAACCAGCCATGATGTCCTTAGTGTGTTCGGGTTATCTTCTCATACATGTAATGTCCCACCTGATAACCAGCCACGATGTCCTTATTGTGGTCAGGTTATCTTCTCATACATGTAGTGTCCTCCTGATAACCAGCCATGATGTCCTTATTGTGGTCAGGTTATCTTCTCATCCATGTAGTGTCCTCCTGATAACCAGCCACGATGTCCTTATTGTGGTCGGGTTATCTTCTCATACATGTAGTGTCCTCCTGATAACCAGCCATGATGTCCTTATTGTGGTCAGGTTATCTTCTCATACATGTAGTGTCCTCCTGATAACCAGCCATGATGTCCTTATTGTGTCCGGGTTATCTTCTCATACATGTAGTGTCCTCCTGATAACCAGTCATGATGTCCTTATTGTGGTCGGGTTATCTTCTCATACATGTAGTGTCCTCCTGATAACCAGCCATGATGTCCTTATTGTGGTCAGGTTATCTTCTCATCCATGTAGTGTCCTCCTGATAACCAGCCATGATGTCCTTATTGTGGTCAGGTTATCTTCTCATCCATGTAGTGTCCTCCTGATAACCAGCCATGATGTCCTTATTGTGGTCAGGTTATCTTCTCATCCATGTAGTGTCCTCCTGATATCCCAACCACAATAAGGACATCATGGCAGGGTTTCTGACCATAGGAAGTTCCTGCATTCATGGTCGTATCTACTGGTAACCAATGAAGACAACAGATGTCACCACTAAGATGATTAGAGGAAATCTATAAAATTCTGCAATTTTTTAAAATTTATATTTACAAAAATGTTATATTTCTAATTGTCCAGAAATCTTATGTTGTGTTGATGGGAAACAAAATCCCTTTAATATCTTGACAGCTACAGAACAAAAAGAAACTGGAATTAAAACCAAGCCATCGAAAAAAATACAATGTAACTACTGTATGTTTTACAGACTCCGTGTTTAAAAAAAAATTAATAAAAAATGATGTGGCAGACATTGGCAGCGATGTGGAGACACGGCGTACCGAGCTGATGAAATATAAATAGCGCGTCCTAACAGGGCAGCGAGAAATCCTGAGACTATGTCCCTGCTGAATAGGCCTGAATAATACAGCAACTTAGTAGGAACCCTTCACCTCTCCTGACTGTCATAGTAAATCCTTGTATTCCCCGTGACATTAGAATTCGGCATTATGCTGTTCCTCTGTTATTCCTCCTGGCAATTTATGAATATTCGTAATATTCCTCATGGTAAAAAGTCTGTCCCTATGTAGTCTGACTAGCAACATAGAATACAGCTTGTGTATTCCAAAACTGTTATTATTATACTGTGGGGTCTTGTCAGAGCCCCGAGTATAAGCGGAGGCCGAGGGAAGGTGATCAAACATAAAAATAATAATAAATAAATGTTATTTATATAGCGCCAACATATTCCGCAGCGCTGTACAATTTGTAGGGTTCAAATACAGACAGAAAGATACATTACAAGGAAAGTCACTTCACACAATGGGACTGAGGGCCCTGCTCACAAGAGCTTACAATCTATGAGGTAGAGGGGGTGACACAAGAGGTAGCAGGGGCGGCATTGCTTATACAGAGGTCAGACAATTCTGTAATAGAGGTGACTGTCATTACACAAACATAAAGCTGTATGAGCCGTCACTAGTCGTGTCCTTTAACATGTGGATGGAGCTTGGACATATACAGTTAGCCTGAAATGGCCTCATATCATGTGTGGTAATGTGGGAGCGGGGACAGAGGAGGGTTACATTTTAGGGATTCAATTACAGTACGGAAGGGTTTACATTAGACATTGTGATAGGCTTGTCTGATAAGATGTGTCTTTAGTTTGCGCTTGAAACTGTAGAAATTGGGAGTTAATCTTATTGTCCGGGGTAGAGCATTCCAGAGAAGTGGTGCAGCTCGGGAGAAGTCTTGTATACGAGCGGGGGAGGTTCTGATAATAGAGGATGGAAGTGTTAGGTCATTGAGTGAATGGAGAGCACGGGTTGGGGGGTAGACAGAGATGAGGGAAGAAATGTAGGGAGGTGCGGCATTATGGAGAGCCTTGTGGGGGAGGGGGAGAACTTTATATTTTATTCTATAATGAATAGGCAGCCAATGTAGCGACTGGCACAGACCGGAGGCATCGCTGTAGCGTCTAGCCTGATAGATGAGCCTGGCCGCTGCATTCAGAATAGATTGTAGAGGGGAGAGTTTAGTGAGGGGAAGACCGATTAGTAAGGAGTTACAGTAGTCAAGGCGAGAATGAATCAGAGAGACAATAAGTGTCTTTAGTGTATCTCTGGTAAGGAAAGGACGTATTCTGGAGATGTTTTTGAGGTGGAGGTGACATGAGCGTGCGAGTGATTCAATATGGGGGGTGAAGGAAAGGTACTCACCTCTCCGGCGCAGCTCCCTCTTCTGACTGATGTCAGGGACTGCGAGGTGAGTAATTTTTTTTTTTTTGTTATGTTTCTGCTCCTACCCTGGGCCTCTGCTTATTATACCCTGGGATCTGAAGGGACCCCTCAGTGTAATAGCAGTTCCGATTTGGACATGTTTGGTACAAACAAAACTGAAAGTGTAAACCTCACAAGTATTATAAAAACTGAACCGAAATAACCAGAACAGAATCTTATCGGTTATCCGGGTTGATATTCGGTTTTAGTTATCTTCCATTACTCACCCAGTCTTCTTCCTAGGACCAAATGCAAAATCTGTAAGGGGTTCCCACTTCTAGCTTGTGCCATTTAGGATCCTGAGATATTCCCTCAGTCTCCAGGTATAGCTACGCCCCTGGGGGTGTTTTTTTTGGTTGCAATGCTGTGACTCGCCGGTGACATGTTTGCCGTTTAATAGGCTCCTTAGGCCAGCTACAAAGTGTGGTTTCAGTGGTCATCATGTAATACTTCATGTCTCCTGTGGTGGCGCTGGATACTGATGCCCAGGGTCCCCATACACAATACCGTATGATCAAGTATCTTTTGATCAGTCCGTATCCTTAGTCCTAGGCACCTATAGATGGGTGCACCGTATACAATGTCTCGCCATGCTGCTGCGTACCCCCTACACTCCTTCCCATCGTGCCCTGCACCCCCGTGAGATCTGGAGACATTTTCCATCTTCTTACTGGTCCCCACCTTCAGTATATTTCTTGAGGTCTAATCCCTTGGTATTGTGCTGTATTCAGATCCGTGCCCGTCTAATCTGTACAAAATGCCATTCATTCGGGAGAATTCCTCTTGCACCAGGCAGAGCGGGACGTGAGCAGACTGGTAGTGAACCCTTCAATGAGCCTCAAAAGACGGAAGAACAAAAATACCTTGAGGAGGAAGGGGAGCGACTTGAGAAATGAAAAGGCCGTCAGTCGCTTTGCTACAGGGGTCCGGTGATGTCATGTTGGCCGGAGAACAATCGCCATTCAATAGTCAGCGGCACATGAGGATCTGAATATTAGTCCTATATGTGATCGGCGACTTCTCCTTTATGAGATGGATAGATTGCAGCGCAGATTTCTGATAGTTTGCTACAATGTATCAGTGCAGGGAATGAATGCGTCTGGTGTCCATAAGGTTTAGTTCCGTGGATTGTCCAGGCTGGATACAAGTGTAGCCTCCGCTCCGTGAAGCTTTAGTTGACGGAGTCAATGGGATCTGCCCAGTGGCGTAACTTCCATTGTTTTCAGATGGATATAGCAGAGATTTCCAGAGTGAAAGTCATTTTAGTAGAGTACAATGAGACAGTGCTGCGGTAACTGCAGTTTGTACGGCAAGTGAGCAACGTGGCTGGTGCCTTGTCCCGGGGGAAACTGATCTGCGGGGGTCCCGAGTGTTAGACATTTACAGATTCAACATTGATGGCCTATCCTAGAAAGTGGATAACCCCTTTAGTTCAGGCCCCATTTCAAACCCCTAAATTAATTCAGAACCCTAAATTAACACAAATCCCAGACCCCTATATTTATTGAGACCAGACCCCTAAAAACAATCGAGCAGTGCTCAGTGTGTACATGAGGAGTATCACTGTTTCTGGACATTATATGACTTGTATTGTGCAATGTTTAGCAGTTTCCCGCTCTCCATATATCTGCAGTTCTCTCTGAGCTGGTAGGTGGAGACTAGCTGCCATACAGTGATGGCCAAAAGTATTGGCACTAGAGATGAGCGAACAGTAAAATGTTCGAAATTCAATATTCGTTTCGATTAGCCCCTCAATATTTGACTATTTGAACGAATATCGAACCCCATTATAGTCTATGGGAGAAAATGCTTCGCTACAGGGGATCCCACCATTCGACTCAGGAGAGTCACCAAGTCCACTATGTCACCCCAGGAAATGATGCCAACACCTCTGGAATGCAACTGGGACAGCAGGGGAAGCATGTCTGGGGGCATCAAGTACCTTTATTATGTCGGGATCCCTGTCAGCTTGCGATATGCCGGAGCTGACTTTTTCGCATAGGAATGCATTGACCAGCGTTGATTGGCCAGTCTACAGGATTCGGCCAATCAATGCTGGTTCTTCCTGAGGAAGCGGAGTCTAAAATCGGTCCACAGCAGTTTCCATTCTGGTCTGATTTTAGACTCCGCCTCCTCCGGCAGAACCAGCGTTGATTGGCCGAATCCTGTAGACTGGCCAATCAATGCTGGTCAAGGCATTTCTATAGCGAGATATAGCAGAGCTGGCCGTGCGGTTAGCCCGGCTACTCCGGACAGATGAAGGAGCTCTGCACTACACCCAACCATCCCTCCGGCTACTCCTCCTGTACTAACACGACTAGCTCAGCTCGGCTATTCCTTAGTGTAATAGCCGATCTGAGCATGTTAGTAGTACTAAGGAATAGCCAAGCTGAGCGTGTTAGTCTGCTGCATATCTGCCAGCTCTCCTACATCTCCTACACGCTCAGCTTGGCTATTCCTTTATTCCTTAGTACTACTAACACGCTCAGCTTGGCTATTCCTTAGTACTACTAACACGCTCAGCTTGGCTATTCCTTAGTACTACTAACACGCTCAGCTTGGCTATTCCTTAGTACTACTAACACGCTCAGCTTGGCTATTCCTTAGTACTACTAACACGCTCAGCTTGGCTATTCCTTAGTGTAATAGCCCAGCTGAGCATGTTAGTATTACAAACCCCAAGCCCCACAGTAGACACACAGCGCTAATGCCTCCGGTCAGTGCCCGCACCGATTGGAGGCATTAACCCCTCAGGCGCCTAGGCCATTTTGCCGATGATCGCCGGCATGCTCCAGAGCCAACATCACGTTGGCATGACAGTCGGGAGCCTTGTAAAGGGTCGTGGCCGGTCTGCAGTGATTTTCTTTTGCAGGCTGCTCTATGTAGCCTGCAAAAGAAATTACAATTTTTTGCAATGTATTGCAATGCATTAGCATTGTAATGCATTGCATTAGTGATCAGACCCCTGGGGTTCAAGACCCCTAGGGGGTCTAATAAATGCAAAAAGAAATTTAAAAAAGTTTTAAAAAAAAATATTTAAAAAATTTAAAAGTTTTAAAAATTTAAATCACTCCCCTTTCCCTAGAACACATATAAAAGTAGTTGAATACTGTGAAAGACATACATGTTAGGTATCTCCGTGTCCGAAAAAGCCCGCTCTACAAATCTATAAAGTAGCGGGGGAAAAAAGTCAAAAGTGTCAAACTGCCATTTTTTCACTGTTTTGCCTCTGATAAAAATTTGAATAAAAAATGATCAAAGCAATAGTCTTTCCCCAAAATGGTATAACTAAAAAGTACACCCCACCCCGCAACAAAAAAAAAAGACTCCCTATGCATCCCTGTACACGGAAGTATAAAAAAGTTACAGCTGACAGAATATGGCGACTTTTAGGAAAAAAAAATTAGGAAAACCTGATGCGGCCCAGCCTCATCCAGACTCTACCTCCAGTGGTCCCCGGGTAAATTGAGTTTGAGACCCCTGATATAGAGAGAATACAGACCTGGACTGATGTGAATAAAACACTTTGGTTGTGATAGAAAGTTTCCATATAGCTTCAGAATTAGACTAAGCCTGGCTTTCTTCTATTATCTTCTTCACTTCCAGATGACTCCTCCTCCCTCTTCATAGACTTCCATTGTTTTGAGATGGATATAGCAGAGATTTCCAGGGTGAAAGTCATTTTAGTAGAGGAAGAAGGAGCAAGGAAACAGGCCGAGACATTTCAGTCCGATTAGATATAGTACAAAGGTTGTGGTATTCATGAATGCAGGGTTTGTGATGGTAAGGATGGCATAGATATTAGTGTCCTGATATGACGGTACATTTTCAGTATGACTTATCAGTATAGATGAGCGTTCCTGCGGTGCAGGGTAAGTGCTGCCTCATGCTATGAGCTGGGAACGTGGCCAGACTTCAGAATAGTCTTTTGCAAACTTTGAAGCAGATGATCGATCGTATCTCTAAAGCTTTCACATCCGCCCCGGTGTCTGGAATTTATTTTATTGGAACGACGGTAGAAATAATATGCTGTGTCTGGGTTTGGCGATTATATACATGTAGGTGGTAGGTATATATATTACATAGGAGCTGTATATGAATGTCTGTAGGGTTTAGACGTTTCTAGGTTTCCAGGAAGTTGATTTACAAATGAATCCCTTAAAGGGGTTGTCCATGAAATATAGCTGTCATAGGAGCCTCTCCAATTCTGGCCTGTGAGTCCGAGCACAGAAGGGAAAGAAGACCGGGACCGAGCAACGGAGCAACCAGGAATAGGTGAGTATGACTTTTTTTTGTTTTACACCCACCCCTGAATTTCCTATAATTCTTTGACAGCCTTTAAAAGGATTCTGTCATTAAAACACATTTTCTTCTCACACGGAGGAATAGCCTTAAGAAAGGCTATTCTTCTCCTACCTTTAGATGTCTTCTCCGCGCCGCTGTTTGGTATAAATCCCGGTTTTCGTTGGTATGCAAATGAGTTCTCTCGCAGCACTGGGGGCGGTCCTCAAAACTCAAACAGCACTGGGGGCGTCCCCAAAGCTGCAAGAGAACTCTCCAGCGCCGTCTCCATCTTCTTCAGGAACGTCCTCTTCACGCATCTTCTTCCGGCGCTGTCGGTCAAACTAGGCCTCGGGCAGAGCCGACTGCGCATGCCCACGGCCACAAGAAAAATGGCTCTTACACAGTAAGTAATTTTCTTGTGGCCTGTGGGCATGCACAGTCGGCTCTGCCCAAGGCCTAGAAGTTTGAACCCAGCTCCTGAAGAAGACGCGTGAAGAGGATGTTCCTGAAGAAGCTGGAGGCGTTCTCTCGCAGCATTGGGGACGCCCCCAGTGCTGCGAGAGAACGAAAAACCGTGCCGACGAAAACCGTGATTTAAACCGAACGTCGGCACGGAGAAGACATCTAAAGGTAGGAGAAGAATAGCTTTACTTAAGGCTATTCATCCGTGTCAACAAGAAAAAAATGTGTTCTAATGGTAGAATCCCTTTAATGGAGTTGTATGGGCAAGGTGTGGTCCGAGGCAGGCCTCTTCCGGATCATTGATATGGTTGACCCTGATTTCAATGGGTGCCAATATACGCGTGCTACCCATTGAAATCAATAGGTAAAAAAGCCTCCGATTGATTTCAATGGGTAGCACGCATATATTGGCACCCAATGAAATCAGTGGGCTCTGTATTGAAGCGCCACGCTCGGACACGTGTATATGTGTCTAAAGGAGCGGCGCGCTATGCCATATGAAAGCACCCTAAGACTACAACTCCCAACATGCTCCATTCACTTCCATAGGAGTTCCAAGAACAGCAGAGCAAGTATGCATGCTTGGAGTTGTAGTTTTGCAACAGCTGGAGAGCCGTACATTCCCTACCCCTGGTCTACGATATGACTCCCCACGCCTTTCGAGAAAATTTGCTGTTCAGGCACTTCCACCAAGGGCCTCATCTCCTCACTCTCCCAGCTTCTTGCCACTCAAGCGAATGGCTCCCCTATTAGTCACCGCTATATGTCTCTATGGGAGGAGGCGGAGGGTAAATCTATTTCCCTGGGACAGTGGCAGATTGTGTGGTCTGAGGTTCAGAAGTCATCTCAGTGTGTGACCTTCCCGTAGGCTCAGTATGAACTGCTGGTGCACTGGTACTATACCCCCGCCCTCTTTCACACTTTGAACCCAACGATTCCCTCGGGGTGGTGGTGTTGCGGGACCACCGAGGGCACTCTGTACCATATCTTCTGGACTTGTCCCCTTATCCTGGGCTTCTGGAGGGAGGTTAGGTCTCTGACAGATTCCCTCTTCCTAGACGGGGTCCCCCTTGTCTATCTCCTGAACTTCCCTTCTAGACACCTGGGCAGCAAGGCATCCAGGCTCTTCTTCTACCTTTGTACAGCAGCAAAGACCCTCATTGCCAGAAACTGCAAAAATATGAACCCCTTCCCCGCCCCCCTCCAGTCTTGAGCTTTTGGCTCAAATGAAGGATGTGAGGAGTCTTGAATTCTTGACTACTAGCTTCAATAATACTCTGGACGCCTTCTGCTCCATCTGGACCCCCTGGGACACATATTGTACTTTACGGGGGCTTTGATCCTTGTTTTCCCCGTCCTCGTTCTTTCCCCTTTGTTTTTCTCCTGTCTTCTCCCCTTGTTCCCCTTTTTCTTTTTTCCCCTCTTCTTATTGTTTGGTCTATTTAAAGGATTCTTGCCTATTCGGGGATGGGACGGTTAGCCCTCCCCCTACTGTTGTCTCTGTTTTCTTAAAACTTTTCAATAAAAATTACAGTTTAGAAAAATAAAGGGGCTGTATGGGGAGTAATAATTTACTTACCTGGTCCCGGGCATGCTTTTGATGAACCCCGGGGTTTCTGGTGACCTCACGTCCTTCAGATCATGAGATCACAGGCAACGTTTGGATCAGGGCTCTGCACCCCACTCCTGTAAGATTAGGGGGAGGAGGGGGACGGCCAAAAACCACAGCAAAATCTGCAACAAAAAAAGCGTGGGGTCTTTACCAGGGGCAGATGTGGACATGGTGTCACTTGTGCCGTGTGATAAATTTTGTGCATGTTGCTTGACACTTTTCCGTACCCCTCCTCTTTCTTGAGACCTCTTTTATTACCAAAATTTTGGTGCAATTTCCTATGTATTCTCTCTATATGTCCTGCATGGTCCTGGGGCAGTTACAGAGCAGATTCTCCTCTTCTTACTGTGCAGTATACGGCAGCTAGTCTCCACCTTTAAGGCCTCTTTTCTAAGCACAAAAATGTTCCAAACACAAATGGAGGAATGGCATTTATAAGACAGAATCCCCCCCCCCTTGTATGGGATTTGTGCGGAGTCTTCCTTTATTTATTGGCGCAGGTACTATACGCCTTGTTTTTAATGCTGCTAATTTCAAGTCAGCAATTTGCAGATAATAAGAAGTAGCAGCTATTACGAAGATTCTGCCTATGTTGTATTTCCTGGCCAGATGGCACAGCAAGCTGCCATTTACGTTCTGCCATTTTAATCATCATACATCAATCTCCGCTCTCTGCAGATCTTCTCTACAAATCCACCTCTGCACTTGTAGCCAGATTGTATCCATCCCTCTAGTAAATAACTTGTTACAGTGGACCCCGCACCGACACCGCGCCGAGGGAAGACGGTACGTGGGATACTACTGAAGATCTGGCAGCGTGCTAATGGGTGACATTTACATTGTAGGATCGCCATCCCCTATAGACTGTATTGGAATTCTGCTTGATGCCAAGTGCAACCTATAGATTCGATGCCACTTGCAGAATATTGGCTCCTGCAACCGGCAGCTTGTCATCTGCTGAGGGTCTTGCCGGGTAAAAGTGGAAGATCTAATTTCTTTGTAGGTTCGGCTTATGCTATGAAAAGACTACTGTATATATGTCCAGGAGTGTAATATGCAAAACTGCAAACAAATAGCTGAGAACAACCCAAGTATCCATCATATAGGAGATCCAGGGACACTGAACTGCAAATACAGGGCATCATATAGCTAAACAGATCCCTGACACAGAAAAAGAGAAATCTCTGAGCGTACTGCCTATGACAAACATCTCTTCAGCAATAACACAAGTAGCCAGAGGTAGATACAAGTACATAGAAGACTTTTCTTACATTTGTAAGCTGTGAAATGCTTTCAGTCCTCCAGCTGTGTGGAGAGAGGAAAACCAGCCTCCCCCCTCTATATTCACTCTGTGAATAGAGAACAGTCCATCCTCCTCCACTCAATGTGAACCTATCTTGTTTCACAGGGATAACTATGGACAGAATCTCCTTAATAACAGGGAGTGAACAGCAAATTTGCTAGAAGGGAGACACCTAGTGGCAGGAACTTTAGAGCCATTTTTCAGACAGAAAACAGTAATATGTTTAAATAAAGTGCATTACATTTTGGTCCAGAATCACATACTCTATGATGTGAGACTAAATTGTCTGAAAAATTAGTGACCATTTAACTATCTGGTCCTTAACTGTATATTACACCTCAACGTATATAATATATCAGAGTTTGGTGCATCCTACACCTTAAAATGTCTATACTCAGATATTCTCTGTGCTATGCAAATAGATTTTACACTTTCACCCAATAATCTATGTGTCCATCTTTTGACCATCTAAAAAGTTGGGAGATCTATATTACATGTACATATTTTTTTTTTAGGGTGGAGAACATTGTTACTACCAGGGCCAAATTCGAGGCAAGCCCAAGTCTTTCGTGGCTCTGTCAACTTGTCATGGACTTCAGTAAGTGATCTGGAATGTCTATTCTGCATGTTACATAAATCAGATGATATAACTGTATAACCTAACTGTATACTGGGGATTGGGCTACTTACAGGGTTATATATGCTCTGGACTTACACTGGTTAGGGCACTGACTCATCTCCTTTCATACCTCCCTATGGTATCCCCTTGTGTACCCTATAGGTATCTTGCAGAATTTGAGCCAACACTTAAAGGGATTCTACCATTAAATCCTCTTTTTTTGTGGATAAGATGTCGGAATAGTCTTTAGAAAGGCTATTCGTCTTTTACCTTTAGATGTGTTGTCCGCCGCGCCGTTCCTTAGAAATACCGTTTTTTACCGGTATGCAAATTAATTCTCTGGCAGCAATGAGGGCGTCCCCACTGCAGCTCGAGAACACGATCCTGCGACGCCTCTATCTTCGGCTGAATCCTCCCCTTCTCTGTCGTCTTCCTCCTGCGTCACCTCCGACGCCTGCGCAGTTGGCTCTGCCAGTGAGACACCAGAACAGTCTAGTGCAAATGCCCGCCGGTGGCCATTTTTGGGAGGCCGCTCCTGCATTGAACTACAAGAGCAAGAGCAACCTCCCAAAAATGGCTGCCGGCTAGCATTCGCACTTGGCTCTACTGGTGTCTCACTGGCAGAGCCAACTGCGCAGGCGTCAGAGGTGAAGCAGGAGGAAGACGACAGAGAAGGGGAGGATGCAGCCGAAGATAGAGGCGCCCTCATCGCATTTTCAGCGCTGGGGCCCGCCCCCATCGCTGCCAGAGAACTAATTTACATACCGGTAAAAAATGGCATTTCTAAGGAACGGCGCGGCGGAGATCACATCTGAAGGTAAGAGACGAATAACCTTTCTAAAGACAATTCCGACGTCTTATCCACAGAAAAAGGTTTTAATGGTAGAATCCCTTTAAAGAAAAATTAAATGATATTCTGCTGCCCTCTTCTGGTAATATACAAGCATAACAGTTATGCAAATGTAAATGGCCATCTAGAGCTTTAATGCTGAGTAATAAGATATAATCAGAATATAACATATATCAGAAAATTAAGAAGAATTATTTCACTATGGATCATAAATGTCACCGACTCCCTTCTGCTATGGTGACAGGTCTGTTGAGTAAAGTGGAGATGGCCATGTGACCTGGGAGTTAGGCTGCCAGCAGGGGAGGCAGAAGAACAAGAGTTATGACCTCCCCAGATGCCCTCCACACAGACAATAAAAGGGCTCCATGGGACAAAGATGTATACTAGTATTACACCCCTCTAATAATGTGGCCACCCTAAATTGTTTTCACCAGTTATAAGTTGTTTATAGGGATTTTCTGATTGGTGGGGTTCTGACACTGTTGTCCTATTCTTAGAATATGGAGCCTTAGACCACCGTTTTGTTATCACAATTTATGCATGTGTCCAGATAATATCGCTGGCTGATCAGTTCTCCTGCAGTGGCCACTATAGGTGACATGTAGTATTACATAAAGTCCATTTAAATGAATGGATAACCATATACTATAGGACAGGGCCTAGTCCACCAAGGTGGGAGCCATTCATCCTAATGGAGGACGTCCGCTATTTCACGTCCACAAAGGGAACCTTAGGAAGGGTCATCTTACATAAATTGGTTAGATGAGAAAAAACTCCCCAAAATCTAGCACCAGTATAGAGTAGCAGAGTACGCCGATTTCCGCGCCAAAAACAGCACAATCCTGATGGATCGGAGTCTAGTGGCCGCCATCTGCCCTCAGGAATAATCTATCGAAATCAATGGAAAGATTCATCTAAATGTTCTACTACTATATGTCTGTACAAACAGCAGAATATGGTGATATGGCCCCGAGCCTTTCAGACATTTATCATGAGCTATGTCTCTGTTCACACCGAGGTCACTGCTACTCTTTATAATGGAAGCCATGACGCTGTGATGGATCACTGTACAACAATCCTGATATGACTGATAGGCCCCTTGATGTATAATGGATTCCTACAACGTCTCACTGAGATTTCTCTCATATTGATGGCAAAAATATCGCTGCACACTGTACTATCCTTGCCACTAAAGTGACAGCAACCTTGACGGGTGTGAACAGTGACAAATACTAGCCCTAGAGAGTGCGCTACAGCTGTATACAGTCAGCACACACCTGGTAACATCTGTGCTGCAAGAGGGACCTATTGATATGGTGTGGATTAAAGGGAGTGTCACCAGACCCCGGCCCGGCATATCACCCCAGCCCTGCAGATAGATAGGTTACTGTCACCAGACCCAGCATATCACCCCAGCCCTGCAGATAGATAGGTTACTGTCACCAGAACCAGCATATCACCCCAGCCCTGCAGATAGATAGGTTACTGTCACCAGAACCAGCATATCACCCCAGTCCTGCAGATAGATAGGTTAGTGTCACCAGAACCAGCATATCACCCAGCCCTGCAGATAGATAGGTTAGTGTCACCAGATGCAGTATATCACCCCAGCCCTGCAGATAGATAGGTTAGTGTCACCAGACACAGCATATCACCCCAGCCCTGCAGATAGATAGGTTACTGTCACCAGAACCAGCATATCACCCCAGCCCTGCAGATAGATAGGTTAGTGTCACCAGAACCAGCATATCACCCCAGCCCTGCAGATAGATAGGTTACTGTCACCAGACCCAGCATATCACCCCAGCCCTGCAGATAGATAGGTTAGTGTCACCAGAACCAGCATATCACCCCAGCCCTGCAGATAGATAGGTTAGTGTCAGCAGACCCCCCCCCATATCACCCCAGTCCTGCAGATAGATAGGTTACTGTCACCAGACCCAGCATATCACCCCAGCCCTGCAGATAGATAGGTTACTGTCACCAGAACCAGCATATCACCCCAGCCCTGCAGATAGATAGGTTAGTGTCACCAGACCCAGCATATCACCCCAGTCCTGCAGATAGATAGGTTACTGTCACCAGAACCAGCATATCACCCCAGTCCTGCAGATAGATAGGTTACTGTCACCAGAACCAGCATATCACCCCAGCCCTGCAGATAGATAGGTTAGTGTCACCAGACACAGCATATCACCCCAGCCCTGCAGATAGATAGGTTAGTGTCACCAGAACCAGCATATCACCCCAGCCCTGCAGATAGATAGGTTAGTGTCAGCAGACCCCCCCCCATATCACCCCAGTCCTGCAGATAGATAGGTTACTGTCACCAGAACCAGCATATCAGCCCAGCCCTGCAGATAGATAGGTTAGTGTCACCAGAACCAGCATATCACCCCAGCCCTGCAGATAGATAGGTTACTGTCACCAGGACCAGCATATCACCCCAGCCCTGCAGATAGATAGGTTAGTGTCACCAGAACCAGCATATCACCCCAGCCCTGCAGATAGATAGGTTAGTGTCAGCAGACCCCCCCTTCCCCATATCACCCCAGTCCTGCAGATAGATAGGTTAGTGTCACCAGAACCAGCATATCACCACAGCCCTGCAGATAGATAGGTTAGTGTCAGCAGACCCAAACCCAGCATAAAAAATAGATCGGTTACGGTCCCCCGCATCAAATGGTGTGAATTGCTACTTCCATTCTTTTTTTTTTTTTTGTTAATATTCAATTAAGCTGTTTGGGGCAATGAGGGAGATGCCACTTTTCTCTTTGGAGCAATGGTAACATCCTTGTTGCCTCCATGAGCTAATTTGCACATTGACAACCACAACAGAGGCTGTTCACAAGTGAAAAACACTGTATGATTCCAGTGACCCTAACCTATCTATCTGCAGGGCTGGGGTGATATGCTGGGTCTGGTGACACTAACCTATCTATCTGCAGGGCTGGGGTGATATGCTGGTTCTGGTGACAGTAACCTATCTATCTGCAGGGATGGGGTGATATGCTGGTTCTGGTGACAGTAACCTATCTATCTGCAGGGCTGGGGTGATATGCTGGTTCTGGTGACAGTAACCTATCTATCTGCAGGGCTGGGGTGATAAGCTGGGTCTGGTGACACTAACCTATCTATCTGCAGGACTGGGGTGATATGCTGGGTCTGGTGACACTAACCTATCTATCTGCAGGGCTGGGGGGATATGCTGGTTCTGGTGACACTAACCTATCTATCTGCAGGGCTGGGGTGATATGCTGGATCTGGTGACACTAACCTATCTATCTGCAGGGCTGGGGTGATATGCTGGGTCTGGTGACAGTAACCTATCTACCTGCAGGGCTGGGGTGATATACTGGGTCTGGTGACAGTAACCTATCTATCTGCAGGGATGGGGTGATATGCTGGTTCTGGTGACAGTAACCTATCTATCTGCAGGGCTGGGGTGATATGCTGGTTCTGGTGACAGTAACCTATCTATCTGCAGGGCTGGGGTGATAAGCTGGGTCTGGTGACAGTAACCTATCTATCTGCAGGGCTGGGGTGATATGCTGGGTCTGGTGACAGTAACCTATCTATCTGCAGGGCTGGGGTGATATGCTGGGTCTGGTGACAGTAACCTATCTATCTGCAGGGCTGGGGTGATATGCTGCGTCTGGTGACAGTAACTTATCTATCTGCAGGACTGGGGTGATATGCTGGGTCTGGTGACAGTAACCTATCTATCTGCAGGGCTGGGGTGATATGCTGGGTCTGGTGACAGTAACCTATCTATCTGCAGGGCTGGGGTGATATGCTGGTTCTGGTGACAGTAACCTATCTATCTGCAGGGCTGGGGTGATATGCTGGTTCTGGTGACACTAACCTATCTATCTGCAGGACTGGGGTGATATGCTGGGTCTGGTGACAGTAACCTATCTATCTGCAGGGCTGGGGTGATATGCTGGGTCTGGTGACAGTAACCTATCTATCTGCAGGACTGGGGTGATATGCTGGTTCTGGTGACAGTAACCTATCTATCTGCAGGGCTGGGGTGATATGCTGGGTCTGGTGACAGTAACCTATCTATCTGCAGGGCTGGGGTGATATGCTGGGTCTGGTGACAGTAACCTATCTATCTGCAGGGCTGGGGTGATATGCTGGGTCTGGTGACAGTAACCTATCTATCTGCAGGGCTGGGGTGATATGCTGGTTCTGGTGACAGTAACCTATCTGCAGGGCTGGGGTGATATGCTGGGTCTGGTGACAGTAACCTATCTATCTGCAGGGCTGGGGTGATATACTGGTCCTGGTGACAGTAACCTATCTATCTGCAGGGCTGGGGTGATATGCTGGGTCTGGTGACAGTAACCTATCTATCTGCAGGGCTGGGGTGATATGCTGGGTCTGGTGACACTCCCTTTAAGTGATATAACAAATACCTTTAGTTCCATAGTATCCCATAACAGTGCCAACTACTGTGCTTGCAGCAACAGCCATAATATATATACAGTCGACTTAACCTGCTGCTCTTTTACCAAATGGGCTCAGACTGACTTGCAATTTCTTGTTCTGACCAACAGAGGGCAGTGTCTTCCTAGATGAAGCACAGATATCTTTTTCCACTGTAATTTAGTTTTGCACCAGAGTCAGCATGTCTACTCTTTCTTTTAATTCACTTCTTATATTAGTGAATAAGATAATCAAGATATGCTCTGTGTGAGTCTGATTCTGTTTATCTGCGAGCAGAACAATGCATTGTGGAAGCTCACAGTGCAGAAGTTTTAGGCACATGTGGGGAAATAAAGTACTGCAGAGTAAGAAAGCTTTCAGAAATAAAAGGGTTAATAGTTTACTTTTGTCAAAGAACATGAGAAATGTAAATCCCAATATTTGGGGTGACCTTTGCCCTTTGGAGGAGGAGTCCTGGAAAGTGATGATCCGGCCCCCACAGATATAGCCCTGATCACATCATCATCCAGTCTGTCTGGGATGACATGAAGAGACAGACTGATTGGACCAAGCAACATCCACAGAAGATCTGTGCTTAGTTCTCCAAGATGGCGGCAGGAACAACCTCCCTGCCAAAAACTGTCTGCAGGTACCGAGAAGAACTGATGGAAGGCAAAGGGCAAAGGTCACGCCGAATATTGATGGGATTTATTTCTGTTTTCTTCATTCACTTCAAAAATAAACTATTAACCCTTGTATTTCTGAAAGCGTTCTTGCTGTGCAGCCTTTTTTTTTACACACCTGCCTAAAACTTTTGCAAGTTACTGTAGAAAGCTCCTAAAAATAGCCAAAAGACTGTACAAAAAATAAAGGAAATTTGTGCTAAAATTACACAACTTTTTATATATACTGCATTAAAAATCTCCATAAAAAGATGAAATGATGTTATTGTTAGAATTATTAATTATTTATTATTAATTATTATTATTAATTTAATTATTAATAACAATAATAATAATGAAAATAATGAAAAAAATAGTAATAATGAAAATAATAATAATAATGAAATTATTAATAATAATAATGAAAATAATAATAATAATAATAATGAAAATAATAATGAAAATAAAAATAAATGAAAAAAATAATAATAATTAATAATAATAATGAAATTAATAATAATAATAATAATGAAAATAATAATAATGAAATTATTAATAATAATAATAATAATAATAATAATAATGGAAATAATAATAATAATAATTAAAATAATAATAATAATAATGAAAATAATAATGAAAATAAAAATAATAATGAAAAAAATAATAATTAAATAATAATAATAATGAAATTAATAATAATAATAATGAAAATAATAATAATGAAATTATTAATAATAATAATAATAACAATGAAAATAATAATATAATAATAATAATACATGTGTATTTCCCTAAAGAATTAACAAATATATTTTCTTCTGATTTTTGCCAGTGGGATGTTCTGTGATGGGAATCAGACATATCTCATTGAACCAGGAGAGACCTACAAACCAAACGTAAGTCGCTTCTACATTACTATAACACGTGTTAGGGCGCGGTCACACCTGCATAGTGTAATCCATTCTTATTCGCCATTGTAGGACCAGAAAATCAATAAAACAGATCTGACTATGGATAATAAAGGACCTCAAGAGACCCCACTGACTATAAAAGGGTCCGTCAGATATCTGTCATTTTCTCGCCAACAGACATTTACATCCGCGATTTCACAGACTCTGATGGACCCCAAAGCAGATGTGAACGTAACCGTAAAGGGGCTGTCCATGATATTTTAGTATTGTGGAAGGAGAAAAAATAAAAACAAAACACTCACCCATCCCCGATGCCCCAGGCCTCTGTCCGGTCTCCACGTGACCCCCGGGGGTTTCCCTGCCGCACGTAACCACTAAGGCCAATCAGTGGCCTAAGGAAAGGAACCACCACGTCACTTGTGACATCTGGAAGTGACATCCCGTGTGCTTTCCTTAGGCTGCTGGATGGTCTCAGTGGTCACGTGTGGCAGGGACTGCAACCAGAACAAGACCCCAGAGCACCACAGGCACCAGGAGTCCAATGCACCACAGACAGGGGAGTGTGGGTTTTTGGTTTTTTTCACCTTCCCCGGCCTCCTGCCACTATACTATAATATCGTGGACAACCCCTTTAAGTGCCTCTACAACGCCTTATACACCCTGCTGTTATTACTGCCCATTCGTCTTATGTGTATTGGGTTGTCCTGATTCTTCCCTGATAGATGACATTTATGGAAGGTTGAATTTTATCATGTGTGATCAAGATGTTTGGCCAGGTTTGCATGCGATGTGTATGGGGGTGGTGGGAGGGTGACAACTGTTCAAGGCGTATTTCCATCTTGGTATATATGGCATATCCACAGGATGACCCCTTGCGAGGAGTTAGCCTCTCCCTTCAGTGCAGCTGGAGGTCAGGAGGTCTCCTCGGATCAGGGCATTGACAGGCAGCGCCATCGACTTGTTATTCTGGGAAGCCATTGATTTCAGGGTGCTTTGCTCGATACTTAATTTCGGTCATGTGTGTCCTGGAGAGATAAGCAGGGATGAGTGTATAACAGCCGCTTATCTCCTGCATTCTACTAATGGTGAGCCTGGAGAGCCCATGGTGCATTAACAATGGACAATCTGGAAAGCTGGTAGCCATCTTGCATCTATTCCGAGGTCACAGGTTGCAAAAAAAAGGTGCATTTTTAGGTGCAGGTTTTGCTGCAGTTTTTTTTTTTTTTTTTTAAGACAAAACCAGGAGTGGATATAGCAGAAACCTTCCTTTAGGTTTCCCATTCCCTTTGAAGCGGCTATTGGCTTTAGGAACCCCCTCCGACTACAGGAACACTTATGGCAGTCTTTATGGGACTGATGGTGACGACCAAGTACAGCAATCCATAGCCTGATCATAGAGAAGCACTTAGGTAGGGTTCACACCTATCATATTGGGTGCAAACAGACAGTAACTGATGGCTATTAGAGATGAGCGAGTACTATTTGAAACGGCAGTTTCGAACAGCATGCACCCATAGGAATGAATGGAAGCAGTCGACACGCAGACTTTGCTGGCAGCCGGCCGCTTAACCCCCTGCGTACTGGCTGCGTCCATTCATTCCTATGGGTGTGTGCTATTTGAAACGGGAGTTTCGAATAGTACTCGCTCATCTCTAATGGCTATCAGTTACTGTCTGTTACCCATAGACCTCAATATTTTTTAAAAATATATATATATATATCAGACTCATGCTGTTCGTTTTTTAGGATTTTTTTTTTGTCCACTTGAAAAAACAGACATGATTGTAAATGGACACTAAAGAACGCAAGATAAAATCCCATTGAAATGAATGGAAATCGCAAACGGACCAGCTAGTGTCCGTTGCTAAAATCTTGTATGGACAATAGCCACGGACACTGCTGAGCGGACACCAACGGTATTGTGACACCACCTTACATGTATGACCACTGCACCATTCACATGGGTAACATGTGCTCTCCTGATGGGTAGGGGTCACCGCACTGGATCCCATAGTGATCAGATAGTTATCCGCTATCCTGTGGACAGGTGACAGGTAGAGATGAGCGAGTAATGTTGGGATCAGCCGATCCGAACAGCACGCTCCATAGAAATGAATGGATGCACCTGGTACTTCCGCTTTGACAGCGGCCGGCCGCTTAACCCCCCGCGTGCCGGCTACGTCCATTCATTTCTATGCGAGCGTGCTGTTCGGATCGGCTGATCCGAACAGTACTCGCTCATCTCTAGTGACAGGTTATTCTAGTAAAGCTCTTTCACAGTACACGTAGATCTGTCATTGAAATTTTTGAAGCAGATTTTAGGGGAGGGGGTTCAGACCTTTGTGGTATTTGAAGATTTTTACTTATGCGGTTTTTGAAAAGGTTTTCGGAAGCAGTTTTTTGTCTATCACATCCCTTTAAAAGGGGTACAGTACTATAACCCAACACAAGAACTAATCATATAGCATTATGTGCTGAATATCATAGTATAGGAAGACCCACATAGGGAAACTATAGGGGGTGGACTTCCATAGGGTACATCATGGCGATCGTACCTAAAAGGGTTCCCTAATATAAAACTGTCCATAATACTCCCCAATAGTAGCCGAAAAAACATTTTGTACAGAAACCTATGAAGCAATGCAACAATATATTTGTTTTATTCATATGCAAATTAGCTTCAAGTGCACTGTGGGCGGGGCTGGTTTCCCAATAGACAGCCATAAGTGCTCCAAGTCTCCTCTAGAAGTGCTGCCAAATTTTAGGCAACTGTGGAAAATCAAGTCCCGCCCCCAGAGCACTTGCCAGTTAATTTGCATATTCATAAGTTAATTATCTCTGTATTGCTCCATCAGTTTGTGGATACAATGGTATTGAGACCTTGTGATGGTTCAGACATCTATTCAATAGGTCTCAATTAAAAAAATCCAAATATGAGAAAACATTCAGACCAGTCATTCAAAATTTTATTTCACCATTTCATAAAAATACGTCAATACTCAACATGACCGGCATGTAAACATCAAGAGAACGTAACAAAACCAAGCACTTGACACCAGCAGCTAAAATACCTATAGACTGCATAGAAAATACAGCAGACAATCTCTCGGGGACCAGCTATAGAAGGGAAACCTTTAGCATTGCATCGGATGGTCAGTCTCGGGTTTTTTTTTTGCTCTCTGGTGGAAAAATAACTCCTATTTTTTTAATCTGTAGTAAAAAACCTGGTAGCATCTTGTAAAAATAATTCACACTGTGCTGCGCAGGACCTCGAAAACATGGCCGCTTTCTTCTCAGGAAGTGACATCACATCCGTTGGTCACATGGCCATGCCACAGCGTCATCCCATTAAAAGAATGGGACTGAGTGTCTTGGTAGTGTCTTGTAAAAATAATTCACACTGTGCTGTAGGGACCGGTACGAGTCAACCCAAATATTAGCAATGATGATAAGGCAATATCTGCTTTTGATATTTCCAGATAGAACCTGAAAGGGGTTGCGCAGGACCTCGAAAATATGTCCGCTTTCTTCTTCTCAGGAAGTGACATCACATCCGTTGGTCACAGCGACATCCCATTAAAAGAATGGGACTGAGCTGCAGCATGTCCATGTGAAGAATGGACGTGATGTCAGCCATGTTGTGCAACCCCTTTAAATGTCTGTCTTAACAAGTTATCCCTTATCCAAAGGCTATGCCATGGCCGGGCCGGTGCTCTAATTGATAAGTTAGGCCCGATTACCTCTCAAACGTCCTCGGCTCTTCTGATCGGTGGAGGTTTGAGCCCTGGATAGGAGATAAAGTGTTAAAATGGATATACCCCTTTAAAGGATCGCTCATGACAAATGCGATGGGTAACAAGGCCCGCTTTCTAATAGTTTACATAAATTTAGGCCCAGAACATCAATTTTGCCAGTCACATTAAAGTATATCAACCTTCCACTGGTCTGTGATGGTCGGACTGACCACAAGCAGTAGGCCCCATCATAGGGGGGCGGGTAAGAAATGGGGTCTGATACTATATTACTCAATATGCCTTAAAAAATATGTCTCTTATGGCAAAATCCCCATCACCAACCTGACACGTTATTATACAGATTTTCTTAATGTATTTAAAATATTTCTGTAAAAAATATAGATTTTTTTTATCCCCTATATATTTCCTCCAGTAAGTGATAGTTATTACATAGAACATGAGGTTTTTTTTGCTTCTTTTTCCATATTTTGAAGGAGTTAAATATACAAAGCATTGATGGTTCCATCTGGAAACCCCCCCTATATATGGCCTATGAGGTACATGAATGTCATAAAAGGGACTCTGCCCCCATCTATAAGCTGGGATGGACAGGCACTGGAAAGGCCCATTGTAGCTAACACCATCGCCTATTTTTTCAATGAGAATCGTAGAAATATGGCCACACACTAGAACCAATCGATTTTTGCCATCAATGGCAGACTGGATCGGACATATTGTCTTTTAACATGCCCAATCATTTGAAGTGTATGGCGGTAGCGTATTCCCCTCCACTATTATGAACATAGGGATGGTTGATAGGGCCAAATAAGCATTCGGCTGATGGCTATTGAAGGTATATGGCCACCTTGGGGTTATGGAATGTGTGGCTCACTGTTCTACGTAAATCCCATTCACTTCTATGTGAGTTACGGAAACAGTGTAGATACGATGTTTTCATAGGCCCTACCATTGACTACAATCTTCTCATTGAGGTCATAGTCAAGAGCCAGGACTTCATTCTGAAGTAGGTATGGTTCCTAGAGCCGGGTCCCACATCATTAGCCATATTATGTGGATATGCCAAGAATGTCTTGAGGAGAAACCCCTTTAAGAGGGTCGTACAAGTATACAAAACATATTTAGCTTCTCTTTAGGCCCCACGCACATTACCGTAGTTGTTTTCCACCATTGCGGATAGTATACAGACCCATTCATTTCTGTAGCCACATACACACTGATCAGTGTCTGGGCCGTAGAGACTATCCATAAAACACAGAGCAGATATATATATATATATATATATATATATATATATATATATATATATGTATGTATGTGGGATCTGTGACTGCGAATGACATACTGATACGGTACGGATCAGTATTTGTGAACAGTAAAACCCCTATGGCTGTGTGCACGTAGCCTAAAGTAGTGGCAAACAATTAGTTAATCCTATTTTTGGTTCCTGCAGCACGCCATTGGGTTGTGCATAAAAATAAAAATCCCACTGACCAATGTAGGACATGACCTACAATTTGCAAAAATTCTGAAACTCCTCATTCAATATTTAAAAAAAAAAAAAAAAAAAAAAAAATTCCAAAAACATCTCTCAATGTTTTGTTCAGGCACTCGTTGGGTCCATATAACGTAATGCTGGGAATGGCTAGAGGTGAACGGACCGCTACGGGTCTAATTTTGCGTTAAATCTTCCATGGCTTACGTATTAATCTGAAACTGCAGAGACCTATTCACAGACTCTTCGAAAATATCAATAGTACAACTATAAAAACGATACGTCGTCAGCGCAATGTTGTGCAAAAACTAAAACATCACTGTATAGAGGTCAAGGCATAGCAGAAATGAGTGTGCAGATGCGTAAAACCGTACAAAAAAGTAAAAAAATTAAAATAAGCGACACAAACAATTACAAAAACATAAAAAGTACCGCAATATAACAAAAAGAAAATGGAGCCGATACTGATCAACGGAATAAAACCAGAAAATCACTAATACAGGGAATGGTGGGGAATGAAAGTGCACGAGGTGGGATGGATGGAGCTAGGCAGTATGAGTGACTACAGGAATGTCTATTTCAATGGCCGACATCCGGGACCGTGAGGCGTACGAAGGGGCGACGTAGCTGTGCATGCTGGAGGGATGGGAGTAGAGCGGCTGCCAAAATGGCGACGGGAGAGACTTACAGGCACAATACCATAAAAACAGTAACAGCGCTGTGAAATACAAGGCCCCGGAGCTACCTATGGCGACAAAGACGGCAATGTCGTAGGTAAAATACGGCCCGTACTTCCTGTTCAGAACATCGTTATAAAATATCGACCATATGGATGGAGTGAGACTGATGCAACCCGCCAGGATGTACAGCAAGCCCGCCACAAGATGGCAGCCGGAACTGTTGATGACGCACCTGGCGATTTTTAGATTCGGCACGTTGGAGCTAAAGGTGGTGTTACATATTCCGGTTAGGCACAGGACGAGGGCGGAGGCGGCTGTCAGGATGCTGAACGGGAGGGCGAACTGGAGGACGCGGATGTCTATTTGGTCGACGCTGGCGTACCACTTGGTGTCGTAAATCAGGCACTCCCTGGACCACTCCTCCCGGATGCACTTCACCCACATGCCCACGCTGACCGTCAAGTTTTTCTCATTTCGGTTGTAGGTGTACAGCTTCATCTGCCTCCATTGGGGCAACAAGGTGGCCGTAAAAAGACCCGCAATGGAGGCCGTACCGCAGACAAAGGCCAGTAGGGTGACCGCATGCACTTCCTGGCAGCCCATTGTTCTGCTCGGCTCTTCGGGGACCTACATTAAAAAAAAAAAAAAAATTGCATTAGAAGAGGATACAAAAAAAAACTTTAAAAAAATCTATTTGACCCCCCAGTACTTAGCCACTTTTTTCCAGTTGGCCTTGGTCTGTACAACATAAGGAGTCCGTCTATGGTGCAGCAGATGAATATCATGTAGTCAACATGTACCTAACAGATCAAACAATAGTGAGGGCCCTCCTCAGCTGGCGCCAAAGTTTTTGTCCGGCCTCATGCACATGTAGAACATGTGGCTTTGTATTGTGTGCAATGAGGTGATGCTGTATATACCATTGTATAGTCACTATATACAGCCCTGGGTGAGCTCTTACTCTCAGGCAGTGGAATGTGAATCACCCTCAACTTGTTTTAATGGACACAATGGCGTTTCGTGATCACCACAATCGACCCACATAAAGACACCCCGTTGCCGATTTCAGCTCCTTGGACTCTTATGAGCTAAGCTTAATGGTGGAGAGTATGAGACTGAGCAGGGTTACTAGATGTAGGACGGAGTGTGCTCAATCCACAGCAGACGGAAATAATATATCTGACATATCAGGTCTTGTCGCGTTGTGGTAATGTATCTGGGCCTTATCTTTAGTGACAATGTCGCCATATTGTTAAGGATTGGTGTCCCCAGCACTATAGAACAATATGAACACAACCATTATCTGACAGGCCATAGGTGGGGGGGATACTTAGTACCCCGTCAGATGTAGTTATTATGGTGTTCTTACTTTTAGGTGTACTTGTGATTAGTAGGAATCTTGTAAGTGTAAGGTCCGCTTATAGGGTTTTCCAAAAGTAGACACTGATGGCCTATCCTTAGGATAGATGAACAATATCATGATGAGTGAAGGTCCGACACCTGAGACTCCCGCCTATTCCTTGCTGTGCCGCCAGATCTGCACTGTACATAGACGGGTATATCACTTTCTATAATTTGATTTCGTTTTTTTTTTCCTGTAAAAGACTATTTAAAGGCTGCCAGGACTCCTACAAAGCGACTAAGAGTCACAAAAAGTGACAAAGCAGGACTCACAGGGTCTCTCTGAGTGGGGAGGGAGAAGGACTTGAAACCTTTTGATATGAGTGGGGGGAGCAGGACTCACAGACTTTCTCTATGAGTGGGAGGGGGGAGCAGGACTCACAGACTTTCTCTATGAGTGGGAGGGGGGAGCAGGACTCACAGGCTTTCTCTATGAGTGGGAGGGGGGAGCAGGACTCACAGGCTTTCTCTATGAGTGGGAGGGGGGAGCAGGACTCACAGGCTTTCTCTATGAGTGGGAGGGGGGAGCAGGACTCACAGGCTTTCTCTATGAGTGGGAGGGGGGAGCAGGACTCACAGGCTTTCTCTATGAGTGGGAGGGGGGAGCAGGACTCACAGGCTTTCTCTATGAGTGGGAGGGGGGAGCAGGACTCACAGGCTTTCTCTATGAGTGGGAGGGGGGAGCAGGACTCACAGGCTTTCTCTATGAGTGGGAGGGGGGAGCAGGACTCACAGGCTTTCTCTATGAGTGGGAGGGGGGAGCAGGACTCACAGGCTTTCTCTATGAGTGGGAGGGGGGAGCAGGACTCACAGGCTTTCTCTATGAGTGGGAGGGGGGAGCAGGACTCACAGGCTTTCTCTATGAGTGGGAGGGGGGAGCAGGACTCACAGGCTTTCTCTATGAGTGGGAGGGGGGAGCAGGACTCACAGGCTTTCTCTATGAGTGGGAGGGGGGAGCAGGACTCACAGGCTTTCTCTATGAGTGGGAGGGGGGAGCAGGACTCACAGGCTTTCTCTATGAGTGGGAGGGGGGAGCAGGACTCACAGGCTTTCTCTATGAGTGGGAGGGGGGAGCAGGACTCACAGGCTTTCTCTATGAGTGGGAGGGGGGAGCAGGACTCACAGGCTTTCTCTATGAGTGGGAGGGGGGAGCAGGACTCACAGGCTTTCTCTATGAGTGGGAGGGGGGAGCAGGACTCACAGGCTTTCTCTATGAGTGGGAGGGGGGAGCAGGACTCACAGGCTTTCTCTATGAGTGGGAGGGGGGAGCAGGACTCACAGGCTTTCTCTATGAGTGGGAGGGGGGAGCAGGACTCACAGGCTTTCTCTATGAGTGGGAGGGGGGAGCAGGACTCACAGGCTTTCTCTATGAGTGGGAGGGGGGAGCAGGACTCACAGGCTTTCTCTATGAGTGGGAGGGGGGAGCAGGACTCACAGGCTTTCTCTATGAGTGGGAGGGGGGAGCAGGACTCACAGGCTTTCTCTATGAGTGGGAGGGGGGAGCAGGACTCACAGGCTTTCTCTATGAGTGGGAGGGGGGAGCAGGACTCACAGGCTTTCTCTATGAGTGGGAGGGGGGAGCAGGACTCACAGGCTTTCTCTATGAGTGGGAGGGGGGAGCAGGACTCACAGGCTTTCTCTATGAGTGGGAGGGGGGAGCAGGACTCACAGGCTTTCTCTATGAGTGGGAGGGGGGAGCAGGACTCACAGGCTTTCTCTATGAGTGGGAGGGGGGAGCAGGACTCACAGGCTTTCTCTATGAGTGGGAGGGGGGAGCAGGACTCACAGGCTTTCTCTATGAGTGGGAGGGGGGAGCAGGACTCACAGGCTTTCTCTATGAGTGGGAGGGGGGAGCAGGACTCACAGGCTTTCTCTATGAGTGGGAGGGGGGAGCAGGACTCACAGGCTTTCTCTATGAGTGGGAGGGGGGAGCAGGACTCACAGGCTTTCTCTATGAGTGGGAGGGGGGAGCAGGACTCACAGGCTTTCTCTATGAGTGGGAGGGGGGAGCAGGACTCACAGGCTTTCTCTATGAGTGGGAGGGGGGAGCAGGACTCACAGGCTTTCTCTATGAGTGGGAGGGGGGAGCAGGACTCACAGGCTTTCTCTATGAGTGGGAGGGGGGAGCAGGACTCACAGGCTTTCTCTATGAGTGGGAGGGGGGAGCAGGACTCACAGGCTTTCTCTATGAGTGGGAGGGGGGAGCAGGACTCACAGGCTTTCTCTATGAGTGGGAGGGGGGAGCAGGACTCACAGGCTTTCTCTATGAGTGGGAGGGGGGAGCAGGACTCACAGGCTTTCTCTATGAGTGGGAGGGGGGAGCAGGACTCACAGGCTTTCTCTATGAGTGGGAGGGGGGAGCAGGACTCACAGGCTTTCTCTATGAGTGGGAGGGGGGAGCAGGACTCACAGGCTTTCTCTATGAGTGGGAGGGGGGAGCAGGACTCACAGGCTTTCTCTATGAGTGGGAGGGGGGAGCAGGACTCACAGGCTTTCTCTATGAGTGGGAGGGGGGAGCAGGACTCACAGGCTTTCTCTATGAGTGGGAGGGGGGAGCAGGACTCACAGGCTTTCTCTATGAGTGGGAGGGGGGAGCAGGACTCACAGGCTTTCTCTATGAGTGGGAGGGGGGAGCAGGACTCACAGGCTTTCTCTATGAGTGGGAGGGGGGAGCAGGACTCACAGGCTTTCTCTATGAGTGGGGGGTGAAGCAGGACTCACAGGCTTTCTCTATAAGTGGGGGGGGGGGGAAGCAGGACTCACAGGCTTTCTCTATGAGTGGGGGGTGAAGCAGGACTCACAGGCTTTCTCTATAAGTGGGGGGGGGGGGGAGCAGGACTCACAGGCTTTCTCTATGAGTGGGGGGGGAGCAGGACTCACAGGCTTTCTCTATGAGTAGGGGGGAGCAGGACTCAGGCTTTCTCTATGAGTGGGGGGTGAAGCAGGACTCACAGGCTTTCTCTATAAGTGGGGGGGGGGAAGCAGGACTCACAGGCTTTCTCTATGAGTGGGGGGTGAAGCAGGACTCACAGGCTTTCTCTATAAGTGGGGGGGGGGAGCAGGACTCACAGGCTTTCTCTATGAGTGGGGGGGGAGCAGGACTCACAGGCTTTCTCTATGAGTAGGGGGGAGCAGGACTCAGGCTTTCTCTATGAGTAGGGGGGAGCAGGACTCAGGCTTTCTCTATGAGTAGGGGGGAGCAGGACTCACAGGCTTTCTCTATGAGTGGGGGGAGCAGGACTCACAGGCTTTCTCTATGAGTGGGGGGAGCAGGACTCACAGGCTTTCTCTATGAGTGGGGGGAGCAGGACTCACAGGCTTTCTCTATGAGTGGGGGGAGCAGGACTCACAGGCTTTCTCTATGAGTGGGGGGAGCAGGACTCACAGGCTTTCTCTATGAGTGGGGGGAGCAGGACTCACAGGCTTTCTCTATGAGTGGGGGGAGCAGGACTCACAGGCTTTCTCTATGAGTGGGGGGAGCAGGACTCACAGGCTTTCTCTATGAGTGGGGGGAGCAGGACTCACAGGCTTTCTCTATGAGTGGGGGGAGCAGGACTCACAGGCTTTCTCTATGAGTAGGGGGAGCAGGACTCACAGGCTTTCTCTATGAGCAGGCAGGGGTAAGTCTTGAAAGTATTTAAAACACTTGCCACTAATCCTTTATAGTCTTAAAGGTAGACGGTAGAATTTTGCGCTGCTTTAGGCGGATACCGCTCCGATTCTCCATCTCATCATTTACAATATAAGAGTCCTGCTCAATCTTGTTGCAGATCTTGCGATTGATTAAGCCACGAAGTCTGCGACAAGACACTTCTCTGTGTAAGAAGCTTACTAATCAGCGAAAGTGGAAATCTGCCTATACCCTTATAACCCTGATCCATTATATTCCACAGCTGAGCCCTCCTGCATCTTTCAGTGGCCATCGACAATCCATGAATACAGGTCACCGCTATACACTCAGTATATGGACAGTCCCTTACTGAAATAGTTCTGCTATATGAGCCACTATATCTCTCTCCTTGTGTGTGTGTATATATATATATATATATATATATATATATATATATATATATATATATGCACACACATATATACACTGCCTAATTTCATCTTCTGAAAAGGCAAAACCTGGAGGAGTTCCTTGTGTGTCAAGGACTGAGAAGAGCACAATTGCTGCACTTCCCACCCACACACACTGAGACGCCTTGTAATTTGTGAATGCTTTCTACCTTGCAGCGTGTCAGGCCTCGCAGCTTATCTGCAGACTATTTCTACAGTCATTTTCTCTGCAGTTTTTTTGCTTACAATAAGGAGCAGGCAGATTTTCCAATATGAGCTGTATAAGGGAGGTTGCCCCTGTATAGCGGTTTGGTACGCACACCTAGCAGGCGACAGGAGCCTTGCGTCTCCCTTGCGTTCAGAGCTATCTGGCATGTGGTCAATGCGCAGGATGGATATGTGGGATTTAGCAATTCTCTGAGTCACAGATACATTTATTATATCGACTTTGGTGTCACAAGCCGGGACTTGTCACCGTGTCCTGTGTTTTTCTTGATCTGGATCCTGTGTAGGTTGTAATTTTCTCACTGAGTGTCCTAGGGCTGGGAACAGCCGCATACAATGGCTCGTACATATGGCGGTATTACACTGCCATTCTGTATGAGGGCTTCCTTTATTGCAGCCCCAGGATTACACAGAATTGTGGCATGTTCCAACATTATTTCCAGGAGAAAATATTTCAGTGTACACTCCTATCCATAGGTTGTACCCAGTGTTTTAGCTCAGCTCCATGCAAATTAAAAAGGCTGAGCTGCAATATCACACACAACCTGCGGATAACAGTGGCGCTATTTCTACCACAAAGCAAAGGAATCATCGCCTAGATGTGCAAAACAAGCAGTGCTGAAAAGTAAAGAGTTAAGCGAGCCTGTCTGTCCCTATAATAACCAGCTGAACGTCTTGCGCAAGGGACTGAGGTGTCGAAACACCCCATTCGTGGTGTACAGATTGTGTATTCTAATAGTGAAAGTCCTTGTGAGGATCCAAAGGTGCTCGCGATAGTTAATGGGATATTTATATACCTATAAAATGCTCCGCAGATATATAAAGACACCGCAGACTTATAAAGAGGTTCTGTATGCACTTCAAAGGCTCTAGGGGGCACATAGAAAGGCTCCATAGAAATATAAAAGGCTCTGTAGAAATAGAATATGCTTTGTAGAGATATAAAAAGGCTCCATATACATAAGAAGGCTCTGTCTACCTATTAAAAGGCTCCATATACATAAGCAGGCTCTGTCTACCTATAAAAAGGCTCCATAATAATAAGAAGGCTCTGTCTAACTATAAAAAGGCGCCATAGACTTATTGAGAAGTTCTCTATAAAAGGCTCTATATACATCAACAATTGCATATATATATATATATATATATATATATATATATAAAGGCTCCATAGAAATATAAAAGGCTCTATTATAAATATGCTTTGTAGAAATATAAAAAGGCTCCCTATACATAAGCAGGCTCTGTCTACCTATAAAAAGGCTCCATAGACTTATTTAGAAGTTCTGTATACATATAAAAGGCTCCATACAAATATAAAAGGCTCTATATAAATAGAATATGCCTTATAGAAATATAAAAAGGCTCCATATACATAAGCAGGCTCCGTCTACCAATAAAAAGGCTCCATAGACTTATTTAGAAGTTCTGTATAGATGTAAATGGTTCTATGGCCATATAAAAGGCTCCACAGAAACATAAAAGGCTCGGTATACATAACCAGACTGCCTATAAAAAGGCTCCATGTACTCACAAAGAGGTTCTGTATACATAGAAAAGGCTCGATACAAATATAATATGTTTCATAGAAATACAAAAAGTCTCTATCTACAAAAACCATAATCCATAGACTTCTAAAAAGGCTCCATATTATAAAGGATGATGTGAATGAGCCCCGGGTTGTTTATGAGATCTCCGGTGTTCACGCTGTTCCGCTTTCTGAAGTCGGCCCCAGTATCTCCTTGTGTATAGCATCTTCTATGTTTCGCTTCTCCTGCCAGACTCGACAAGCCAAGGATTCAGGAACTGGCAGCGAGCACTTCTGTGCCTCAAAAGCTGTTGGGGGGGGGGGGGGGGGGCTGCAAATGATACCAAGAGGTTGTGCAGTCTTGGCAGCGGCAGATGACAGTTCTTCATCTGCTTGTCAAACCGTGAAGAACCCAGTGACAACCCCGCACAATGACTTATTTACTGCCTCATGGACAGCCATGCCCAAGCTAAAGACAGATTGCCAGAGGGGGATTCGATTTAAGGGAACTATTGTATTGTGACAAAATATATATGTGCCCCCTCCTCCATCCTCGCAGGCCCTGCAATAGGCATAACACAAGGTCAGTCCCTTTAAATAAGTTTTCCCACCACAGGCAATGCAAAGCATCCATATTACTAAGTGATGGGTGAGGATCTGACTACCGGGACCTCATCTGATCCCAAAAATGAAGGGTTTAAATAGAGACCTCCCTTATAGGAGGGGGGGTCATATTAATCACCTTACACATCAGAACCAGCAACATCCCTATCATACAGGTGTCTTATATGGAGGAGCTTCACCCTAATCTGATCCTATACGGCCCCTTTTATTTTTGGATCGGGGCATTTCAGTCTTTACAAACCAGCCGTGAGTTTTGTGGAATCTCTTACCTATATAACCAGTAATAAGAGGTTATTATGGCGCGTATAAAATATAATGAGGCTCGCCCCGGGGCACCTTTGTTGGCTATAATTAGAAGGTACCAATGTAGTGTGGTATAGTCTTTGGGACGGGTCCAGCCCAAACCTACTTCTTCTACATTATCCTCCAATGTGTCTTATTGCCATTTTTTTTAAAGGGGTCTGACCTTACTTAATGTCCATGGGGGTTGTGTGGGGGACCTTGAGTGTAACCATAAGGTGCTCTTAAGAATGCAATGGTAACCGGTGATCTTCAGATGGTAGGGGGGGTTCTTGGATGGTAACAGTGCCCACCCTTACTTTCTGGACACTTGTGGAACTGTAGCGGTTACACACATAGAATGTCTGTCTCTGATTTTTTCTGTATAGCTGATCTCAGCCCTGCTACAATTGTTAGTTATATAGCACTATATATATATATATATATATATATATATATATATATATATATATACACACAGAAAGTATATATAACACACACACAGAAGGTCAGGAATGGCCGAGCAGTTGCTGGAGAACTACAAGTTTCAGAATGACATGTATACATATAAGTCTATAATTGGTTATAAGAAGTTCTGAACTGGGAAATGGGGCTCATCCCGAATGTGTAACCCTCTAACGTTGCGTTCTCCAACCGTTGCTGAACTACAACTCCCAGCAAGTCTCAGGCTGTCAGGGCAAGGCGCAGGTTGGGGAACACGAGGCATGATAGACAGAAACAGCAATATCAGGGGGAACCCCATTTCATACTTCAGAACTTCTTACAACCAATGATATGGATACAGGGCATTCTGAAACGTGTGGTTCCCCAGCACCTGCTCAGCCGTCCCTTGTATGCTTTTCTTTCTGTTTTTACATACACATTGACTATTAGGGGCAGATATCTATCTAACAGAGTTGAAATGGTCATTTAACCCTTCAATGGCTCGCCTTCTACACATACCTGTTCTACTTGTATTAGGGTTATACGTTTCTCACAAAAATACACAAACAAGAATAGGACATGCAATTACAAGCGCTGATTTTAGGGCAACCACTTGACGTCAAATAAGAGTCCAGTTAGGGTAATGCAGTCAGTAGTTCACCCCCGATGACTAACTCGGCTCTGCTACATCTACATCTTACTTTCTTAGAAGATCAGTGTCTTATTCAGGTATCTGGTCAGCCAAGTGATTCATTGTAACAATTTTTGTAACAAATCAGATTTTTGTTCTATTTAAGCTACTTTTGTCGAATGTAAGCTTATAATTGTCCACCAGTTATAGATCGGCGCCCACAACTGGTCAGATATATGAATCCCCCTCTATAGACCCTGGTCGGCTATATGAATACCCCTGTATATACCCTGGTCAGCTATATGACTACCCCTGTATATACCCTGGTCAGATATATCCCCCTCTATATACCCTGGTCAGCTATATGACTACCCCTGTATATACCCTGGTCAGATATATGACTACCCCTGTATATACCCTGGTCAGCTATATGACTACCCCTGTATATACCCTGGTCAGATATATGAATCCCCCTCTATATACCCTATAGATCTCCTGGTCCCCCTGCAGACACTGTCACAGCCAACATGAGTCACCTCTGCTATACCCTGTGCTGCAGTGTCTACCGCATCTATAGGGCTAAGGGGCCACAGCTCAGAGAAGACCCCCCCCCCCCCCAGCATGCACACCCCACCTGTAGCTTCCCAAACTACAAGCGCCAACCCCTGCACCTCCCACCTGCAAGTTTTGCAGCCCTCCCACCCCACCTGCGGCGGACGGATCACCGCACAGTATGTACACTGCTCTATACAGGACCCCCCACATACACGGCACTGACCTAGCGGCGGCAGCAGACAGGGGGAGACACTGAGCGGAGCAGGAAGCCTGGCCGCGGCTACACCGGAGCAGCTCTGGTAGGTGTGGTGACGTAGGAGGCACGTGATGCAGGGAGGGTCACGTGACGCGTCCCTGAAAATTTCCGCTCTGGGGGTCTGACAGGACGGCGGCTGTGCACACACTGCGGCATATGCGGCTGATAGCGACTGTGCGCCCTGACAATGACTGTGTGCATGTTCACACCAAGCGGTTCTGTCAGGCACCCGAAGTGAAAAACGAAACAACTTTACTAATAATTCTAATTAATATTCTCCAACTCTTTTGTATCCAGTCCAGTAAGGATGTGATATATATATATATATATATATATGTAATGTCATTTATGTTATAATATATATATATATATATATATGTTATCCGTTATGTATTATATAATATGTTATCTCTCATCCCTTATTTTATAGCTACATACACTCACCGGCCACTTTATTAGGTACACCATGCTAGTAACGGGTTGGACCCCCTTTTGCCTTCAGAACTGCCTCAATTCTTCGTGGCATAGATACAACAAGGTGCTGGAAGCATTCCTCAGAGATTTTGGTCCATATTGACATGATGGCATCACACAGTTGCAGTCGCAGATTTGTCGGCTGCACATCCATGATGCGAATCTCCCGTTCCACCACATCCCAAAGATGCTCCTCTATTGGATTGAGATCTGGTGACTGTGGAGGCCATTGGAGTACAGTGAACTCATTGTCATGTTCAAGAAACCAGTCTGAGATGATTCCAGCTTTATGACATGGCATTGCATTATCCTGCTGAAAGTAGCCATCAGATGTTGGGTACATTGTGGTCATAAAGGGATGGACATGGTCAGCAACAATACTCAGGTAGGCTTTGGCGTTGCAACGATGCTCAATTGGTACCAAGGGGCCCAAAAAAATTGCCAAGAAAATATTCCCCACACCATGACACCACCACCACCAGCCTGAACCGTTACCGATACAAGGCAGGATGGATCCATGCTTTCATGATGTTGACGCCAAACTCTGACCCTACCATCCGAATGTCGCAGCAGAAATCGAGACTCATCAGACCAGGCAACGTTTTTCCAATCTTCAATTGTCCAATTTCGATGAGCTTGTGCAAATTGTAGCCTCAGTTTCCTGTTCTTAGCTGAAAGGAGTGGCACCCGGTGTGGTCTTCTGCTGCTGTAGCCCATCTGCCTCAAAGTTGGATGTACTGTGCGGCGTTCAGAGATGCTCTTCTGGCTACCTTGGTTGTAACGGGTGGCTATTTGAGTCACTGTTGCCTTTCTATCAGCTCGAACCAGTCTGGCCATTCTCCTCTGATCTCTGGCATCAACAACGCATTTCCGCCCACAGAACTGCCGCTCACTGGATGTTTTTTCTTTTTCGGACCATTCTCTGTAAACCCTAGAGATGGTTGTGCGTGAAAATCCCAGTAGATCAGCAGTTTCTGAAATACTCAGACCAGCCCTTCTGGCACCAACAACCATGCCACGTTCAAAGGCACTCAAATCACCTTTCTTCCCCATACTGATGCTCGGTTTGAACTGCAGGAGATTGTCTTGACCATGTCTACATGCCTAAATGCACTGAGTTGCCGCCATGTGATTGGCTGATTAGAAATTAAGTGTTAACGAGCAGTTGGACAGGTGTACCTAATAAAGTGGCCGGTGAGTGTATATAATATACTATATAATGTTATAGTCACCATTAACCCTTTCACATCTGCACAGGCCTCTCAGACCCACTGAGGGACCCGCACGACTGAGAGTCGGACCACAACGCTGACCCAGACCCCATTGACTATGCACTTAGCCTCAGTTCACATCTGCACCAGAGTCTCGGCTGCAGAAATCGGCAGAGAAAAGTCCCGCACAGAAGATTTTTCGCTCTGTTGCTCTCGGTATGGTTTAAAGGGGCTCTATCAGCAAAATCCTGCAGATAGAGCCCTACATATGCGTGCATAGCCTTTAAAAAGGCTATTCAGGCACTGTAAAAGTTAAATTAAACTACCCCCCCCCCCCGTTTTAAAATAATAACTTAAAAAAGAATGTTCTCTACTTACGGAACGTGCACCCTGGGCGGGCATTCAGGGTGCGCCGTCTTCTTCTTCCCCGCCACTTCTTCCTCTGACGTCTTCGGGTCCCATCCTCCTCCGGCGCTTGCTCGTGGACACTGATAAAAAAAAAATAGCCCGGGCGCATGCGCAGTAGCCGTTGTAGAAGCCGCGTGCTACTGCGCATGCGCCCGGGCTATTTTTTTTTTTTATCAGTGTCCGCGAGCAAGCGCCGGAGGAGGACGGCACCCGAAGACGTCAGAGGAAGAAGAGGCGGGGAAGAAGAAGACGGCGCACCCTGAATGCCCGCCCAGGGTGCACGTTCCGTATGTAGAGAACATTCTTTTTTAAGTTATTATTTTAAAACGGGGGGGTAGTTTAATATAACATTTACAGTGCCTGAATAGCCTTTTTAAAGGCTATTCACGCATATGTAGGGCTCTATCTGCAGGATTTTGCTGATAGAGCCCCTTTAAGGGAGCCTTCACACGGAGTAAACGCGCCTGTATTTTTGCAAAATACACCTGTACAAATAAGGGCTAGTTCACACGGGGACATGGACGCTGATTTTGACAGCTGATTTCGCGGCCAAATCAGCCTCCATAAAATGTAGCCCTATGTGAATTGCTAGCTTTTTTTTTCTGCTAGCTTTTTTTATTGCTAGCTTTTTTTGCTAGCAGAAAAAGAAGCAACATGACCTTTCTTCAGGTGTTTAACGCCTGAAAAAATTAATAGGAGTCTATGGGGCACTGAAAAAACCGCTAGCGGTTTTTGGTCGCTTATTTTTGCAGCTGTTTTGGCAAAAACAGCGACTGAAACCGCTAGCGGTTTTTTTATCATGTACTTTTTTGTAATACAAAAAAAAAAAGCTTCAAAAAAACAGTGACTGAAAAAGCGTCAAAAACAGCGTCCAATGCAAAAAACAGTGTCCAAAAAAAGCGACGCTGAAAAATCAGTGACAAAATCAGCTAGGCTTTTTTCACGTGTGAACTAAGACTCCCATTGACTTTAATGATATTTTTTACACGTGTAAAAATACGCCTGTAAAATGTCATTGAAGTCAATGGGAGTCTTATTTTTACACGTGTATTTTGCAAAAATACAGGCGCGTTTACTCCGTGTGAAGGCGTCTGCCGGTGACCAGTGTTTTAGCAGACTGGCTCTATGTCACTCAGGTCCCCTGGCAGACCCAGACAGTGGAGAAAGCTCAGTGCAGATGTGAACAAGGCCTTAATGTCTGTTGCTGTTGTCCTATGACAGAAATGGACATTAGCAATGGTAGTGTGAACCCACCCTTAGAGCCAGGGTTACATGTCAACTTTTGGCTGCAACTCGCATTGTGCCCCTGAGGATACTGCAACTATGAATTTGATGCCTTAAAATCTGCCTGAAATCTACCCCTCAATCATTTCTATTGGAGACAGTAGATGATTTTTCTCATCCTGTTCGTTCCTAAGGCCCCATTCACACGGGGCAGATTTTGGTGCGGAATCCACGTCATAATCCGCCCCCTCACAATAGCAGTCTATGTAGACTGCTAGCACTCTTTTTTCCATGAGCGGCAACAAAAAGAAGCGAGCTGCCCTTTCCTCAGGTGGATTCCATGGCTGATTCTGCCTCGCGACAGCACACTCCGGACTAAGCCCATTCATTTGGGCCTACGCCGGTCCGGAGTGCCACCACTGTTGGAAGTTGCGGCAGGTGGATTTTGGCCATATTCTGACACGGCTTCCCGCGTCAGAATCAGGATCAAAATCCGCCATCCGCACCCCGTGTGAACAAAACGGCGCGGATACCGCACATATTATGGTGCTTTCTGGTACCCGCGCAGAATCCGTGCGGGATCGGTGCCAGAGTCCGCGCAGTAAAAAAGCCTTCTTATAGGACACTATTCCACACGGATACAGCATGGGAACGCGCCATAATATGCGCGGTATCTGCTCCATTTTGCTCCGTCTGAATGTCCCCTTTGGATTCCGCTTGAGGCCAAGCAGAAAAAATTTACTTCAAATTTCTGAAATAGAAATTTCCTACTTGAGAAATTCAGCATCAAATTCCTACTTGTGAACACACAGAACTCGAGAGGTTTTTTTATTACCATCCCTGCCTTCCTGATCTCTGTGTACACAGCTATGGGAGAGGCCATGATACGGCTCCTCTCTGACCTAGCAGTCATGTTCACCAGGAACTGTAAGAGCTGCTGGGTCCTAGAGAATACAGATCGACTCTCCAGTACATGTTGGGAGGCTGCTAAATGTATTAGCCCTTGTTACAGGAGAAATCAGCCCCCCCCCCTCCAAAAACAAATGGACTGTTAACATACCCCCAAAGGGCATTATGACAATATGGGCTTATTGTAAAAAAAAAAAGGAAATAAAATGCCACATAATAAAAAAAATTAAAGTAAAATAATTATACTTTTAAAAAAAACCACCCACATCACAGGCTCTAGCCAAAAGATTATTAACGGAGAGGAAAAACTATTTTAGGCTAAGACTCGGTTCACATCTGCACCCGGTCTCCTTATGGGCATTCCGTTCACCTCTCCACATTTTTTGCCCTTCCCAAGCAGAAACTGAACGGAAACCACGCGGACCCCATTATAGTCTATGGGGCCGGGGTTTCCTAAGGTAACTGCTTTTTTATCCCTGTACTGTGACATCACTGTGTGTATTATCCCTGTAGTGTGACATCACTGTGTGTATTATCTCTGTACTGTGACATCACTGTGTGTATTATCTCTGTACTGTGACATCACTGTGTGTATTATCTCTGTACTGTGACATAACTGTGTGTATTATCTCTGTACTGTGACATCACTGTGTGTATTATCTCTGTACTGTGACATCACTGTGTGTATTATCTCTGTACTGTGACATCACTGTGTGTATTATCTCTGTACTGTGACATCACTGTGTGTATTATCCTGTACTGTTACATCACTGTGTGTATTATCTCTGTACTGTGACATCACTGTGTGTATTATCCCTGCACTGTGACATCACTGTGTGTATTATCTCTGTACTGTGACATCACTGTGTGTATTATCCCTGTACTGTGACATCACTGTGTGTATTATCTCTGTACTGTGACATCACTGTGTGTATTATCCCTGTACTGTGACATCACTGTGTGTATTATCCTGTACTGTTACATCACTGTGTGTATTATCTCTGTACTGTGACATCACTGTGTGTATTATCCCTGCACTGTGACATCACTGTGTGTATTATCTCTGTACTGTGACATCACTGTGTGTATTATCCCTGTACTGTGACATCACTGTTTGTATTATCTCTGTACTGTGACATCACTGTGTGTATTATCCCTGTACTGTGACATCACTGTGTGTATTATCCTGTACTGTGACATCACTGTGTGTATTATCCCTGTACTGTGACATCACTGTGTGTATTATCCTGTACTGTGGCATCACTGTGTGTATTATCCCTGTACTGTGACATCACTGTGTGTATTATCCCTGTACTGTGACATCACTGTGTGTATTATCTCTGTACTGTGACATCACTGTGTGTATTATCCTGTACTGTGACATCACTGTGTGTATTATCCTGTACTGTGACATCACTGTGTGTATTATCTCTGTACTGTGACATCACTGTGTGTATTATCCTGTACTGTGACATCACTGTGTGTATTATCTCTGTACTGTGACATCACTATGTGTATTATCCCTGTACTGTGACATCACTGTCTGTATTATCTCTGTACTGTGACATCACTGTGTGTATTATCTCTGTATTGTGACATCACTGTGTGTATTATCTCTGTACTGTGACATCACTGTGTGTATTATCCTGTACTGTGACATCACTGTGTGTATTATCCCTGTACTGTGACATCACTGTGTGTATTATCCCTGTACTGTGACATCACTGTGTGTATTATCCCTGTACTGTGACATCACTGTGTGTATTATCCCTGTACTGTGACATCACTGTGTGTATTATCCCTGTACTGTGACATCACTATGTGTATTATCCCTGTACTGTGACATCATTGTGTGTATTATCTCTGTACTGTGACATCACTATGTGTATTATCCCTGTACTGTGACATCACTGTGTGTATTATCTCTGTATTGTGACATCACTGTGTGTATTATCCCTGTACTGTGACATCACTGTGTGTATTATCCCTGTACTGTGACATCACTGTGTGTATTATCTCTGTACTGTGACATCACTGTGTGTATTATCCTGTACTGTGACATCACTGTGTGTATTATCTCTGTACTGTGACATCACTGTGTGTATTATCTCTGTATTGTGACATCACTGTGTGTATTATCCCTGTACTGTGACATCACTGTGTGTATTATCTCTGTATTGTGACATCACTGTGTGTATTATCCCTGTACTGTGACATTACTGTGTGTATTATCCCTGTACTGTGACATCACTGTGTGTATTATCCCTGTACTGTGACATCACTGTGTGTATTATCTCTGTATTGTGACATCACTGTGTGTATTATCCCTGTACTGTGACATCACTGTGTGTATTATCTCTGTATTGTGACATCACTGTGTGTATTATCTCTGTACTGTGACATCACTGTGTGTATTATCCCTGTACTGTGACATCACTGTGTGTATTATCCCTGTACTGTGACATCACTGTGTGTATTATCCCTGTACTGTGACATCACTGTGTGTATTATCCTGTACTGTGACATCACTGTGTGTATTATCCTGTACTGTGACATCACTGTGTGTATTATCTCTGTACTGTGACATCACTGTGTGTATTATCTCTGTACTGTGACATCACTGTGTGTATTATCCTGTACTGTGACATCACTGTGTGTATTATCTCTGTACTCTGACATCACTGTGTGTATTATCCCTGTACTGTGACATCACTGTGTGTATTATCTCTGTACTGTGACATCACTGTGTGTATTATCTCTGTACTGTGACATCACTGTGTGTATTATCTCTGTACTCTGACATCACTGTGTGTATTATCCCTGTACTGTGACATCACTGTGTGTATTATCTCTGTACTGTGACATCATTGTGTGTATTATCCTGTACTGTGACATCACTGTGTGTATTATCCTGTACTGTGACATCACTGTGTGTATTATCTCTGTACTGTGACATCACTGTGTGTATTATCCTGTACTGTGACATCACTGTGTGTATTATCCTGTACTGTGACATCACTGTGTGTATTATCCTGTACTGTGACATCACTGTGTGTATTATCCCTGTACTGTGACATCACTGTGTGTATTATCTCTGTACTGTGACATCACTGTGTGTATTATCCCTGTACTGTGACATCACTGTGTGTATTATCCTGTACTGTGACATCACTGTGTGTATTATCCTGTACTGTGACATCACTGTGTGTATTATCCTGTACTGTGACATCACTGTATTATCTCTGTACTGTGACATCACTGTGTGTATTATCTCTGTACTGTAACATCACTGTGTGTATTATCTCTGTATTGTGACATCACTGTGTGTATTATCCCTGTACTGTAACATCACTGTGTGTATTATCTCTGTACTGTGACATCACTGTGTGTATTATCCTGTACTGTGACATCACTGTGTGTATTATCTCTGTACTGTGACATCACTGTGTGTATTATCCCTGTACTGTGACATCACTGTGTGTATTATCTCTGTACTGTGACATCACTGTGTGTATTATCCCTGTACTGTGACATCACTGTGTGTATTATCTCTGTATTGTGACATCACTGTGTGTATTATCCCTGTACTGTGACATCACTGTGTGTATTATCTCTGTACTGTGACATCACCGTGTGTATTATCCTGTACTGTGACATCACTGTGTGTATTATCTCTGTACTGTGACATCACTGTGTGTATTATCTCTGTATTGTGACATCACTGTGTGTAGTATCCCTGTACTGTGACATCACTGTGTGTATTATCCTGTACTGTGACATCACTGTGTGTATTATCTCTGTACTGTGACATCACTGTGTGTATTATCCCTGTACTGTGACATCACTGTGTGTATTATCCCTGTACTGTGACATCACTGTGTGTATTATCCTGTACTGTGACATCACTGTGTGTATTATCCTGTACTGTGACATCACTGTGTGTATTATCCTGTACTGTGACATCACTGTGTGTATTATCCTGTACTGTGACATCACTGTGTGTATTATCCCTGTACTGTGACATCACTGTGTGTATTATCCTGTACTGTGACATCACTGTGTGTATTATCCTGTACTGTGACATCACTATGTGTATTATCCTGTACTGTGACATCACTGTGTGTATTATCCTGTACTGTGACATCACTGTGTGTATTATCTCTGTACTGTAACATCACTGTGTGTATTATCCCTGTACTGTGACATCACTGTGTGTATTATCTCTGTACTGTGACATCACTGTGTGTATTATCTCTGTACTGTGACGTCACTGTGTGTATTATCCTGTACTGTGACATCACTGTGTGTATTATCCCTGTACTGTGACATCACTGTGTGTATTATCCCTGTACTGTGACATCACTGTGTGTATTATCTCTGTACTGTGACATCACTGTGTGTATTATCCCTGTAGTGTGACATCACTGTGTGTATTATCCCTGTACTGTGACATCACTGTCTGTATTATCTCTGTACTGTGACATCACTGTGTGTATTATCTATGTACTGTGACATCACTGTGTGTATTATCTCTGTATTGTGACATCACTGTGTGTATTATCTCTGTACTGTGACATCACTATGTGTATTATCCCTGTACTGTGACATCACTGTCTGTATTATCTCTGTACTGTGACATCACTGTGTGTATTATCCCTGTACTGTGACATCACTGTGTGTATTATCTCTGTACTGTGACATCACTGTGTGTATTATCTCTGTACTGTGACATCACTGTGTGTATTATCCTGTACTGTGACATCACTGTGTGTATTTTCCCTGTACTCTGACATCACTGTGTGTATTATCCCTGTACTGTGACATCACTGTGTGTATTATCTCTGTACTGTGACATCACTGTGTGTATTATCTCTGTACTGTGACATCACTGTGTGTATTATCTCTGTACTCTGACATCACTGTGTGTATTATCCCTGTACTGTGACATCACTGTGTGTATTATCTCTGTACTGTGACATCACTGTGTGTATTATCCTGTACTGTGACATCACTGTGTGTATTATCTCTGTACTGTGACATCACTGTGTGTATTATCCTGTACTGTGACATCACTGTGTGTATTATCCTGTACTGTGACATCACTGTGTGTATTATCCTGTACTGTGACATCACTGTGTGTATTATCCCTGTACTGTGACATCACTGTGTGTATTATCTCTGTACTGTGACATCACTGTGTGTATTATCCCTGTACTGTGACATCACTGTGTGTATTATCCTGTACTGTGACATCACTGTGTGTATTATCCTGTACTGTGACATCACTGTGTGTATTATCCTGTACTGTGACATCACTGTATTATCTCTGTACTGTGACATCACTGTGTGTATTATCTCTGTACTGTAACATCACTGTGTGTATTATCTCTGTATTGTGACATCACTGTGTGTATTATCCCTGTACTGTAACATCACTGTGTGTATTATCTCTGTACTGTGACATCACTGTGTGTATTATCCCTGTACTGTGACATCACTGTGTGTATTATCTCTGTATTGTGACATCACTGTGTGTATTATCCCTGTACTGTGACATCACTGTGTGTATTATCTCTGTACTGTGACATCACCGTGTGTATTATCCTGTACTGTGACATCACTGTGTGTATTATCTCTGTACTGTGACATCACTGTGTGTATTATCTCTGTATTGTGACATCACTGTGTGTAGTATCCCTGTACTGTGACATCACTGTGTGTATTATCCTGTACTGTGACATCACTGTGTGTATTATCTCTGTACTGTGACATCACTGTGTGTATTATCCCTGTACTGTGACATCACTGTGTGTATTATCCCTGTACTGTGACATCACTGTGTGTATTATCCTGTACTGTGACATCACTGTGTGTATTATCCTGTACTGTGACATCACTGTGTGTATTATCCTGTACTGTGACATCACTGTGTGTATTATCCTGTACTGTGACATCACTGTGTGTATTATCCCTGTACTGTGACATCACTGTGTGTATTATCCTGTACTGTGACATCACTGTGTGTATTATCCTGTACTGTGACATCACTATGTGTATTATCCTGTACTGTGACATCACTGTGTGTATTATCCTGTACTGTGACATCACTGTGTGTATTATCTCTGTACTGTAACATCACTGTGTGTATTATCCCTGTACTGTGACATCACTGTGTGTATTATCTCTGTACTGTGACATCACTGTGTGTATTATCTCTGTACTGTGACGTCACTGTGTGTATTATCCTGTACTGTGACATCACTGTGTGTATTATCCCTGTACTGTGACATCACTGTGTGTATTATCCCTGTACTGTGACATCACTGTGTGTATTATCTCTGTACTGTGACATCACTGTGTGTATTATCCCTGTAGTGTGACATCACTGTGTGTATTATCCCTGTACTGTGACATCACTGTCTGTATTATCTCTGTACTGTGACATCACTGTGTGTATTATCTATGTACTGTGACATCACTGTGTGTATTATCTCTGTATTGTGACATCACTGTGTGTATTATCTCTGTACTGTGACATCACTATGTGTATTATCCCTGTACTGTGACATCACTGTCTGTATTATCTCTGTACTGTGACATCACTGTGTGTATTATCTCTGTATTGTGACATCACTGTGTGTATTATCTCTGTACTGTGACATCACTATGTGTATTATCCCTGTACTGTGACATCACTGTCTGTATTATCTCTGTACTGTGACATCACTGTGTGTATTATCCTGTACTGTGACATCACTGTGTGTATTATCGCTGTACTGTGACATCACTGTGTGTATTATCTCTGTACTGTGACATCACTGTGTGTATTATCCCTGTACTGTGACATCACTGTGTGTATTATCCTGTACTGTGACATCACTGTGTGTATTATCCCTGTACTGTGACATCACTGTGTGTATTATCTCTGTACTGTGACATCACTGTGTGTATTATCCCTGTACTGTGACATCACTGTGTGTATTATCTCTGTACTGTGACATCACTGTGTGTATTATCCTGTACTGTGACATCACTGTGTGTATTATCTCTGTACTGTGACATCACTGTGTGTATTATCCTGTACTGTGACATCACTGTGTGTATTATCCTGTACTGTGACATCACTGTGTGTATTATCCCTGTACTGTGACATCACTGTGTGTATTATCTCTGTACTGTGACATCACTGTGTGTATTATCCTGTACTGTGACATCACTGTGTGTATTATCCTGTACTGTGACATCACTGTGTGTATTATCCCTGTACTGTGACATCACTGTGTGTATTACTTGTGTATTACAAGTTGTGAATTTGCAGATACAGGGGACACAGTACACTGGAGCCCATTACGTTTTTCTTACCTGTTATGCCTCTGCTATAACATTACATGATCGGAGTATTCTGCAGTGTGTTCCTCTATGACCTCCTGTAACAATGGCCAACACTGGATCCTTCCCTCCTGCAGGAATTGCTGTGTGTTCTGTCCTGTCACCTCTGCATTGCAAGTAATAAAAGCGCCAATTGAAACTGCAGCAACAATTAGATAACAGGTCACATTGTGCTGTGGGGTTTTAGTCGCAGACCACAGCAGGTTAGCCTTCGGCAGGTCACCCACCGGAAAGTTCAGGGCGGCGAATCCTGACATGTGACCCTGACCAGAAAAGAGAATCTCCTGCTGCTCTTGTTTTCGTGACTATTACATTTAATAAGTATTTTATCATAATGACTCTAATAATTCTCTATTTTCTACTACAGGAGGATTATCAATTACATTCTGTTTACAAATCCAAAGTGCTGGAGTTTCCTCTGGATGAGCTGCCATCTGGTGAGTACGACGGGAAGTTTCATGTCATTATTATTCTACTGTATAGAGCGGAATCCTATCATCTGTGTAGTATTAGATACTGTGTGTATATATAGATAGATAGATAGATAGATAGATAGATAGGAGATAGATAGATAGATAGATAGATAGATAGATAGATAGATAGATAGATAGGAGATAGATAGATAGATAGATAGATAGATAGATAGATAGGAGATAGATAGATAGATAGATAGATAGGAGATAGATAGATAGATAGATAGATAGATAGATAGATAGGAGATAGATAGATAGATAGATAGATAGATAGATAGATAGATAGATAGATAGGAGATAGATAGATAGATAGATAGATAGATAGATAGATAGGAGATAGATAGATAGATAGATAGATAGATAGATAGATAGATAGGAGATAGATAGATAGATAGATAGATAGATAGATAGGAGATAGATAGATAGATAGGAGATAGATAGATAGATAGATAGATAGATAGATAGATAGATAGGAGATAGATAGATAGATAGATAGATAGATAGATAGATAGGAGATAAATAGATAGATAGGAGATAGATAGATAGATAGATAGATAGATAGATAGATAGATAGGAGATAAATAGATAGATAGGAGATAGATAGGAGATAGATAGATAGATAGATAGATAGATAGATAGATAGATAGATAGGAGATAGATAGATAGATAGATAGGAGATAGATAGATAGATAGATAGATAGATAGATAGATAGATAGGAGATAGATAGATAGATAGATAGATAGATAGATAGATAGATAGATAGGAGATAGATAGAGAGAGAGATAGGAGAGAGAGAGAGAGAGAGATAGATAGATAGATAGATAGATAGATAGATAGATAGATAGATATGTTCTAGACATAGAGGTCAGCCTAGGACATGCTTCATGTTAGGTCCGTCTGCCGGGACCTTAGTATAATTACAAGTAATTGCTTGGACGTCTTAATGAATCGGGAGCCTTTTACTTTCATCTCCACTCAATTTTCTTCCCATTTAGAATTCTGGTCATTGAATGAGACATCTGTGAAGCTGAGTCAGACGCCGGGACCTCGGAGGAAAAAGAGAAATGTGAGGAACGCAGTGAAATGGGCAATTACAGTGTAGAGAAAACAATGATCCTAGAAATTCGCTGTCACTCCCATCGTACACAGTAATGGGATCTGCCGATCAGTGGGGTCAGACCTCTGAGATCCACACGAATCCTGACGGGGAAGCGGTGCTAGTTTAGTTCTGCACCCTCGGCATGCATGACCACTACTCATTCACTTCTTTGGGACCGGCCGAGTGTTATACCCAGCGATCTCTGACAATCCCATAGATGAGAATTTAGGAGTGATCATACCAAAGCTCCATTCACCTATGGGACTTGGCTACCCCGTTCTCATGATTGGTAGGGATTAGAGATGAGCGAACACTGTTCGGATCAGCCGATCCGAACGGCACGCACCCATAGAAATGAATGGAAGCACCTGGCATGTACACTTTGCCGGCGGCCGGCCAGCGTCACAGGTGTTTCCATTCATTTCTATGGGTGCGTGCCGTTCGGATCGGCTGATCCGAACAGTGTTCGCTCATCTCTAGTAGGGATCACAGCAGATGGGGCCCTAGTATTCATAGATTTATCATCAGTTCTGTGTGTAGATAATGAAAATCTGTCATGGCCAAAAGCAAACACAAAATAATAGAGGGGGTCCTAAAATTTGCACCATCTATGTTCAGGGAGCGCAGAGGAGCTGTAGTCCGTTCTATCGATGAACAGAGTACAGGTGCAATAAATGGGTCCTCCTTATTAGTCTGAGGTTATTAAGTACAGTAATGTGCAAAAGTTTTAGGCAGTGTGTGTGGGGGAAAAACTGCTGCTTTCGGGAACAGAAGGGTTTGTGGTTTATTTTTGTCGGAATGAAGAAAAGAGAAATCTAAATCCCATCAATATTTGGTGTGACCTTTGGAGGAGGAGTCCTGGAAGTGATGATACGGCCCCCACAGATATAGCCCTGATCTCAACATCGTCCAGTCTGTCTGGGATGACATGAAGAGACAGACGGATTGGAGCAAGCCGACATCCACAGAAGATCTGTGCTTAGTTCTCCAAGATGGCGGCGAGAAGAACCTCCAAATCTGTCAAAAACTGTCTGCAAGTACTGAGAACTGATGGAAGGCAAAGGGCAAAGGTCACACCGAATATTAATAGGATTTACATTTCTCTTGTCTTTATTTACTTCTTAATATATTTATCTATACAGCACCAACATATTCTACATCACTTTACAGATAAATATACAATAGGAGTGAGGGCCCTGCACAACTTGCAATCTATGGGGAAATAAGATAAGATAATCCTTTACATACAAGAAGTCTGAGGGCTTGTTTGGTACAATGGTCTGGTCATCTATTAATACATAAGGCCATATAACTGAAGCTGTATAAGCTATCACCAGCCGGTATGTGTGAATATACAGATACTAAGTGCAAGGTAACTTCTAGATGGAGGAATAGCGTAGAAAGGATAGCTTAGGGTAAGAAATGTGTATGACATTTGACCTATACAGATATGTTAATTGAAAAAAAAAAACATGTAAACTACCATATATACTCGAGTATAAGCTTACACTCGGGTCATTACGGTAATTCAGCAATATCATAGTTCCAGACCGAGCATCTGGACCCGGCATACAGACACCAGGGCAGGTGCCGGGCCGCAGCATCGCCACGCTCCTGTTAGAAGCGTGGCGAAGCTGTTCAAACTGCAGAAGTACTTACGGTACGTCTGCTAGCAGGCCCGGAACACAGAGCCCATCCCCCACATGCACACACACACTACTCTATGACACGCGGGGTGACGTGGCCACATAACCTCAGGTCCACACCCGGCGTGTGTCTGCGTTCCAGCCCTGCTAGCAGAAGTACCGGAAGTACTGTACTTCTGCAGTTTGAAATGAACAGCATTGCCACGCTTGTGCCAGGAGCGTGGCGATGCTGCAATCCGGCACTCGCCCCGGTGTATGGATGCCAGGTCTGGATGCCGGGTCTGTAGCTATAATGGCGCCGCTCTGCTCCAGAGCGGTCGCCATGGCAACCGGCACCTCCAAGTTACAGCGGAGATGCCCTCCGCGGGTGGCACTGGAAGCCTCTGAGGGGAACCGCTGCAGGGAAGTGGCAGGTGCCACCATGCCCCTGGAGAAAGGAGGGAGCGGCCACAACCGCTCTCTCGAGTGCGTCCCTGAAGTGCTGAGGGAGATCCCCTGCCGCCGGCAGGAGCGCTGAGGCCGGACCTGAAGGAAGACCTCGGCCGCCGGACCTGAAGGAGAACTGCAGCCCAGGAATCCCCTCAGCGCTTCTGCCGGCGGCCGGCTGCAGTTCCCCTTCAGGTCCGGCCGGCCGAGGTTCTCATTCAGGTCTGCCCCTCAGCGCTCCTACCGGGGATTCCCCTCAGCGCTTCTGTAAAGTCATTTCTATGCAGCCTGCAAAAGAAATGACGACTTTTGCAATGTATTTCAATGCATTGCATTAGTGATCAGACCCCCTGGGGTTCAAGACCCCCTAGGGGGTCTAATAAGTGCAAAAAAAAAAAAAGTAAAAAATAAAAAAAATAAAGTATTAAAAATTCAAATCCTCCCCCTTTCCCTAAAACGCATATAATTAATATCTAATACTATGAAACACATACACGTTAGTTATCCTTGTGTCCGAAAACGCCCGCTCTACAAATCTATAAAAATATTTTTCCTGTACGGTAAATGCTGTAGCGGGAAAAAAAAGTTGTCTAACTGCCCCTTCCCTGAGACTGTTTTTTTTTTTTCCCCCACTTGGAATTCAGCCTGACTACAGCCAGGCTGAATATAGAGTATATGCAGTGCTCCTGTTCCATCGGGAAGGGGTTAATAGGAGCACTGCAGATCCCCTATATTCAACCAGACTGAATTCCAAGTGGGGGGAAAATCCCAGTCCTCAAGCTCAGGGAAGGGGCAGACAGACAACCAAAACACCCCCTCCCCTTCCCCAGCACCTACTGCACCCAAAATCTCCGACCATTTTCATTTTTGATATTTTCCAGTAGCTGCTGCATTTCACCCCCTCGGCTTATACTGGAGTCAATAAGTTTTCCCAGTTTTTTTGTGGTAAAATTAGGGGCCTCGGCTTATATTTGGGTCGGCTTATACTCGAGTATATACGGTATTAACCCTTCTGTTTCTGAAAGCATTCTTTCTTTGCAGCATTTTTCCATATCTTCCGAAATGTTTTGCTCAGTACTGTGTATATTAGGGAAGTGCTGGGAGTACAACTCCCTAAGCTACATGGGAAAGTTTATTTTTGTCTTAAAAGCCATGTCCCTATGTGCAACCAGTAAAATGAATAATAAAAAGCCCCTCTCCTACCATTTCATGTCTAAAGTTCCCAGTGCTTTTATGTGTCTGCATGGTAACAGACTACAGATAATCCCTACGTAGTCTGATCTTGTGCTTAGATGCCGTCCATCTATCTCCTCCTTAGTAGAATCAGGCTACAAAGGGTTCAGGGAAGCCTTGCCAAGAAAGAACATGTCACTGTGCAGTGGAAAACGCAATACTATCCACATCAAAAACCAGTGTGAATACCCCCTTAGGGACAGAATATTCCAGTTTTAATAAAATACAGCCTGTAAATGAGATATTATTAACAATGGTGAACTGAATATCTTGGCAGAAAACCAGAAGACGCAGAGCGATGTGTTCCAAGATTCTTACATCTATTCTTTTTTTTATTTCCAGGTTCAGTGGATATCAAATAATGTCAAGGATGAGACGAAATATGTGGAACTAATGATTGTTAATGATCACCTAATGGTAAGATAATGACATCCTATATGTCATATACAGCTGAGAGTTCTGCTCAATCCTTAAAGGGGATGTCCAGGAATACAGAGGCAACTGTACAGGGACTGATCAGCTGTATGGGGCCTGTGCTAGTCTATACCCAACACAGGGCTGGAAGCAGATAGCGCCGGTCCCTGTATAGTGGCCAGGTGCCAGTACTGCAATAGCAGTTCAGCTGCAGTACTGGTGCCCGGCCGCTATACAGGGACCGGCGCTGTCTGTTTCCAGCCCTGCATTGTGTATGAACTAGTACAGGCGTCGTCCTTGTACAACCGATTCATAGGATAGGCTATAAAATCTGTATTCCTGGACAAACCCTTTAATGATTGGGCAGAGCTGTCATGATCCATTTGCTTCTAGCCCTGTATAGTGTGCACCCGTAGAGTAAAACACAGGCAGCCCCCCTCCTTTGAGGAAGTGGTGAGGGGAGTCTGGTGCCTACAATATTCAGGGACTTTTTAGAAATATCTTTTTTCTTGCTAAAGATCCAAAAATCCAATATTTCCTGTTTTTCTTGCAGTATAAAAAACATCGATTATCTGTCGGGAAAACCAACAGCTATGCCAAATCTGTGGTGAACATGGCGGATTTAGTGAGTATTACCCTATACGTCCATGCAGAGCGTCATATAATAATTCAGCCATATTATATTAGTACAGTGATCCCTAACCTGTTCCCAGCATGCCCTCACCGTCATAGCATACATGCCACCAGATCTAATTTTGCCTGGAACAATTTTGGGAACTGAGTCACAAAATGGGTGCGGCATGCACAAATGTGGTCTTCCCTGGGCAAGTGATTAAAGGGATTGTCCGGACCCAAATCAAGTTTTGACAATGATGTTCTCTCCACAGGATAGGTTATCAGTATCTGATCTGTAGGGGGGTCTGACACCCGGTCCCCGCACAGATCAGCCTCTGGATGCTGGGAGCAGGTAGTAGTCAAGGCTCGTGCAGTGCTTCTCCTATTTAAAGGGATTCTACCATTAAACTACTTTTTTTTCTAATTACCACGTCGGAATAGTCTTAAGAAAGGCTATTCGTCTCCTACCTTTAGACGTGGTCTCCGCCGCGCCGTTCTGTAGAAATACCGGTTTTAACCGGTATGCAAATGAGCTCTCCACAGCAATGAGGGCGGGCCCCAGCACTGAAACACTGATGAGCGCATCCCCATTGCTGCCCAGAGCTCTTTCCTGCGCCGCCTCCTTCTTCTGCAGCAACTCCGCCTCTTCTGGCTTCTCTTGCTCTTGTAGTTCTATACAGGAGCATAGAGAGGCCACCCCAAAATGGCCGTCGTTTGGCTCCTGTATTGAACTGCAAGAGCGGCTACCTCAAAATGGCCAGTGGCCATTTTTGGGTAGCCGCTCTTGCAGTTCAATACAGGAGCCGGCGGCCATTTTGGGGTGGCCTCTCTATGCGCCGCTGGCCATTTTTGGGTAGCCGCTTTTGCAGTTCAATACAGGAGCCGGCCGGCGGCCATTTTGGGTAGCCGCTCTTGCAGTTCAATACAGAAGCTGGCCGGCGGCCATTTTGGGGTGGCCTCTCTATGCTCCTGTATAGAACTACAAGAGCAAGAGAAGCCAGAAGAGGCGGAGTTGCTGCAGAACAATGAGGCGGCGCAGGAAAGAGCTCTTGGGCAGCAATGGGGATGCGCTCATCGGTGTTTCAGCGCTGGGGCCCGCCCTCATTGCTGCGGAGAGCTCATTTGCATACTGGTTAAAACCCGGTATTTCTATGTAACGGAATGGCGGAGACCACGTCTAAAGGTAGGAGACGAATAGCCTTTCTTAAGGCTATTCCGACGTGTTCATTAGAAAAAAAGGTAGTTTAATGGTAGAATCCCTTTAAGTAATAGGGGCAGCCATTGCTATGCAGGGAATGGTGTTGCTGCACAGCTCCTATTACTTAAATAAGAATCGTGCTGCATCCCCCCCCCCCCCATCTGGCGGCCAGAGCCTGCTAGAATAGATAGTCTGTGTGGGGTCCAGTGGCCATGATGACCCTATTACCAGCTATGACTCCAGAATGTGTATCTAGCGGTGTTGGTGTATTCTTTGCCGCAGTGTACTATGTATTCGTCTGACGGTCTTCTCGCTCTCTCTCCTTCTTCCATTTATGCATTAGATATATAAGGAACAGCTGAACACAAGAATAGTGTTAGTCGCTATGGAAACTTGGGCGAACGACAATAAATTCAGCATTTATGAAAATCCCCTAAAGACTCTGAAGGAATTCATGAAATACAGGAGGGATTTTATCAAAGACAAAAGTGACGTTGTCCACCTCTTCTCGTACGTAATTTTCTAATCCGTTCAAAATGTTTGCAAGCTGCTTCCATTGTGAATTACGGCACAACGATCCCTAAGCCGCTGATCTGCCCTTAGCCCATGTCTTCAAGGAATTTCCAGGGCTCTGTTATGGGACCCCATGAGTCAGTGGATTCTGTTCATCTTTTCAGGTCATACACGTTATATTACCATTGTCTAGATCCGGTAATTTGGGAGCAACTGATCATCCATCTAATGTGTATGGGGTTATATCGACTCCTCTGATGGCAGATGTCGGGGACAGAAGTGTTAAGTTCTTGGTGTACAACATGCCTGATCCTTATGTTCAGGTTGAGTCATCTAAACTGAGTGACCAGCTTAAAGGGAACCTGTCACTACTCTTGGTGTCCCGTTCCCATCAAAGGCTTGAGGTTTTATCTGCTAGATAGTCCCGATGTATGTACAGTGTGAAACTGAAGCTAAGAAATATTGAGTGAAGTGATGTCTACTATCCTCAACTGCAGTTACACACTGCGCATGCGCCGGAACTGCCGCAAATGAGCCCAGGACATGTGGCTAGTTTAGGGGCCCCAACCTTATGACAGGTTTAAGTTTCAATCTGCCAGAGATGAGTCCCGGTTAGGGTTGAGCAATTGGAAAAGATTGGATCCCGATCAGCGATTGAGTAAATTTCACTATCTCGATTGGGTTCTGATCCCACCTAAAAAGATTGGGATCCCTTATCGCTCAACCCACTTACCTGCACAGAGCCGCTGCCACTCCCCAGAGCTCCAGGCCATTGTTCTCTGTCCTCTCCTCCTCCTCCTCCCTAGGCTAGTGTTACTGATACTTGTAGTAGGCGGGGCTTGTAGTGGCTTAGGAGAGTGTGGGTGGGTACGGGGAGGGGAGACGTGAGTGATGCACTCACCTCTCCCCGCCCACACTCTCCTAAGCCACAACAAGCCCCGCCTTCTCCCAGCATCAGTAACACTAGCCTAGGGAGGCTGGGGCGCCCGCAGCTCCGGGGAGCAGCGTATACTCCGTAAGGGGAGGCGGCAGCAGTTCTGTGCAGGTAAGTGGAGGGGACTAAGTAGCCGGCGGATTTTTTAATCACTACACAGCGTGGAGTCTAAACATTGAAGCCTTCAATTTTTGGACTCCATGCTGTGTAGTGAACAGGATCGTTTTTAAAATTCGATTTTCGATCATTAAAAAAATCCCATTGACTTGCATTAGGATCGGAATTGGGATTGAGATCGTGTTTGGATGGAAAATGATCAGAAATCGGATTTTAAAAACGATCCTGAAATCTCAAGATCGGCTCAACCCTAGTCCCGATGCATGTACCCTATGCAGTTGAAACTGGGTAATATTCGGTGAAGTAAGGTTTACTCTCCTCAACTTCAATTACATACTGCGCATGCGCCAGAATTGCCGCAGATGAATCCAGGACATGTTTAGGAGCCCACACCTGGTCAAAGGTTCGTTAAAAGGGGTTGCACTTCAGATTAAAGTTCCCTATCTACGGGATGGGATTAGGGGTTGGATCAGTGGCTGTCCCCGCAGTTTAACCCGTACTGATCACAAGAACAGGGGTCCTGAGTCTTTCCTTTGGAAGGACCAGCGGTTGCACGTGCACACTGCCGCTACATTCACCTGTATGGGACAACCTCCGATAGTCCAGTGCTGTATGGCAGTCCCTTAGAGGTAAAGGAACCATCATTGCACATGCGCTACCTCCGCACCAATGGAGGGACGAAGGATTCCGGTTCTTGTGATCATGCTGGTTTCAGGGTTCTCACCTGACATTCATTCCTTATCCATGTGGTAGAACTAGAAATGTCTATCTGTGCCCCAAATTTACCGAACTACTGCGAATTGTGCAACCATAATACTTGGAATTCAGTCCTTTCTGCCTCATTGGAGCTCCACAACTATTCTCTGCTTATGTGTGTGCGGATAAGAAGTCTATACTGACAAGGATAAATGTGACTTGCAATTTGGAACCAAAAATGTGGCAGATTTGGAGGTTCTGTGCCTGTTGTGTGTTTTGTAGTGTGTCACAATGCAATAATATAAATAATAATACCTATAATATATATGTTATGTAATAATACCTAGAATATATATGTTATGTAATAATACTTGGAATGTTACACACAGCGCTACCTTGTAATTTTGTTTCTGTGTGCACGGTCGCTTTGCAGCTTGTAGATCGCAGGCTCCTCCTAGTGGATGAAGTTGAGACAGACATCACGTCCGCTTGATTTCTTCCCCCTTCCAATTAACTCAGTGCAGATATACAGTCAGACGCTTACCTAGACATCCTTGCTGAAGCCCTGGGCAGCTGCCCCATCTTGTTCCATCCATGGTCCTAGAGCAGATGTGCTGGCAGATTGTATTAGAGAGTTTTGGACTAAATCCAGACGACTGCACATCTGCTCATGTCTCTTTCCCATTCATATTTATTTGCTCTTTTTTTTTTGAAAACTTCTCACTCATGTAAATGTTTTCTTCAAGGGGGAGTCAATTTGAGAGCAGCAGGAGTGGTGCGGCTTACATTGGTGGCGTATGCTCCTTGCAGAAAGGAGGTGGAGTCAATGAGGTAGGTCTTTGACTGCCCCCGTTGAAAAATGTGTTTTGTGATGGGAACTACACTTGTCATGTGAACATCTCTACTCAAACACTTAAAGGGGTTGTCAGGAATTAGAAATGTATGTCTTGTCCTTAAAGGGATTCTACCATTAAACTACTTTTTTTTCTAATTACCACGACGGAATAGCCTTAAGAAAGGCTATTCGTCTCCTACCTTTAGATGTGGTCTCCGCCGCGCCGTTCCGTAGAAATACCGGTTTTAACCGGTATGCAAATGAGCTCTCCGCAGCAATGAGGGCGGGCCCCAGCGCTGAAACGCCGATGAGCGCATCCCCATTGCTGCCTGAGAGCTCTTTCCTGCGCCGCCTCCTTGTTCTGCAGCAACTCCGCCTCTTCTGGCTTCTCTTGCTCTTGTAGTTTGATACAGGAGCATAGAGAGGCCACCCCAAAATGGCCGCCAGCCGACTCCTGTATTGAACTGCAAGAGCGGCTACCCAAAAATGGCTGCTGTCCGGCTCCTGTATTGAACTGCAAGAGCGGCTACCCAAAAATGGCCGCCGGCCATTTTGGGGTGGCCTCTCTATGCTCCTGTATCGAACTACAAGAGCAAGAGAAGCCAGAAGAGGCGGAGTTGCGGTAGAACAAGGAGGCGGCACAGGAAAGAGCTCTCGGGCAGCCTTTCAGCGCTGGGGCCCGCCCTCATTGCTGCGGAGAGCTCATTTGCATACCGGTTAAAACCGGTATTTCTATGGAACAGCGCGGCGGAGACCACGTCTAAAGGTAGGAGACGAATAGCCTTTCTTAAAGCTATTCCGACGTGGTAATTAAAAAAAAAAAGTAGTTTAATGGTAGAATCCCTTTAAGATAGACCATACATATCTGATCAAAGGGACGCCACCAAGCGGATTAGCTGTATGGGCTGTATGGGCCTCCTCTGGCACCCGTACTATAGACAACACAGGGCCAGAAGTCAATAGAAGCTGAACTGTGACACTAGCACCAGGCCACTCACTATACAGAGACTGCAGACAACTGCTTATAGACGGACTATGTACTATACACAGCCTGGGGCCATAAGCCACTATATACAGCTGGTCTGTACGCAGGGAAGGTCACCGATTTATGTCCTATCCTAAGGACAAGCCATACATTTCTAAATCCTGGACAACCCTGTTGATGAAGCAGCTCTTTCTGCCTCTCTAAGAGCAGGAAATCCCAGCACAATCTAAAGCAGCACTCATTGGCTGAGAGACACATGCTGAATGTTTGAATGCACAGAATATGTTTGGTGATGATGTTTTCTGACCAGAGATATGGACATTTTCTTTCTAGTTGTGCTGGCCATTTTTCTCACATAATAGTAAGTGCCTCCATATTGTTTGAGGACAGCCTTCAATTTCTAAGACATTAATTCCAAGGTGACAACCAATATGGCTATATGGGGACCTGAAGAATGGAAACCTAATCCGCTTAAAAAGCGGTTACCCACAGAAACCTGCGGTCTCCATAGACTATGGCATGGAAAAAATAAAATAAATCATGCACCTCACAATCCTCTGGCGCCCCCTCTCGGCACAGGAAATGTGACTCCTCAAGCCGGTCACTGACCACAGTGGTCACTCACCTCAGCAGTGATTGGCTAAGCATCACATTTCCATGACCAGAGGGACCAAGAAGTGTTAAACTGAGCGTATCGAGGGATCGGTAAGGTGACTATAATAAGAGACACTTGAAGAATTGGGCACTTACTTATTCATACTATGACCTGAAAGCAAATATACAGTATCTTCCATAGTTTTCTTTCTCTTGTCTTCTCAGTTTGGGAGGACGGACATCATGGCTATCACACTGGCGCAGTCGCTGGCACATAATTTAGGCATATTCTCAGATAAAAAGAAGCTGCGGAGAGGTATGTCATCCAGATTTACCATCTATACTATCTACAAGTCGCCAAACAGAATAAATAGTAGTAGCTATGTTGTGGCTGTACATGGGTTGTCACATTCATTCTATAGATAACAAATCGACAATCTTTTCCATTTAGATGCTGTTCAATAAATGGTTCAATGATATTTTCTTACATTGTATGGCGCCACCTGGTGTTCACAGTGTGTAGCAGTATGCATGTTCACCTAATGAGCTGAGTGCTGGTGGACGCACATGCTCAGTCACTCTCCCCACAGCCAGGTCTCTGCATGGTGATCCTATGGTCACTGCAGGGCAGCCAGTAACATGCAATGGAGTGATCATCAAAAATGGAACGTCACACAGTAGATTGTGCTTTAAACTTTTTCAGTGTTTTATTAGGTGTTTCAAGTAGAGTTTTAAGTGAAACGTTTTTTGGTACATTTAAGTACCTTCATCAGACTCTACATACAGAAAAAAAGAAAATTACAATCATGTGAAAAAAAATGTGCACATAATTTACAACATATACAAGTTATATACATATCAAGGCCCAGTTGTAAAAAGGCAGGGAGTACGATGGTGGATTTCCCCATAAGAATAGAACTAATTCAGATATTCCATATTCCATATACTGTGACATGAAGGCAGAACTACTGAACAGAGTGACAGGTTGTGAAGTATACATAATAAACATTTTGGAAAACGGTGTCATAGTCTGGTTCTTTGGTTATGAATACTGATGTCAGGTTAAGGTAAAACAGAAGAAATGAAGCATATATCTGAACAGGCATATAATAAGTACCTTGACAGAGGAGTAGAGTAATATGCACGGTATTTCAACATATAGTAGTATAGCCACTGAAGCCACTGGATTCTGTTGGTAAACAGGATATCACGTCAGTAATGCATGATCACCATAAACATGGGTGGCAGAAGGAGGACTGTTGGCCATATATACAATTCAGAAGTAACCATGTGCAATATATATAGTACTGGGGATATGCTGACATCACCGTTATTGACATGATATAGACGCTCGTTGCCTAGGGGACTTACCTCCTCTCGTTCGCCCGCAGGGTCCGCTGGAGACAATACAATTGGTGGTCAGTAGCAGAGGAAGGACGCGGCACTAAGAAATCAGCTGTAGCGCTGTGAGAAAGGGCGCGTACAGCAAGTGCCGGTGGTATGGTATAAAATGGCCGAACGGCCAATAGGGAGAGAGCCACGGCGCACGCTCAGAGTGAGCGATTGACGTGGCCGTGAGGTTCCGAGGGCCGCGCATGCCCAGTGTGCCGCAATACTGAATTGCGACGGCCGTCACTGTGGTGCATGCGCGGAAAAGCGGAGCATCGTATAGAGAATTAACTCCCAACTTCTACAGTTTCAAACGCAAACTAAAGACGCATCTTTTCAGACAAGCCTATCACAATTCCTAATGCACAAAATTGTCTGAACACTGTATAAGCAATGCCGCCCCTGCTACCTCTTGTGTCACCCCCTCTACCTCATAGATTGTAAGCTCTTTTGAGCAGGGCCCTCAGTCCCATTGTGTGAAATGACGTTCTTTGTTATGTATGTCTGTATCTGAACCCTATAAATTGTACAGTGCTGTGGAATATGTTGGCGCTATATAAATAAAATGTATTATTATTATTATTGTATTGTCTCCAGCGGACCCTGCGGGCGAACGAGCGGAGGTAAGTCCCCTAGGCAACGAGCGTCTATATCATGTCAATAACGGTGATGTCAGCATATCCCCAGTACTATATATATTGCACATGGTTACTTCTGAATTGTATATATGGCCAACAGTCCTCCTTCTGCCACCCATGTTTATGGTGATCATGCATTACTGACGTGATATCCTGTTTACCAACAGAATCCAGTGGCTTCAGTGGCTATACTACTATATGTTGAAATACCGTGCATATTACTCTACTCCTCTGTCAAGGTACTTATTATATGCCTGTTCAGATATATGCTTCATTTCTTCTGTTTTACCTTAACCTGACATCAGTATTCATAACCAAAGAACCAGACTATGACACCGTTTTCCAAAATGTTTATTATGTATACTTCACAACCTGTCACTCTGTTCAGTAGTTCTGCCTTCATGTCACAGTATATGGAATATCTGAATTAGTTCTATTCTTATGGGGAAATCCACCATCGTACTCCCTGCCTTTTTACAACTGGGCCTTGATATGTATATAACTTGTATATGTTGTAAATTATGTGCACATTTTTTTTCACATGATTGTAATTTTCTTTTTTTCTGTATGTAGAGTCTGATGAAGGTACTTGAATGTACCGAAAAACGTTTCACTTAAAACTCTACTTGAACCTAATAAAACACTGAAAAAGTTTAAAGCACAATCTACTGTGTGACGTTCCATTTTTGATGATCGAGCCGGGTTGGGACCCTACGCTCACACTATCACTACATCTCCTACTGCATCCCTCTTACCATGCAATGGAGTGAATGACTGTGGCACTGAGGAGGTTAAACAGAAGGAGGGGGCTTCTTCTGGAACCCAATTGGCATCCCCCAACATGATCTTGGGGTGCTGATGACGGTTCTGGACCTAAAAAAGTAAATTTGCATTGTAAATTTGCTGATATTACGGACTATTACATTCAGCCTATTACGTATGAAATGTAATAATGTTCTATTTAAGTCCATATGATTGTTTTTCAGGCGAGTGTATATGTGAAGATAAATGGTTTGGATGCATCATGGAAGACATCGGGTAAGGACGGTTATAGCTGCACTATATGAAACTTTTCAAAGCTCAGCCAGGCCTGCAACAGGGGATAAATTGTATCACATGCCTCCTACTAAAATGAATGTCAGAACATTTAATACCTGCTTGGGTCCAGCGATCAAATGGTTGGCAGAAAATATTTCCTGTATTTTCTGCACATAACATGTAAAAATTCATTTTTTACAGATTTAGTTTGTTGCAGTGACTTACTTTATCCACTAGGTGGCGACATACTGTTGTCAGATTGTGGCTTTGCTGTCTGCATTGACGTTTCATTCAGAGCTGCCAAGTCTATCATGTTTGTTGGGGAAAATAGGGGGCCAGGCTGATGATATAAAAAGGACTTTGTCCAGAAACAATTGTATGTGTTACGTATGTGTGACTTTAGATTTAACGGGAACCCATCGGGTTGACTTGGGACACTAAACCACTCACAGGTCCTTATGGAGCAGGGGCATAGTGGCCCAAATCAACCTGTTGTACAGTCATCTGAAACCTAGAGATGAGTCATATAAGTCAGCGAAGATCACAGGATCGAACTTCCTAGGCTGAAAAAAGTAAAAAAAATAAAAACAGTTTATAAAAATTTTTTAAAAATATTTTGAAAATTAAAGAAAGTTTCAATCATCCCCCTTTCACTAGATTACATAAATGTATATGAATAAAAGTAAACTAATTTATTAATAATAATACACATATTCTTCCAGAAAATGATTGCAATCACAAATTCTTTGGTATTATTATCTTCATTTAATTTGTCTTCAATGGAAAACCACAAAAAGAATTGTCAAAAAGCCAAATTGGATATAATTCCACAGCAAACATAAAAAGGGTGGACAAAAGTATTGGCACTGTTTGAAAAATCATGTGATGCTTCTCTAATTTGTATAATTAACAGCACCTGTTACTTAACTGAGGCACCTAACAGGTGGTGGCAATAACTAAATCACACTTGCAGCCAGTTGACTCAACTTAAAGTTGACTCAACCTCTGTCCTGTGTCCTTGTGTGACCACATTGAGCATGGAGAAAAGAAAGAAGACCAAAGAACTGTCTGAGGACTTGAGAAGCAAAATTGTGAGGAAGCATGAGCAATCTCAAGGCTACAAGTCCATCTCCAAAGACCTGAATGTTCCTGTGTCTACCGTGCGCAGTGTCATCAAGAAGTGTAAAGCCCATGGCACTGTGGCCAACCTCCCTAGATGTGGACGGAAAAGGAAAATTGGCGAGAGATTTCAACGCAAGATTGTGCGGATGGCGGATAAAGAACCTCGACTAACATCCAAACAAATTCAAGCTGCCCTGCAGTCCGAGGGTACAACAGTGTCACCCCGTACTATCCATCAGCGTCTGAATGAGAAGGGACTGTATGGTAGGAGACCCAGGAAGACCCCACTTCTTACCCAGAGACATAAGCCAGGCTGGAGTTTGCCAAAACTTACCTGAGAAAGCCAAAACCGTTCTGGAAGAATGTTCTCTGGTCAGAGGAGACAAAAGTAGGAAAAGGCCTCAACATAGAGATTACAGGAAAAAAAGAGGCCTTCAAAGAGAAGAAGACGCCCCCTACAGTCAGACATGGCGGAGGGTCCCTGATGTTTTGGGGTTGCTTTGCTGCCTCTGGCACTGGACTGCTTGACCGTGTGCATGGCATTATGAAGTCTGAAGACGACCAACACATTGTGCAGCATAATGTAGGGCCCAGTGTGAGAAAGCGGGGTCTCCCTCAGAGGTCAGGGCTCTTCCAGCAGGACAAGGACCCAAAACACACTTCAGGTCAGCACTAGAAAATGGTGGTGAGAGAAAGCCCTGGAGACTTGTAAAGTGGCAGCAATGAGTCCAGCCCTGAGTCCCATAGAACACCTGTGGGGGAGGGGGAGAGATCTCTTGGTGGCAGTTTGGAGAAGGCCCCCTTCACATCTCAGGGGGGACCTGGAGCAGTTTGCCAAAGAAGAATGGTCTAAGATTCCAGCAGAGCCTTGTAAGAAACTCATTGCTGGTTAGCGGAAGCGGTTGTGCGCAGTTAGGGTGAGTTCACACTACATAAACGGCAGCTTATTCTGAACGTAAAACACGTTCAGAATCAGCGGCGTATAAAGCAGTTCCATTCATTTCTATGGGAGCCGGCATACGAGCGCTCCCCATAGAAATGAATGGGCTGCTTTTTTCACTACGAGCACTCCCATTGAAGTGAATGGGAAGCGCTGCGTGTACGGCTCGGCATGAGCAGAGCTATCCGTACACGCGGGCACTTTCCATTCACTTCAATGGGAGTGCTCGTAGTGAAAAAAGCAGCCCATTCATTTCTATGGGGAGCGCTCGTATGCCGGCTCCCATAGAAATGAATGGAACTGCTTTATACGCCGCTGATTCTGAACGTGTTTTACGTTCAGAATAAGCTGCCGTTTATGTAGTGTGAATTCACCCTTATTGTGTCTAAAGGTTGTGCTACCAAGTATTAGGCTGAGGGCGCCAATACTTCTGTCCGGCCCATTTTTGGAGTTTTGTGTAAAATGATCAATGACTTTTTTTTCATTCTCTTTTGTGTTTTTTCATTGCAAGCAAAATAAATGAAGATATTACCAAAGAGTTTGTGTTTGCAATCATTTTCTGGAGGAAACTGAGTATTATCTGACAGAACTGCAGGGGGCCAATACTTTTGGCCAACACTGTATACTATATATACTTTCACATATACATTATAGCGTATATACTCACACATATACATTTATATACATTCATATACCATATGTCATCTATATACTTCTATGAATGTATGAATACTATATATACTCATATATATATATATATACATACACTCACCCATACACATTATTATAGCATACTGTATATACTCACATATACCTGTATACAAGCACACAATACTCACACAGTATACAAGACACATACTTTAAACATATTTTACCAAAAGAATATACTCACCTTTGTCAGAAGCGAAGCATCGGAGTAGACTGTCCCCGTCTTCCCCACAAGCTCCGATGTGAGAGATGAGGCAATAGTTTATGAGGGGGGAGGGGAGAAGTTCAGGCAGCAGGGACAGGGAAGAATGGAGCGATCACTGCAACAGATAAGTGAGAGGATTACAAGCGGCCATTAGCTAATGCTGAAGCTTTACCTGGTGTCCTCCTATATATCGGGAGGGCACCATGTACAGCTTCTCCATCAGCTAATGGGGGCCCCTGTGTGTTGAGGCAAATGCATTGCTCAGGATCCCATTCAGGCCCCTGAACAATGCATCTGCCGTGGGTAAATGAGGAATTAACAGTCGGGGATCGGGACCCACCGAGGGATTCACCGGTTCCCCGGTAGGCCAGTCCGACCCTGCCTGCCAGGACCTATACACCACCCAGGGGCCTACATCCCCCCCACTATGTCACTAGTGACTGACCCTGGTGATAAGCACGTCTTGTTCGCTGTGTACCCTGACCATTAGTGTTTGTCATTAAGTTCCTATTATCATAGCGGTGTATACCACTTAGCCCCTAATGAAAAACCCTACTTACTAAACCAGACAGATCATGTTTATTGAAGTCTAATAGACTCCTCCATTTCTAATTGGTTTTCAAAGCCTGGTTTAGCGGCGAGTCTAGTGAGCCCCCGCCTTAGAGCCCCGGCCCACGAGTGATCCTGAATAGGCCTCAGGAGAGATGAAAGGCCGCAGAATATCATATGAACTGATCCGATATTAGTCCATTGTAGTGAAGTGACCTTCTGATGTGTATGGCGACACTTAAGAACAGGTCTTAGATCTTGTAAACAGCCATTGTATTGCTTGTCCATTAACCTTATGGTCCTAATAGGAGACGATTGTTAATATGACACTAGAGAATGACCGTGTGCTATTGTAGTAAATGAGGCTGAACATGGATGTCGTATCTCCCATTCCTACGCTCTTTCGCTGTCCAGATGTGGCCCTCTTACCTGCGGGGCCCCTAGCTGCTACCATGGCGGTATACAAAGTTTACTTACACGTAATGATGTCTTGTGGTTTCTCTTCCACAGCTACTACCTTCCCAACAAGTTCTCGTCCTGCGATGTGGATGAATACCACAACTTTCTCAGCAGCGGCGGCGGAGCCTGTTTATTTAACAAACCCTTAAAGGTGTGTCATTATTTTTGTTTAGGTTTACACCTAGGCCTAGATTGACTAGGCCTCGGTTTTATGGCATACAATAATGTGCGACTTTTTAAAATCTGTGCCACCTTTGCTACTTTCGGGGGGGGGGGCTGACAAAGTCGTGCAGGGTGTGGACCATTGGCAGGGAAAATGCTAGGCCCGGTGGAGGGTTCGCCTTGTCTTATATGAGGCGTACCGTCCGTCAGTCTTCATAAATCTGACTCTATTACCCATAGTTATTAGACCATTAGTCATAGGTTGTTCTATTGCTGGGATCCACTGTGGTGAATCTGTTGAGACCCCAGCATCAGGTGTTCGATTCCTCAATAGCGCCACCACATGGGAAAACTGTATAAATGTACTATGTCCTCTAAGGATGTGCTCCAGCTAATAGATGAATAGGCAGGTATCCATACAGCACATATATAGATATTTGTGGATGTTAATATCACATCTTGCAATATTACAAAGAAGTCAATGGAAGAATAAAACAAGTATGAGCTTGGAATCCATCACTTAAACTTTAAGTGTTACGATTAAAGTTTGATTGTGGCCCTTTATAGCAACACAAATATTTACAACCTGTGACCCTCAGATGTTGTTCCTGGCGGGATTCGAACCCAGGACTCCGGCGCTGCAAGGCTACAATGCTAACCACTGAGCCACCGTGTTGCGTCTTTAGTTATGGAGCTATTTTTGGTCACAGAGTCACATTAATTCATTGTTCTTGGTTTCTTCTTCTTTACACTTTTGATACTTCCGTCCATGGTAACACTATATAAAGATCAAGTCATTCGCTCAGTATGTCTGCTAAACTTTATTAATCTGAGGGACTGGACGTTTCAAAGCAATGACTATCAATCGGCTACACATAACTTATTACAATAGGTATTAGGTATTACACTTGTGTGTTTTTGCTTTGCAGCTCTTGGATCCTCCTGAGTGTGGCAATGGCTTTGTTGAAATTGGGGAGGAATGTGACTGTGGCACTGCAGCGGTAAGTGACCTGAAATATGTCAAGTGACCACTTTGGGTTTATATATATGGCATGTCGTTATATATCACAGTCAGTTGTAATGGAATTGTTTCTTTGCCCCATAGGAGTGTGCAGTACAAGGCGGAGATTGCTGCAGGAAATGTATGCTAACAGAGGGATCACAGTGCAGCGACGGACTCTGCTGCTCCACATGCAAGGTAACATACATGTAACCAAGAACATGCCTCAGGTCACTTTACTAAAGAGTTGCAGGAGCCTTTCCACCTCCAGGAGAGGAACTAGGAATTATAAGGACCCGTTCACACGGGGAGCGGAAGGGCAGATTTTGGCACCGAGAATGACACAGGGAGCTGCGTCACTCTAGGGTCAAAACCCGCCTGCCACGACTGTCGCGGCTTCCGACAGTCACGGCTTTTCCCTCCAGAGTAGGCTCAAATGAATGAGCCGACTCCGGAGGTTGCTGCTGCGAGGCGGACGCCGCGGCTCAACAAGCCGCAGAGTCCGCCTGAAGAAAGGGCAGCTCGCGAGCGGTCTCCATAGACCACCATTGTAAGGGCGCGGATTATGACGTGGATTCCGCGCCATAATCTGCCCCCTCTGTGCCCGTGTGAACGGGCCCCAAGTCATCTATAATAGATGAGCTGGGGTACAAAACCTGACACATATTGGGTGTATATAGGTACAATGAACTGTAGTCATAATAGAAAATAATAGAACTATATACAGAAAAGGTTTAAAGGGTGTCTGAGTTTTCATGAAAAGTTGAAATATGTGCAATGTCTAATTATGTAGGGCATTGGCTTTTCTACTGTTAATAGCCTTATTATGGTTGCAGCACATTTTCTATTTTTCTATGAGGAGGGGAGTACAATACAATTCAGTCTGCCCCCCCCCCCCCCTATCCATTACAACTACTAATTCTGCCAGGAGTAACTGTACAAATACCAAACAAATAGCTTAGAAACGCATAGTATAAGGGATCCAGAGACAGCGGACTGCAAATACAGAGCACCATGCAGCTAAGAAGATCCCTGACACAGAAAAAAGAGAAATCTGAACACAATCAGGACAGCTGCTTACTGCCTATGACTAACATCCCATCAGCAATAACACAAGCAGCTAGTCAGAAGTAGCTTCACTCTCCTGTAAGCAGCTGTCCTCACGGTGTGGAGAGAGATCTGCCTCTCCGCTCACTGTGTTTCCGCCTTAACCCTGCTGCTTTTTAAAGACGGACCTTCCCTAGGAACAGGGAGCGAACAGAAAATTAGCTAGAAGGGAGACACCTAGTGGTGGGAACTTTAGAGAGGTTTTTCAGGTAGAAAACAGCAACATTTGTAGAAGCTGATTGAAACGTCCACAGACGATTGTCCAGCAGGGGGCTCCAGCAGTACTTGTAGTGATGTGTCTATTGTCTTACTATATATTCATCTTTATCTTCTATCACTCGCTGTCTCTTGAAGTTTATCGAAAAAGGAGTGTTTTGTCGGGACACTGTGAACGACTGCGACATACCAGAAATGTGTACAGGAAATTCAAGCCAGGTAATTCTCCATATTCTATAGGCCGGTTGCAGGTGACTGTGGTGTGGGTCATTGTGCTAACTATGTATTTCACGTGTAGGACACGGACCCTTTCTTTTCTGCAGGCCCTTACACACGACTGTGATTTTCATGGTCCCGTGTACAGGATGACAGTCTGGGCCGAATCAGATAGGACAGGTCCTATTCATGTCCTATTTTGCAGCCCGTGGCTCCTATTCAATGAATGGTCCTAATTGGAGCCTCGGACGCCGTTCACACTGAGTATTTTACAGACAGATTTTAGAGTTGAAATCCACAACAAAATCGCCTCACAGCTCTCCCATTCACTTTCACGAGAGTGGCAGATTTTTTTCCTCTAGATGATTTTTTCAGGTGGATTCTGCACTTGACTTCTATTCATTTCAATGGGGTTTGCAAGGCAGATTCTACCTACAGATATGCCATGACTAGAGATGCCATGCACTAGCCGCGACGGAATACGCACACGCGTATTTGCGTGTGAACTAAGCACTGTCACTGTCAGGGTTTCTGCAGCAGAGTAGTCATTTCATCATTTTCGCCAGAGCGTCCCTGTCCATCATAGCTAATATAGGAATGATGTAGGGAACAGGCGCTCTTACCCCATATCTGCCCAACTTACTAGCCTGTATTTATATCCTGTCCGATTTCTTTCAGTGTCCTTCAAATATACACAAGATGGACGGCTATCCTTGTGAAAACCGAGAGGTAACTCAATTCCAAGTCATTTTACTGTCATAGGATCCTTGTATTCCCGATCCCTTACATGTAGGTATACGGGGATAATCATACACATCAGGGAGAGTGTGTGCCTACATAGGCAGTACGGAGACTTACAAGTCATTCCTGCTCCGCTAGGGATTCTGGGTAAAAAATATGCAAATCTATTCTCCAGGATGTTATTAGGAGAACAGTGCACTCTGTATGCTGCCCTCTAGAGGGCAGCCTCCTTAACACCATGCATGACTCAGTTAATAAGCCTACTATCATGATGCAGAGTTTATTGCCAAATTAGTATTTCTATTCCAAAAGGAACAGATTCCCAGCTATGGACAGCGCTGTTTCGGTCTTTTGGACCTCCTCAGCACAGCGCAGGGATACTGATTTGGCAGAGTGAGAGACTATAGACCAGGGTCAGGGGATAATCGTACAAATCAGGGAGAGTAGGTATACGGTATAAATGATGATGTGCTGGAGTCTGTAACACCCGGCCACGTATTGGCTCTCAGGGACTTTGCTATCCTGTATAATGTGCATAGATATGTATTTTTTTTATCTTCTTCCTTATTAATCTTTTGCCTTTTTCTCAAAAATTTTCAGGGTCTTTGTTCTGGCGGAATATGCAAAACCAGAGACAGACAGTGCAAATACATCTGGGGTGAGGGTAAGTATACCCGTGTTGCACTGTAAGGTTAGGTTTTCGCTAGGTACCTGTAGGAGGTGACGTCTTTCACACCCGCCCTTTGCTATGTTTCAGGAGCGTCGGCTGCAGACAGATACTGCTACGATAAGCTGAATATAGAAGGCACTGAAAAAGGCAACTGTGGCCGCAATAAAGACACCTGGATACAGTGCAGCAAACAGTAAGGATATGGATGTTATAGTATAGCGCTATACACACTTCTTTAATGGGATTTCACTATGATGGGCTATCCTGTATTATTCTGACAACAGCGACACATGTGGCCATGTTTGGTACTGCAACACTGCTTATTTAAGTGAATGGGCCCTGAGCTGTCAGGTCGAATGAACCATTTTATCCGATAAAACACATAGTATTAGCATATGTATTCAGTTTCACTGAAAATGCAGAGTATTTGTGTATGGGGGGTAGGATAAGGGGCTGCCAGACTCCTTTGAAGGTGCTTATCTCTAAGGAGGAGAGTAACTATCCCCATTGAAGCTGGATTATTACTAGACACCACGGATACCAATAGAGGGGGCTGGTGATGAAATTCCCAATCTGTACGACATCAGTCACATGAGTAGCATTCAAAGAAGAAAAAATAGTTTATGGCTCACCCCACTCTCATAACCACGTGAGAGACTCCTCCGGCTGTTCGGACGTAGATGGATTCCCAGGCTGCTCGGACGTGAACGGACTCCAATTCACCACAAAGCACCAGAAATTCGGAATAAATCCAGCGTCACCAAGAATCCTTAAAATGTAGCTTTTATTTGTTCATCTAAAATATTTCATTCAGCATACCGAGGTGGCAGATACACGTGCATGGAGCTGACTGATGATGCTACGCGTTTCGGAACGCTACTGGTTCCTTCGTCATGAGTAGCATGACTATTCAGGAAAGCCTGCTCCGCCCCCATGACTATATACAGGTCTGTAACATGTAAGCAGCTGCCGTAACAACCACAACCTGTGCACACGTGTGTATGTTTATAGGAGAAATCAGCCATGTTTTTCTAGCCCCTTTAACTTGACTGTCGCCAGTGAATGGTGTGTTCACTATCACTTCTCATTCCTTGATTTGGGATCTGTTTTGCCTTCCAGGGACGTCCTTTGTGGTTATCTGTTGTGTACCAATATTTCTGGGGTGCCAAGACTTGGGGAACTGGTTGACTCCATTACAACATCATCTGTACAAAATCTAGGAAAGTTCTTGAACTGCAGGTAAACTATATGGAGATATCTATCTATCTATCTATCTATCTATCTATCTATCTATCTATCTCCTATCTATCTATCTATCTATCTATCTATCTATCTATCTATCTCCTATCTATCTATCTATCTATCTATCTATCTCCTATCTATCTATCTATCTATCTATCTATCTCCTATCTATCTATCTATCTATCTATCTATCTATCTATCTATCTCCTATCTATCTATCTATCTATCTATCTATCTATCTATCATCTATCTATCTATCTATCTATCTATCTATCTATCTATCTATCTCCTATCTATCTATCTATCTATCTATCTCATATCTATCTCCTATCTATCTATCTATCTCCTATCTATCTATCTATCTATCTATCTATCTCCTATCTATCTATCTATCTATCTATCTGTCTCATATCTATCTCCTATCTATCTATCTATCTATCTATCTATCTATCTCCTATCTATCTATCTATCTATCTATCTATCTATCTATCTCCTATCTATCTATCTATCTATCTATCTATCTCCTATCTATCTATCTATCTATCTATCTATCTATCTCCTATCTATCTATCTATCTATCTATCTATCTATCTATCTATCTATCATCTATCTATCTATCTATCTCATATCTATCTCCTATCTATCTATCTATCTATCTATCTATCTATCTATCTATCTATCTGTCTCATATCTATCTCCTATCTATCTATCTATCTATCTATCTATCTATCTATCTATCTATCTCCTATCTATCTATCTATCTATCTCCTATCTATCTATCTATCTATCTATCTATCTATCTATCTATCTATCTCCTATCTATCTATCTATCTATCTATCTATCTATCTATCTATCTCCTATCTATCTATCTCCTATCTATCTATCTATCTATCTATCTATCTATCTATCATCTATCTATCTATCTATCTATCTATCTATCTCCTATCTATCTATCTATCTATCTATCTATCTATCTCCTATCTATCTATCTATCTATCTATCTATCTATCTATCTCATATCTATCATCTATCTATCTATCTATCTATCTATCTATCTCCTATCTATCTATCTATCTATCTATCTATCTATCTATCTATCTCCTATCTATCTATCTATCTATCTATCTATCTCCTATCTATCTATCTATCTATCTATCTCCTATCTATCTATCTCCTATCTATCTATCTATCTATCTATCTATCTATCTATCTATCTATCTATCATCTATCTATCTATCTATCTATCTATCATCTATCTCCTATCTATCTATCTATCTATCTATCTATCTATCTATCTATCTATCTATCTATCTCATATCTATCTCATATCTATCTATCTATCTATCTATCTATCTCCTATCTATCTATCTATCTATCTATCTATCTATCTATCTATCATCTATCTATCTATCTATCTATCTATCTCCTATCTATCTATCTATCTATCTATCTATCTATCTCCTATCTATCTATCTCCTATCTATCTATCTATCTATCTATCTATCTATCTATCTATCTATCATCTATCTATCTATCTATCTATCTATCTATCTATCATCTATCTCCTATCTATCTATCTATCTATCTATCTATCTATCTATCTATCTATCTATCATCTATCTCCTATCTATCTATCTATCTATCTATCTATCTCATATCTATCATCTATCTATCTATCTATCTATCTATCTATCTATCTATCTATCTCCTATCTATCTATCTATCTATCTATCTATCTATCTATCTATCTCCTATCTATCTATCTATCTATCTATCTATCTCATATCTATCATCTATCTATCTATCTATCTATCTATCTCCTATCTATCTATCTATCTATCTATCTATCTTCTATCTATCTATCTATCTATCTATCTATCTATCTATCTATCTCCTATCTATCTATCTATCTATCTATCTATCTCCTATCTATCTTCTATCTATCTATCTATCTATCTATCTATCATCTATCTATCTATCTATCTATCTATCTATCTCCTATCTATCTATCTATCTATCTATCTATCTCATATCTATCTCCTATCTATCTATCTATCTCCTATCTATCTATCTATCTATCTATCTATCTATCATCTATCTATCTATCTATCTATCTATCTCCTATCTATCTATCTATCTATCTATCTATCTATCTATCTCATATCTATCTCCTATCTATCTATCTATCTATCTATCTATCTATCTATCTGTCTCATATCTATCTCCTATCTATCTATCTATCTATCTATCTATCTATCTATCTATCTATCTCCTATCTATCTATCTATCTATCTCCTATCTATCTATCTATCTATCTATCTATCTATCTATCTCCTATCTATCTATCTATCTATCTATCTATCTCCTATCTATCTATCTATCTATCTATCTATCTATCTATCTATCATCTATCTATCTATCTATCTATCTATCTATCTATCTCCTATCTATCTATCTATCTATCTATCTATCTCCTATCTATCTATCTATCTATCTATCTATCTATCTATCATCTATCTCCTATCTATCTATCTATCTATCTATCTATCTATCATCTATCTCCTATCTATCTATCTATCTATCTATCTATCTATCTATCTATCTATCTCATATCTATCATCTATCTATCTATCTATCTATCTATCTATCTATCTCCTATCTATCTATCTATCTATCTATCTATCTATCTATCTATCTATCTCCTATCTATCTATCTATCTATCTATCTATCTATCTATCTATCTATCTCTCCTATCTATCTATCTATCTATCTTCTATCTATCTATCTATCTATCTATCTATCTATCTCCTATCTATCTATCTATCTATCTATCTATCTATCTATCTATCTCCTATCTATCTTCTGTCTATCTATCTATCTATCTATCTATCTATCTATCTATCTATCATCTATCTATCTATCATCTATCTATCTATCTATCTATCTATCTATCTATCTCCTATCTATCTATCATCTATCTCATATCTATCTATCTATCTATCTATCTCATATCTATCTATCTCTCTATCTATCTATCTATCTATCTCCTATCTATCTATCTATCTATCTATCTATCTATCTATCTATCTATCTATCATCTATCTCATATCTATCTATCTGTCTATCTCCTATCTATCTATCTATCTATCTATCTATCTATCTATCTCCTATCTATCTATCTATCTATCTATCTATCTATCTATCTATCTATCTCCTATCTATCTATCTATCTATCTATCTATCTATCTATCTATCTATCTATCTATCTCCTATCTATCTATCTATCTATCTATCTATCTATCTATCTATCATCTATCTCATATCTATCTATCTATCTATCTCCTATCTATCTCCTATCTATCTATCTATCTATCTATCTATCTATCTATCTATCTCCTATCTATCTATATTACCGCCATATACCACAAGCCCACTCAGCTATAGGCAATGGCCTCTTGTAGCCAATGGAAATAACCAGACCACTAGTGAATTGTGTGACCACTGACCTTATCTTAATAACTTTACTTTCTCAGCGGCGGACATGTCAAACTGGACGAAGAAACTGATCTTGGTTACGTAGAAGACGGCACCCCATGTGGAGAGCAAATGATGTGTCTGGACCATAGATGTCTGCCCGTAGATCACTTTAATTTCAGCTCTTGTCTGGGCAGCTCAAAAAAGATCTGTTCTGGGCATGGTGTAAGTAGAAAGCAAAGGCGAGGTTGGAAATTCAAGAGAAATCTTAGGCTAAGGCTTCATGTAGCAAAATGCTAACAAAATGGTAACAAATCTGTATATGGTGCCATAAAGTGTTTAAAGGGATTCTACTAGAGATGAGCGAGTACTATTCGAAACTCCCGTTTCAAATAGCACACGCCCATAGGAATGAATGGACGCAGCCAGCACGCAGGGGGTTAAGTGGCCGGCCGCCAGCAAAGTTAGCGCGCCGGCAGCTTGCATTCATTCCTATGGGTGCGTGCTATTTGAAACGGCCGTTTCGAATAGTACTTGCTCATCTCTAGATTCTACCATTAAAATCACATTTTTTCTCGATCACACATAGGAATAGCCTTAAGAAAGGCTATTCTTCTCCTACCTTTAGATGTCTTCTCCACGCCCCCATTTGGTATAAATCCCAGTTTTCGTCTGTATGCAAATGAGTTCTCGTGCAGCACTGGGCGCGTCCCCAATGTTGCGAGAGAACCCTACATCTTCTTCAGGAATGGATTCTCTGCGCGTCTTCTTCCGGAGCTGGAGGTCAAACTTCTAGGCCTTGGGCAGATCCGGCTGCGCATGCCCACAGGCCACAAGAACAATGGCCGCTTACACAGTAAATAAGCAGCCATTTTCTTGTGGCCTGTGAGCATGCGCAGTCTGCTCTGCCCGAGGCCTACAAATGTGAACCCGGCTCCGGAAGAAGACGTGCAGAGAGGCCGTTCCTAATTAAGATGGAGGTGTTGCTGGAGAGATCTCTCGCAGCATTAGGGATGGCCCAGTGCTGTTTGAGTGCTTGGGCCCGCCCCCAGTGCTGCGAGAGAACTCATTTACATACCGACGAAAACCGGGATTTCTACTGAACGGCAGCGCGGAGACATCTAAAGGTAGGAGAAGAATAGCCTTTCTTAAGGCTATTCCGATGTGTGATCTACAAAAAAAAATAGATTTTAATAGTAGAATCCCTTTAATGAGAACGTGTTACCAAAAAAGGGTTTAATCTGGTTTAATATATACAATAATTGGTGACACATTCCCTTTAAGCTCTCTTTTTTCGATCCTCGCTCACAGACTTGTGTCCGTGATACTCTGATGATGATTTTGACTCCTCGTTCCCCTCTAAATAACATATTTGGGGATGATAGAGGGTACAGGGTTTTACCCGTTTTCATTGTAGACTGAAAGTTCTATACGTTTTCCATGTACTTCATCAATTCTTTATGGTTTTCTAGATTTTTGCTCTCATGCAATAGAAGCTATCACTATTTACTTCCAGTGGATAAAAATCTTTCCCGATCATGTGATGGACATACAGGTGCACGAAGCGTTACACAAAATACTAAATTAACCACTTCCCGACACAGCAGGGCCGGGTCACATGGCGCCTTCCATTACTACATCAATAGGCGGCTGATAGTTACCTGGAGGCAATAAACTTCTCTTCCTCCCCTCCACCATGTCTGTATCTGTGGTGGGGAGCGTGGTCAACCTCTTACCAGCCATTATCAATGAAGACCCCTCTGTCAGCCCATAGGCTCCCTCCAACACAATGATTGGGTACCGGTGGGATTCCCAGTGGCCCATAGAACAATATAATGACTGCTTAGTGATCGACCCGTTGACTATATCCATTCATCCTTTGCAGACGGGCACAATAGGGGAGATTTATCTACCCCCCTACACGCGTTTTCTGGCATAGAGGGGTGATATTGTGGTGCATATTTGGCCAAGCATGTGCCACAACCCCCGTTCTGCCTCTCATTCACCACATTGTGTAGGGGGCGCCTTAGCCTGACCAGTTCAGTTATAATAGAAATCTACACTGACATAGATTCTTTTGCAGGGACGTCCCACTGATTTATGATAAGCCGGAGCCTCTTCGTAATTCACTTTTTCTCTGCCCGTAACTACCTTGTACCATTCAGAATAGTGGTATATTATATCTGTCAGAGGGACCTATGGGGCCCCGTATAGCTACACTCCTTCGAACAAATAAACTTTATTTTCTGAAATCCACATATCTCCTTCACATGTATGTTTATAGTGATACCTATGTAAAGTATACTTGTCCTCCACTTGCAGATCTGCAGCAATGAACTGAAGTGTGTCTGCGATGAGGAATACACAGGGGATGACTGCAGCACTTACTTCCCTTACAAGCAGAAGAAGGAAATAAAGGCTAATGATGGTCAGTGTGTACTTCACCTGTTTTACAACAGTTATTGTATATAGAAGGAAATGAAGGCTAATGATGGTCAGTGTGTACTTCGCCTGTTTTTCTATAGTTATTGTATATACAAGGAAATAAAGGCTAATGATGGTCAGTGTGTACTTCACCTGTTTTACTATAGTTATTGTATATAGAAGGAAATGAAGGCTAATGATGGTCAGTGTGTACTTCACCTGTTTTACAACAGTTATTGTATATAGAAGGAAATGAAGGCTAATGATGGTCAGTGTGTACTTCACCTGTTTTACTATAGTTATTGTATATAGAAGGAAATGAAGGCTAATGATGGTCAGTGTGTACTTCACCTGTTTTACAACAGTTATTGTATATAGAAGGAAATGAAGGCTAATGATGGTCAGTGTGTACTTCACCTGTTTTACTATAGTTATTGTATGTAGAAGGAAATAAAGGCTAATGATGGTCAGTGTGTACTTCACCTCTTTTACTACAGTTATTGTATGTAGAAGGAAATAAAGGACAATGATGGTCAGTGTGTACTTCACCTGTTTTACTACAGTTATTATAATCCGTATTTTATTCTGTATTATGCCGTATAATAGTGGTTTATCTTATCTCTGGAGTGACTGATATTACATATGCTTCTCTTACAGGAGTTGTTAGTACAAACATTATCATAGGAGCTATTGCTGGTACCATGCTAGTGTTGGTGTTGGTGTTAGGAATTACAGCTTGGGGTTACAAGTAAGTGCCTATACTGACTGTATATGTCCTCTCTTATATGTAATGATACAGTAAATCTGGATCTAAGCAGAACAAAGTGATAGGGTTAATAGTTAAGTTTTGTCAATTAAGAAAATGAAGTGAATGAAGAAAAGAGAAATCTAAATCCCATCAATATTTGGTGTGATCTTTGCACTTTGGAGGAGGACTCCTGGAAGTGATGATACGGCCCCCACAGATATAGCCCTGAGCTCATCATCATCCAGTCTGTCTGGGGTGACATGAATAGACAGACGGATTGGAGCAAGTCTACATCCATAGAAGATCTGTGCTTAGTTCTCCAAGATGGCGGCAAGAACAACCTCCCTGCCAATTTCTTTCAAAAACTGTCTGCAAGTACCGAGAAGAACTGATGGAAGGCAAAGGGCAAATCGAACACACCGAATATTGATGGGATTTACATTTCTCTTTTCTTCATTCGCTTCATTTTGGTAATTGCTAAAACTGTTAACCCTTCTATTTCTAAAAGTTTTCTTACTTCTTTCCTGCCTAAAGCTTTTGCACAGTACTTTATATGTCATTCACCACTATGGCTACTGTCATGATCAACATTAGTGGTCATCTGCCCCTGCTGCTTCATTCACTCTATGGGACTGCCAGGGATAGGCCCAGGTGCCACTTCATTCATATAGGGTGACTGAGGACCCTTGTTCTTATGGTTGGTGGGGGTCCCAGTGGTCAGACCGGCACAGGCAGACACTTATCTCCTCTACTCCCCATTCACCCATGCAAATAGTCCCTTAGACTAGATAGTATAAAGATGCATATGAGGATGCGGGTTATGCAGAATAAAGTGATATTATCATTATACAATAAAGTTTATGCCCCTCTGACACTGATATCGCCTCCTCCGCCACTGGTGTCATGATGTAGTCAAGAAAATGAATGACACGTGCAAAGCGCTTCTCCTCTTTGGACAATATTTTTTTTAAGTTCTCCAGTGATAAACTGATCATAGGGTGTCCTAGATTTGGGACCATCACCCATCAAGTATGATCAGTGAGCTGTACCAGCAGTAATTGTTCAGTTTCTCCACCGCGCCGTTCGTTCGAAATACCGGTTTGTATCGGCATTCTAATTAGTTCTCTCGCAGCGATGGGGGCGTCCCCCAGCGCAGGAGATGCGATGGGGGCGTCCCCATTGCTGCTCGAAAACCGACTCCAGCGCCGCCTCTATCTTCTTCTGCGTCCTCCCCTTCCTTCTTCGGCTTGACGTCGGACGCCTGTGCAGTACGCTCTGTTCGGCGAACTTCACCGAACGTACTGCGCATGCCCGCGGCCATAGTGCCGACACCGCAAGTTCGCCGAACAGAGCGTACTGCGCAGGCGTCTGACGTCAAGCCGAAGAAGGAAGGGGAGGATGCAGAAGAAGATAGAGGCGGCGCTGGAGTCGGTTTTCGAGCTGCAATGGGGACGCCCCCATCGCATCTCCTGCGCTGGGGGACGCTCCCATCGCTGCGAGAGAACTAATTAGCATACTGGTACAAACCGGTATTTCGAACGAACGGCGCGGCGGAGATCACTTCCAAAGGTAGGAGACGAACGAATAGCCTTTCTAAAGGCTATTCCGACGTGTTACCTAGAAAAAAAAGTTTTTTAATGGTAGAATCCCTTTAAAGGGGTTGTTCAGGTTAAGCTTTTTTTTTTTGCAACGGGTAAGGTAAAAAAAAAAAAAACACCCATACTTACCTGTCCCCAATGTTACGGTGTCTCCAACTGCGGTTCGGCAATCAGCGACCTAAGAGAAGCCCAGGCGACATCACTACGACTAGATTGTGGTGGGAGACACCGGAGCACCGGGGACAGGTGAGCATGGGTAGTTTTTTTTGTTTTTTTCTACCTTTTTTTTTCTGCGTTTCCACAATGTGCAGCCACAACCCAAAAATGTATTCTGAACCAGACAAACCCTCAAAATACGTTGCGATTTAGGACCATCACACAAGTCTGTAGATTTCGTTGCCTGAGCGGAGGTGGCAGAGGTAACCGGGCAAGGGACAGGGGACATCCTACCGGCTCTTGGTTCTTTACTGTGGGTTTACATAAAAAAAATTTGGGAAATTTCTTTATAGTTTTTGGATTTCTATAGCTAACACTATGTTTAAGTAACAATTTGTTTTTTCTTTGACATGAAAAGAAACTATCGGAGGGAAAGGTAAGTCGCTGCCTGTGCACCGTACCACATCCCATCACTTTCACTAGTTTACTTGTTCTTATCACAAATTCCATTTATATGTCCCATACTCTTTTTTTTCATGACCGATCGGTTCCTAATGTCTGCTCAGCAAAGGGACAAATAGCGATCCTGTAAGAAGTCAGGACAGATGATAGACACATTTTTTTCCCTAAAAAATAGGAAAATCGGAAGATACACTGCACGGCTGTAGCCATGTCACTGTTCCATTTCGCTGTATGGAGATGTAGCAGAGCTCAGATGGAACAAGTGACAACACAACACTGCATGTGAACCTTCTGCATGATCTGAGAAAAGTTTAATGACAAACTCAGCTCTGCTGCATCCGTAAACTGGTTCAGATTGTGGTCCGATATCTACGTTTCCATGTTTGTCTGTAAGAAGTACAGTAGTACGAGCTGTTTGATAGAAGCGTTTTTGCTTAGACATTGTCTCATTGTGCTTTGTGTATTACTATGAGATGTAGATCAGGACATGTGTCCCCGAGCCAGAGGTATATTAAATAAACACCATTATAAAGTCTAGATAACTCGTAGATTGGTGAGGGTCCGACTGCTGGGACCACCAGTGATCAAAAGAACAGGGTTCCCGTGTATCCCTGTCTGAATGGAGCAGCGGTCACGCAGGTGCACTGCCATTACATTCACCTCTATGGGAAGTTGAGCAATCCCATAAAAATGAATGCAACATGTACCATCGGCCCCTTGTCCCCAACTATATCTACCGTATGTATTACAGACTGGGGTCACTATAGACCTAATTTTAGACCCTATACCTGCCATAGTACAAGTCATAGAAGATGAGATATAGAGAGATTAAGCAAGTCATTCCCCCCTAACAATATGGCTGCCTTGCAGGATTAACAGGCTATTCCCACTTTAGTGCAGAGGAGGTCTGATAAATGTGGGTACTAACTATGGGATGTCTCTGACTCTCTTCATTCACTGGTATGGGGGCTAAAGCGGACTTTTTTATTGACCTATTCTATTCTATTCTTAGGATAGGTCCTCAATTGAAGATCCATAGGGGTCCGATGCCTGGGAGCCCCTACAGATCAGCTTTTTGAAGCAGCAGTGTCTCTCCCTTCACGTCACCTTCATCAGGCTGAGATGCAATACCAAGCACAGCCACTATACGAATATATGGTGCTGTCGTTGGTGAGTACTGAAGAGGCTGCAGTGCTCACCTGAATACTGCGGCCTCCTCATACAGCTGATAGGCCTGGTGCCCACATGTCAGACCCCTACTGATCTTTTATCAATGACCAATCATAATGAAAAGTCATCAGTTTGGAAAACCCCTTTAAGGGTCCATTCACACAGAGTATTTTGACGCTGATTCTGGCATGGAATCCACGTCAGAATCAGTGTGGAAAAAAAGCCTCCCGTTGACTTCAATGGGTTCCGTTTGCTGTGCGGAACCCATTGAAATCAATTGGGGGCTTTTTTTCCCATTGATCTCAATGGGTTCTACGCAGAAAATGGAACCCATTGAAGTCAACGGGAGGCTTTTTTTCCACGCTGATTGTGACGTGCATTCCATGCCAGAATCAGCATCAAAATAATCCGTGTGACTGGACCCTAAGAAAGCAAAACAAATGTGCTGAGCTGTTTCTGTGACTCCCATAGAAGTGAATGGGCAGAGCCATGACATGCACAGCTACCACATTTTATATTTTCCAGTAAAAAACAATTATGCATGATAAAATGCCTGCAATATATAAGAAAAAAAAAGAAAAGAAAAAATTGAAGTAAATTATTTCAGTAAATGAGACTAGATTTAATAAGATTATACTATAATATAAATAGTGACAGCAATTTCTTTGACAAATTAAAAATTAGAATTTTCGGAATTAAGTGTTCTTTTTACCAAATGTTCCAGATGTTTTTGTTTAATTTCCCAATTGAATAACTCAGTTTTGCTTATCAGAATCTTAGTTTAAAGTGTAACTCTTATTTTTTTTTTTCTTATTGTGTCAGGAGGTGTTTGGTGAACATGTTGTAATATATTTAGTTAACCTATCTAACTTATTTTTAATAGAAAACAGACTGGCTGTAAGCATTGCCAGTGAAGTCTGTCCTATACACCTATATTCAGTGCAGTAGCATTTGCTAAAAGGGAGAAGAAGGTCACTTCACACGGCTGTATCTCCCTTTCTTTTGATACGAGAACCATGTTTCTAGGCTATATAAAACCAGACATACAGCCATTTGAACTGACCATTCCCCTTTGGCAAATTCTACAGCTTTACAGATAGGCAATTTTACAAACATACAGATTTTCCTTGGCAAGTTAGAAGGTTGCTATAGAATGTTAGAGCCTGTTTTCTATTAAAAGGAAGTTACATAGGTTAATATAGTATATTACATTAAAAGGAAGTTACATAGGTTAATATAGTATATTACATTAAAAGGAAGTTACATAGGTTAATATAGTGTATTACATTTAAAGGAAGTTTGATAGGTTAATATAGTATATTACCTTAAAAGGAAGTTACATAGGTTAATATAGTGTATTACATTTAAAGGAACTTACATAGGTTAATATAGTATATTACATTAGAGGAAGTTACATAGGTTACTATAGTATATTACATTAAAAGGAAGTTATATAGGTTAATATAGTAAATTACATTAAAATGAAGTTACATAGGTTAATATAGTATATTACATTAAAAGGAAGTTACATAGGTTACTATAGTATATTACATTAAAAGGAAGTTACATAGGTTAATATAGTATATTACATTAAAAGGAAGTTACATAGGTTAATATACCGTAGTATATTACATATAAAGGAAGTTACATAGGTTACTATAGTATATTACATTAAAAGCAAGTTATATAGGTTAATATAGTATGTTACAGTAAAAGGAAGTTACATAGATTAATATAGTATATTACGAAAATGTTTATCAAACACCCCCAACATGATAGCAAAAAAGAAACATTAAATGAAAGTTGCACTTTAAAGCTTATTAAAGGGTTAATCCCATGTGACAAAGTGATGGCTTATCACTGCTTTAGCCCAGTTATGATACTGTGTACGGACAAGTTTGAAGAGTATTCACACAGTGGGGATCCCAGAGGTTGGATCATAAAGTGATGGCATATCCTGGTGAAGCTCCATTCATTTATCAGGTGGGGTTAACCCTTTAGGCATTTTGTTTTTGGGTGCAATATCAGTAGAATCGTAGAAGAAAATCCAGAAATCTGATCACAGCTGGTGCAAAGAAAAGCAACCAATCACATTGCAGTTCACATGTATCAGACTCCATGTTTTAAACAAAAGTTGCAACATGATTGGATAACAAGGGGCGACACCCGCACTTATTCTGTGTGCCAGTTTTGATAAAACTCCCCCCTTTTTATTACGGTCACTGACAAAGCACAAAGGAAGCAATGTATAGCCCCCTCCTCCTAGGTATACACGTGGGTACATGTACTATATTACACACATATATACATATACTTCACACACACAACTATTTAAATACTAATATACTTACACTTTATGCATTTATATACATAAATATAGCACCTATGCACATTACGTGCACATATATTTATACACAATATACATTTACATTACACACATATACAGTACACATTACATTTACCTACCTCAGTGATGAGAAGAGAACAGAGCCTCTTCCTACTCTGACCACTCTGCCTCCATCCTGACCTACCTGCTGCTTGGGTCAAGTTACAACAGCTGGCAAGATGCTCTGGCTGCTGTAACTTGAATCTCCAGACCTTTGTATCCTGCACCTTTCTCCACATCTCTATCTCACTGATCCCAGGACAGGTGCTTTGCCATTGCACTCCACTCCTTGTTGCCCTTGTTGTTTCACGTTGCGACAGATAAGCCTGTTGGGATTAGCACAGCCAAGTGGCTTCAGAATCCATTATCCATGCACCCTAGGCAGCCCTTCACCCTTGTACCACTTGTCCTGACCCTGGGCATGAGTTCCCTGCACCGTTGCAATACACAGTAGTTGGTTTTATAAGCAGGTGCATGGCCATTGTCATGTTCTTACGCCTCCCTGAGCTTTGTCAATGTCCTTGTTCACCCCTGACTTAGGCAGCTAGCTTACATCCATCCCCGGAGAGCCACGTGCCAATGACTCGTGTCCTGTAGTGAAACATACATGTCCCATTTACCCTCTCTGTCCTTCCCCTCTGAACTAATGCCTTAATGTCTGTGTCGTTTCTATGTGCGTTTGTCTTGTTTTCTGACTTTACAATATCTATTATGCTTTAGACAAATACCCCAGGGAGATTATGTAAAAAAGGCTGGAGATGTCGACTCCTTTTATAGCGACTTGCCTCCCGGAGTCAGCTCAAACTCAGGATCTAGTTCTAAGAAGAGGTCTGCTATTCTGTCGCATTTTCAGATTTCTGCCTGTTCCATCCCACATTATTCCATTAGTCAGAACATTTCATTATTTTGCAGAAGGTTTGATTCCTTTTTAATTTTCTTCTTTGTGGAATAGTAATAAAGGAAATCCATAAAAAAAAACATTTGACTTCAAAGTAGCCATAGCTTAGATTTTAATATTGGGGGATTCGGAGGCCAAAGTATGGCTTGGTCTATAAATTGTTCATTGGGGTTGTATAGGTTATGGCACCAAGATGGAGAGTCGGGCATAACTATGGTGGCTTCCTATTGAACAAGCATAGACGTAACCTTGGGGTAAGACTGGGGTCGTTCACAGTCATCTCGCTCCTTTGAAGTCAAAGAAACCTATTGATGTTTATCTTATACTTGACCTTATTAATTGGTTGGATCCATCATTGCATGACACAATGACTCGACTTATGTTCAGTGCATCACTGTGATTGACAGCAGCTTGTGGATGACAGACTAAGACTGGCTTCCTAAAACCGTAGGACCGTATTATAGTCATTTTGGTTGAATCTACCGATTTCAAAGAGACCAGTTGACCATCTAAAGTGAAAGGAGACCTCCCAACTCTGCCCATCAGCAGATATAGGGGGAGATGAAGCTCAAGTACCCCGATTTTAAGACGTTATTGGGGAAGATAAGCCACCACCAGTGACTCTCCCTATACAGAACACTTGCACACTTGCGTTTTGGCTCTAATGTTACCTTGGACCCTTAAATGCAGTGTCACCAGACCCCAGGATACCAACCCAGCCCTGCAGATAGATAGGTTACCCTGCAGTTAGATAGGTTACGGTCACCCAAATCAATCGCTTTCCCCTTATGATTATTGAGATATCACTGTATTTGTTAATACACAATTGAGCTCTGAAGAAATGAGGGCGCTACCATTGCCCTAAAGAGGTAAGCGGTGACGCCCCGTTGCCCCAAAGAGTTCACTTGCATAGTGCCAAAAATGGCGACATCGCAGTAAGACAGGCAGCGATTCACAAGGAGAAAACTCTGATTTAGGTGACCCTAACCTATCTATCAGGGTTCATTTGCTGGGGTCTGGTAACACATTCCCTTTAACTAAGCCCCGCCCTCTTCAGATGAAGATAGATGGGATTAGAAGACGATAGCCCCCTGTTTTCTGCTTGCCTGTGAGCCTGCAGAAAGTGTAACCAATTGGTAAGTTTTTTTGTGTTTTCTTCATGTGTTTCTAGGAGTAGTGCCCCTTTAACCAATGGACGGTTTTTTTTATGTCCACAAGTCTTTAGGGAAAAATCTAATAAAAATTCACACTAGGATGAGAAAAAAATGGGCCGTTTTTGTTTCCAGGAGCAGCACTATTCTTGTCCATGGACTTTGTCTGGTATTCAAGCTCAGCCCCATACACTTGGATATAAATAAACTGCAATACCAGACAAAGCCTGTTGACAAGGGTGGTGCTGTTTTTACTAAACTGTAGTTATATAAAAAACCCCAATGAAACATAGAATCCCCTGACTGATAATACCAAGAATTGTCGACAGTATTGAGATCCATAGACACTTCAAAAATAAGGACTTGTCTTCATATCCCTGTTTGGGGGTCGTTTTCTGCTGTCAATAATCTGACACTTTCTTCCATGGCGTTTGTCCAGCACTACAGACACATCCTCGCTTTACTGCAGATGATGGATTCAGTAATGTTTTTTTCTCTTCCTAGGTCTAATGGTCTGTCCCACTCATGGAGTGAAAGGATCCCGGACACCAAACACGTCTCCGATGTGTGCGAAAATGGACGACCAAGGAGTAACTCCTGGCAAGGTTAGTCGCACTCTACGGAAAGCTCTGTCACATATTAACAGTTGCCCTGGGAAATTTAGCTAAATTGCCTCAGGTCCCGTAAATCCACCATCGGGTCCAGTGATGGAGTAGTAGTAGTTTTTAGTATTGGAGGAAATCCACGCAAACACGGGGAGGACATGCAATCTCCTTGCAGATGTTGTTCCTGGTGGGATTCAAACCCAGGACTCCGGCGCTGCAAGGCTGCAGTGCTAACCACTGAGCCACCATGTGGCCCCTGAATTGAACCCTTTTGTTACCAATGACGTTCAGCCATATTACACAAATCCCATGTATGCATAGATTGGTACTATGTTTACATTGTATCCCTCGTATTGCTCTTATACCTGTATTCATTATATCTTCATATCTTACAGGTAACATCAGCAGCAGCAGAAAAAAGCTAAGAGGAAAGCGATTCAGACCACGATCAAACTCCACTGAGTGAGTACAGACAGGATTCGTCAAGCCTCGGAGACTCTCTATGGCTTTAAGTGAACATCCGCCATTATGTTTATCTCCAACATCCACGCTAATACATTTCTGTATATATATTCTTAAGGTGGTCGAAGCTCCATCTTTGCCAAATCCTCTGTATTAACATAAACTTCAGATTGCATGGCCACCATTAGGGGGAGCTTGCGAGCTTACTGCATACAACTCCCATACAAATGGAGTATGCTCCCTCTAGTGGTGGCTGCATGCAACCACAATACTTTTGTGTAATTCTGTGTCTTTGCAAAGGATTTACAGCTTTGTATCCTAAAAATGGAGCCCTGGCCGCCATAAGATATATCATGAAATTAATCTCATGAATAAACAACATGGTGTGAACAGGTGGATGTTCACTTTAAGGCTTGTTTGGAAACTCGTGACTCTCCAGTTGTTTCAGATAAAGGCCCTGACAACCCTAAGTAGCTGAATTCTGACTACTTACAAAGCTGGACAACCTCTGGTCTTCTTTCTTTCCATGCATGCAGTTCACATGACGGTCATCATTCACAGGCGTCCCATCGCGATGAAAGAAGCTTTGCTCATATACCATTATTATCAGTAGAGATTTCCTAACATGGACTTGTAGGTGTTATGTTTATGCTGTACCAAGTATATCCTTAAAGGGAATGTCCACCTTTGAATACAATTTTGTTTTGGCAATCTAAATAGGTCCAAAATGATTTACTTAATATATTATTTTAGGTGTCAGAGCTCTATTTTACCAATACTGAGCTCTGGGATAGAGCTAAAACATAGCATTCTTACTGTTCACAGCCGCCACTAGAGGGAGCTTATGAGTTGACTCTATGCTGTTACACATTAAACACAGTAATAACACAGTATGCAGTGAGCTCTTTAGCTCCCCCTAGTGGTGACCGCTGGCAGTTTCAGTTCTATCATTTAGATCTGTTGGTTTTTCAGGACTTTATATTATAAAAACAAAACTACAAATAATATAAAAATGCAAAGAATATTATTACATTGTGCTAAATGATGGGCATTCACTTTAAAGTCAGGGTTCAGACTGGAAGGTCCAATTCCATCCAGAGACAGTCTGCTGCACCATAAGCAAGAATACAGGTTGCTGTAGATGGCAGTCTGCAGTCCGCAGTCCCGTTACAGTTCCCCACTGTTTATTCTTCCCTTGGAAAATGCTGAAAATTCAGGTTTTTTTCATGAGTGTGGGCAGATTGCATAACTGATGCATAGTGTGCACATGTCACTAGTATATAGCATGCTGCTGATAATAAATGCATGGTGTTCTATAGTCTGCCTGGTATAGTATATGCACATAACTTGTCTCTCTATATAGTGTCACACGGAGTCTCGTCTTTTGTGTAAGAAGTCTTCATCATCTTGGGGGGTGTATAAGGCAGATACAGATTTAGGATATGCCCAGACAGGACGGGTGTACTGCAGGTTATCTAGTATGGCAATCCACAGCAGAAAATAAGGACCAAGTCTTGGTTTTTGCTGCAAATTTTATGCAAAATTTCTGCAGATTTGCGTTGCAAAATAGTGCGGATTCTCCAGCAATTCCATCAAATCCCGCACTTGTGGACATACCCTTAATATATTGGTGACAGGTACACCATTTGAGCACAGGATAGGTTATCAGTATGTGATCTATCAGGGTCCAACACCCTGACCCCGCACAGATCCGCTGTCTTGGCAGCCTCAGGCGTGTGCGGCGACATTACGATTTAAGTAATAGAAGCGTCACAGCAGCCCCATCCACTGCATGGTGGTGGTTCAGCAAACTTCTGCTATTACTTGACACCTGGAGGCTGCTAGAACAGCTGATCTCTGCGGGGATTAGGTGTCAGACCAGGCAGATCATATATGGATGACCTATCCTATGGACAGGACATCGGTATGAAAATTTGATTTGAGGCTGACAAATCCTTTAATTCTGGCTCCCTTCAGCTTCCACTAGAGGGAGCTCTAGAGCTTATTGCATACTAGTAACTCAGTGGCCTCAATAACAAAACCCTGAGCTCCCTCTAGTGGTGGGAACACAAAATCTAATCTTTTAAGCCTGTCTATACAGTGGATTTGGAACCCTGTATCAGACAGAATGAGATCCCGATACTATAAAGATATATTAATAAATTAATACGCACCGAAAAAACGTTGTGCTGTTACATGGGGGCATCTAAGGAGAGGTAATGAGGAAATACAAAATAACAATGCAATGACCAGACGTGTTTGGTTTTTATTTTTATCACTTCTGTCAGTCATGGTAAGATTCCTGCACTGATACACTGTAGCAAACTACAGAACTGAAGAGAGATTTGTGTTACTGGTGTCTTCGGGTTGGATACAATAGTAGCAAACTATGAGCCACCCTGTCCCCATTACACTGTCGAGTGCACCTCGCAAAACCGCGCAGACTCTATGAGCTTGTGACCCGATCAATATCTATGATCATCCTCCTGCCATAGAAGAAAATGTTGCAGACGACACGTCATTGCCCTAGACCACCAGGGGTGCAGACATGAACCCAGGGCTACAATTTTGGAAAGCTACAGTCAAATGAATGAACCCCTTAGAGACATTTTTGCCAAAAATTGGGCATGCGTCCATAGACAACTATTCTAGGTCACCTCTTTCTATAACTTGTGACAACGCTGGCTTCTTAGAGTGAATGAAGAAAAGAGAAATGTAAATTCCATCAATATTTGGCATGACCTTTGCCCTTTGCTTTCCATCAGTTCTTCTCGGTACTTGCAGACAATTTTTTGGCAGGGAGGTTGTTCCCGCCGCCATCTTGGAGAACTAAACAGATGTTCTGTGGATGTAAGCTTGCTCCAATCTGTCTGTCTCTTCACATCATCCCAGACAGACTGGATGATGATGAGATCAGGGCTCTGCGGGGGCCGGATCATCCCTTCCAGGACTCCTCCTCCAAAGAGCAAAGTTCACACCAAATATTGATGGGGTTTACATTTCTCTTCATTGGTTAATGGTTTCTTTCTGACATTTAACAAATTCTCTGAAAGTGTTCTTACTTTGTAGCATTCCCCTGCCTAAAACTTGTGCACAATGCTATACATGTTCAATATCATAAACCAGTTGTCCAAAAAAAGAAATGGGGACTAAAGCGCTACCTGATGGAAGACTGACTTCTCCATAGACCTCTATGTTTAAGATCAGTGTTACAGTCTTTCTTAGTATACGACCAGCCAAGATATAGCTATATACTCCTGTATACTTCACCATTTATAACCACACATGGTCCACTCCACCTTGTGTACTTTTTACCACTCGTAGGAAAACTTTGCTGAGACTTTTTGCTGAAGTTAACCTGTAATTTCGGATGAGCACATGGATGAGCTTTCTTTCAATCCATTACACTGCTATAGTAAACCACAGTGGATTAGTCACCGACTAACCTGCTGCAGTTACTGCCCCTGCGGCCCCGACCTAAAAAACACTGTATGTGATTAGAAAAAATGTTGCTTTTTTTCCCCAAAAAAAAGAGCGCCTCTCTTGTACATGGTCTGTGTCTGGTATTGCAGGAGGATTTTTCACCACCACCACGCCACTGGTTTGGATGTAGTTGTAATTTTTTCTCTAGCCCCCACCATTCCTGAGCAATCATCATTGTTCGTTTTAGCACTCAGTATGCTAATGAAACTCTCTACTGTCAGGTGGGCTGGATCAGATAGTCTGACCCCACCCACCTGACAGTACACAGCTTAATGACATACTAGGGGCTGAAGCTAGTTTTCTCAGGAACGGTGGGGGCTATAGAAAAAATTCCAACTACATGGGAATCAGTGGAGCAGCAACTATTAAAGCTTAGGGTTGGTGGAGCGGGTGAAAGTTTCCTTTTAAAGGGGTTATATTTGAGACACTAAGCCAACCACAGGTTTTTATGGACTAGTGTCACAAATAGCCTAGTCCTGGGGCAACACGGTGGCTCAGTGGCTTGCAGCACTGGAGTCTTGGGTTCGAATCCCGCCAGAAACAAA